>NW_015091064.1:5593234-5909113 GCF_001431845.1 Calidris pugnax
AAAAGAGGTGTCCATCGTACTACCCACCACCAACTCTTTCTCAGCTTCTTTCTTTAGTTGATACTAACAATTGTGTGGGTATGTGGTGAGTCAGATCTTCCCATTGATCCAGCTAGAATTTATTTTTGTATGGCTTTAGTGGTGTTATTTTTCAGCGCTGACACAAGGGCAAGATTTGGGAGGGTTGGGAATGAATGGTGAGGAGGCTGGTATGGGGACCATGGTTGTACACTTCAACTGGCTGTGCAATCATTCTTTTGGACTCTTGAGTGCCAGTCCAGTACCCTGACTGTGAGACTGTGAGTCCTCCCTTCGTTTGAACATGAGGATTCATTACAAGCAAGTTTTGAGTCTTCAATTTGAAGTTTTGATTTCAGCTACTCTCAAGAAAATATTTTGTCCTTTACAGGGACTTTGTAAGTATTGGACCAAGTAATGTTTCAACTATTTGAAAGATATTCTGCAATACCAGAACCAAGTGAATAGTCGTCTCATAGTCAAAGTCCGTATCTGTGAGTGAGTGTGAGTGAGTGAGTGGTTTCTGGAAAGGACCGGCAGCTTGGAAGATAAGTTTGACATTTGATCCATTTGACTCTCTGGCCATTATAAGAAGGCACAGTTTTTGGCACTGGCCTTGGCCAATTTGATATAGGAGTCAAATAGTTCCTAATAGAATTAAACCCAGAATAGTCCCAACCCTAAAATATTCCTGGAGATTCGGCTGGCAGGAAGCAATGTGCTTATACTCTGGTGCAGAGCCAGCCTTATGCTGCGGGTTGCTTTCTGATATGGGACATACAAGTGAATTGCACCTGTCTCCCAACTGACCAGGTGTATTGTCAAATCACCTGCAGGAATGTGGTCTGTCCCATGCTGCTGTGACTATGGGGAAGTTTGGAAAAAATGTGCACATAATCAGGTTTGGACAGAGTTTGCCCTCCTATATACAGAACAAACAGAATCACCCTGCTCAGCAGAGTGCTCTGGAGTTCTCCCTCAACAACTTGTCCAATTCAAGGGTCATGGCTGCTTATGGCCCACTTCCAAGTCATGTGTCCAGGTCTCCTTTCCCGGGAAAGAAGAATATGCAAGGAGAGTGTTTGTCTATGTTTCACTTTGATGAGCTTGGCATGCTGCAGTTGAGATACAGCCACAGTGATAGACGTTGCTTGAAACCAATGGGAGTTAAACACCCTCTAAGATCTAAGCCTTAGTACTTGCCCAAGACTGTGTGGGGATCTTGTAAGAAAGTAGGGACCTAAACTGAGGTCTCCTAAAGTCCTGTGCAGTGCCTTCACTGCTCCTCTAGAGGAAGTAAATCCAGGCTCTGATTTTGATCTGAGAAATGCACCACTTTGGGGGTCTGGCTGGGAATTTACTCAAAAAAAGTGGGATAGGAATTCATGACAGTGTCTTAGGGTTGGATTGATGTAGGAACTAACAAATAGTTAAGAAAAAGACTTTCAAATGTTCTTAATGATGTTCAGTTTCTAACCTGAATGAGTTAAAATATTAAGAGTTTTGAATGTGATATCACACAGCATTAGTGACTTTACAATGTGTTTACCATTTACTAATAAACAGAAGTACCTCTTTTTAAAATAATGGAATGATAGTTATATGAGCTTTTGTAGTTAAGAAGTCATCATTACTATGGTTGTGGTACAGACATGAAGGGCTCAGCTTAACTTTGAAAAAAAATCCATCTAGGGAATCTTCATCTGAAGTATTTTCTTCTCTTCCCTACATTTTTATCATAAATCTTTTTTAGAACATAACCTCTGATACTGTTTTTCATGGTAAAGGATATGTCAATAGTAAAATTCCATTAATTGCTGTAGAGGGAGTTGATGTTACTGCAAAGAAAACTGTATTGCTTCAGAAACAAAAAAATAAATATTTGATACATAATAAAAGAGTGGCAGTAAACACTTACCTAGTAGTCTTGGAAATGTTGTCACTTACTTTTTTGTAAATGAGGAATAATTCCCTTGAAGGGGCCCCAGTCTAGTTCCCAAATGTAGTTGGTCTCTCTCAAGCTTTGCATCTTCAAAACAGAAGCCAAAGGCAGAGCAGGGGACCAGATAGATCAGGTTTGTAAAATTGTCATAATCTCAGTGTCAGCAGCAGAGCTGCAGTGATTCATTTTACCTGAACACTGGCCCAGCAGTTTTTGGCTCCCTTTGACCATTTCACAAGTTGTGTGGAGAAGTTCTTAGGAAAGTCAAGTGTTTTGTGCTTATGCCCATCGCTTCAGTATTGGACCAGGGTCTCATCAGGTATTAAAAGCATAACCAAAAGGTGTGTCTGTATGTGTTGTTTTCCTTTGTGCTAAGTATTTGGTTTGTGTTATGTTTACCATTGCTGCAAATCTTCCTCTCCTGGCCTACAAAACCAGTGCAGAGTCATAACTGTAGAACCTGAGAAAAGAGGCTGAAAGAGACTTAAATGTTACATCCCTGCTAGTGAATGAAACGGTGCCAAAGTCCGTTCTTGGCGGCCAGTCCAGCTAGTACCGTCTGTCCATATCTATTCTATAAAGCTCTCTTAACCTTTAAAAAAAGGTGACTACTTCTAAAGTGCCCATGGGAGTAGTCCCCGGTCCATCTTATCTCATTGGCTGTGCCTGGGAATTGTTGGGAGAGTGCTTATTGGCCTGTGCCTAAAGTGTTATCTGTCCACGTCTATTCTATAAAGCTCTCTTAACCTTTAAAAGAAGGTGACTACTAAACTGCCCATGGGAGTAGTCCCTGGTCCATCTTATCTCATTGGCTGTGCCTGGGAATTGTTGGGAGAGTGCTTATTGGCCTGTGCCTAAAGTGTACCGGAAGCAGAATTTGTAATTTAAATAAATTCAGTATAGATGACCAAATTGTAATGGTCAGGTCTGTGATGTGGTATGGTTGGGTTTACTGCTTTGGACACAGGCACAGTGACAGTCTCTGTTCCAAAGATTACAATTGCCTGTTCCTAAACCAGTCCCAACAGCTGTTTGTC
This sequence comes from Calidris pugnax, assembly GCF_001431845.1. Lineage (NCBI taxonomy): Eukaryota > Metazoa > Chordata > Aves > Charadriiformes > Scolopacidae > Calidris > Calidris pugnax. Next base: position 5,596,232 of record NW_015091064.1, read on the forward strand.
CTGCTCTTCAAAATTTTCTGTACTGGAGATTTCATATCTTCCAGAGTAAGAATTCTAATTACCCTTACAACATGCTACTTAAATCATATTGGTTTTTTTTTTTTTTTTTTTTTCTTTACAACATGCTACTTAAATCATATTGTTTTGTTTTGGTTTGGTTTGTTTTTTTTTCCCCAAAACTGTCTGTCTTTAAAGCATGTTGAATAGCACTTGTATCCCTCTGTCTTAAAGCATGTTGAATAGCACTTGTATCCCTAATTAATTTGGATGTGTGTGGTTATCTGGCCTGTTACTCATTGTGTTGTGGCGCCTGAGGAGACACTGTCTTCCAAAAGGAAAAAAAAAAGGCCTTTAGTTCCTCTGACTTCCAGTATTTTATTATTTTACAAAACAAGGTAAAAAAAGATGACATGGTATTAAGGAAGAGCTGGGCTGTAAAAAGCAGGCCAAAAGGGTGCAATTACTAGCTTTTTCAGTGGAATTAGGACATAGTCTGGTGTACCTGCGTGAAAGAAGTGGATTATCTAGCGATGGTGTGTTTGATCTTACTGTGGCATCCAGTAGAGCAAGACTTTTAAGAATTAACTTTGTTAGGTCAATCTTTGCTAAGTTAATAAATCGGTTAAGTAATAAGGGAACACCTAGCTATTTATTTTTCACTTATTTTTCCATGAGATGATAAATTCTGAATAATCACTGCTGTCTTTAACAATCAAAAGAGTTGGAAATTTTCTGAGCTTCCTGGCAGGTGATGCTACTTAAATTAACATTAAAAATTACACAAGAAAATACTTTTAATTTCATAATAGATGCATAATATAGAGCTGTGGAGTGTCTCCTGGCAAAGAACAAAACTCAAGCCATTTGAAAATCCTGACAGAAGCAGTACAGAACGTTCTCACTTGCTGCAAGCTTAGATCAAAAGGATCCTGAATTTTCACAGCAACAAAAAATATCCTATGCTATGTCCACTAGCACGGTATGAGAACAAGTGTTTTACTAAAATCAGTATAATTAACAGGCAGGCACTGGGAGTTTAACCCATGATGTAAGCTCATGTTTACTGCTGAAGTTGCCGCTGCCTGGTTAGTAAGTGAAAGACTTCTTGGAGTGGCCAGAGTAAAATGTTGCTCCAAAACCACGTGCAGTCTCTCTGGGGTTTGAGGAATGCTGGTTTCCTGGAGTACTGACATAGTATGGACTGACTTTAGGTTTAGAGTATAAACTTACAGACCTCAGTCTCCAAACAATCTCAGCTTTGGTTGGCGTCTATAAAAGTCAGGGTAAAGGGCCTACAACCATCAGAGTCCAATTTCTGAACTCTCCCCCATTTTAACTATAGCATCTTTTGTTCCCTACATTTGAAATATAAAGCTATTTTTGTCTGTTTTCCTGAGGAAGTGGGGTTTAAGTGATTAGTCTGCCAGTCTGTTTTTTAATTCCGCTGTGATTTTATTGCACAGGCCAGGTTCAGCCCAGCTTGAAAGGAATGTCCATCACCAGCTGACAGTTTGAATGTGGCACTTTCTTTTTAAGGGATAAGAGATTTTCACTGTATGGAAGCAAGCTGTGCTCTGCCAGTTGGCCTCAGAGCTCGATGATGGTGTCTAACTTTTTAAATTCACGAGTATAAAAATAATCACTGTGTCCTAAGACAGGGCAGGCAGTGCAGCTCAGATTTGTTGTGAACCAGAATAGTGGCAAAATTCTCTGTTTAGCAGGAGACCTGCTGGTGTAACTTGTCAAGAGGATGTGTGAGTCCTCATATTTGGATTGTTTGCCCATAACTCTTCTGAACAGTGGGGTGTATGTACTGGCCCAGCAACTCCTTCCCCACCAAGGAAGTTGTGGCTGTTTTGCACCTAGAAATTTTGTTGCTTCAGCAGACTAAGCATTAACTGGAGTGAACTACACCATGTAATTTTGAATCTAATTGTAGCCATCTTTAAATTTAATCTTAACTCAGAAAGAAATGTGTTTCTTATTGTTCTTTAGGTTAGGAAAATCCCCAGTAGAAACTGCAATATTTTTCCAAAACAAAGTGATAATTTTATGTCTGTCACCTTGGAGGCTCACTTCTGAACTTATGTCTGTGCCTGTGTGGTGCCAACTTTTTAAAGAGTTCAGATGATGGACACCAAGATAATTAGGGGGCTGAGAGTTTATGACTTAAAAGGAGAGGCTGGGAGAGCTAGTTTTGTTCAGTCTTTGGGGAATTCATTTACTTCTTGGAGGGTACAGAGGAAACAGAGCCAGAACAGGTGCACAGTGACAGGACAAGAGGCAACAGGTACACGTTGCAACAAGGGAAGTTCAGATTAGATATCGGGAAGAAAATTTTCTCTGTGAGGACAGGCAAACATAGGAACATGAATGCAGGGAGGCTGAGAAATCTCCATCCTTAAAGACATTGAGAGCTCAATGGGACCAAGGTTGTGGGAAGCCTCCAAGTTGGCCCTCCTTTGGGCAGATTTTTGGATCAGGTGACCTCTAGAGGTCTGTTCCAACCTGTTGTTCCGTGACACAGCATAGGGTGCGGCGATGTATAATAGGAGCCCAGAAGTGCTAATACTAGTTGAATGCTGGACAACTGAATATATTTGCCCTTTCTGCCATGAGGTTTTTGTGTGATGTCTTTTCAGTAGGTGGCATTTTCTAGATGCCTGAATTGAGGGATGTGCAAAAATGTTTCTCCGAACAGTATTTAGGGATTGTTCATTATTCGATAACATCTTGTATACTAAATACTTCAAAAAAGTCACTTTGTTTCCAAAGTTAGTGCCTAGTTTTAATCTTGATCTTTTTGTGATTCAGCTCCCCAATTGTCAGATGGGGAGACCATCATCGCTTTTCAGGGACAATGAGTGATGATTATCACAAAGTTCAAAAGAACATTAATTCTTCCTTCAGAGCATGGTCTGTGTCCTGATACCCATGTATTGCAATAGAAACAGAGAAGAAAGCAAAGCTTCAGTCCATTCTGTATGGAAGGACTTTCAGAAAAAAAACCCACAGGTGATCATCAATTAATTAGAACTACTAATATGGAAGGACTTTCAGAAAAAAACTGACAGGTGATCATCAATTAATTAGAACTACTATGCATGAAAAGACCGGCTTAAATTATAGCATGTCCTAACTTTCAGTTTTTTTACTGTAATGCTTTCACTGGATTCTTTTAATAGTTTTTTGTTTCTAAGTATAAATCAAATTTAAAAATTGGAACTATTTTTACAGCATTTCACACATCTTTTTGTTGTTTATGAAAGAACACAGCTGAAAGAGAGTCTCTGTTGTAGCAGATGATGCTGGTTAACACATGCTGCGCAGCTCAGTGCAGTGACTGTCTCTCAGACTGAGCTCAGTTCTGTTCTCATCACCAGCCATGGAGCTTTACTGCTGCCTGCTCTGCAGGCAATCTTTTATTGATGTCCAGGTGATGTAGTCCAGCTTAGCAATGATGTTCAGGTGGTGTAGTCCAGCCTAGAAAAGAACTTTGGGAGGCATACGCTTTATACAAAGACTTCTCTGAAATCAGTATCTTAGAATCTCTAAGAGGTGTTGGAAAAATAGTGAAAACAATAAACATTGGAAGTCCTTAAAATCTCTACTGTTCAGGAAATTATCTGCGTAAATTCATTCATACTTTGAGAGTCCTTGAATTTTTGAGTATGTCTAAGTATGCATGCTGTCCTGTCTAGGGTACTAAGTGTATTAAGGGAGCATAAACAGAGTCTGCATTAACAGAGGAGAAGCAGGAAGATAAATGCTAAATAAATCCAGGAGCAGGGGAAATAAAACCAAACACTTCAGCCATCAACCTTCAGGGGAGCAGGGGAAATAAAACCAAACACTTCAGCCATCAACACATGCCTAATTTTTAATAAACCTGCTGATGCTAAAAGGCTGTTCTAAAACAAAAATGGTAAAGTTGCATTAGGAGGCACTCTAAAGATCATGTGCTCTGGATTGAAGGTTGCTTGTCAAACCCTAATGCATATCAATCGTGCATATGCATTATAATAATCTTTTAATGGGAGAAATCTCTGTAAAGTGGGAAAATAGCCTTTGACTTCAGAGTAGTGGAAAATTAGATCTGCTTAAAACCATTTACTTTCCCTGACCTTAAAAGCCTGTAGAAACACATGAGAAAAGTGTATTTATTGTTCAGAGCACAATAAATGACAGGAAGATATGTGATTTTGGAAGCAATGCTTTTTGGAGATAATTGGAGATATTTATGAGCTGCAGAGTGTAAAAGTCTGACAGTAGTTTTGAATGCAACTGATTTTACAAACTTTTGAAAGTTGTTACAATTCTCTGACTTACAAGGTCTCCTTTGCTTTTGTCTTTTAATAGCTCTCTACAAACACATGTCAGCTGTAAATAAATCAGGTGGGAAATCATGATTCTATGTGAAGTTGTTAATTTGTGAAACAGAAGAATAGCCCACTGCTGGAGTCTCAGTCTGTCAAATGTCTCTAAAATATAAAGCAGGAATCAAAATCTTATTTGTTCTATTTTTTGCCTTTCAGGTCCAAACCATGAATTACGTTGGACAGTTAGCAGGGCAAGTGTTTGTAACTGTGAAGGAGCTCTATAAGGGAATAAACCCAGCCACATTGTCAGGATGTATAGACATAATTGTTGTACGTCAGCCAGATGGAAATCTTCAGTGTTCCCCTTTCCATGTACGCTTTGGGAAGATGGGAGTCCTACGTTCTAGGGAGAAAGTGGTAAGAAAATCAACAATTTTAATGTGTTCTGTCTGTGGGGTAACTGTAATGGTATGAAAGTTACTGAATGTTCTGTGGTATCCTAGTCAAGGTTTTCTTTAGATACTCTTTACAAAGTGCCCCAGTTGAGGCTAGATTCAATTAAAATGGTTGTTACTGATTATTGCATTTGAAAGCATACTTTTTAAGACATTGTTTACAATAAAACCAAAACAAACCATGAAATTTGTAACATTTATTTTCAGTAGAGCAAAATTTTGAATGTGCTGATTTGGGTTTATAATAGATGTCATTAGTGCCTGTGAATTAAGATCCCTTTGTTTAACGTGTTCATTGATCGTTAAAAAAAGAGAGTTAATCATGAAGTAGTATTTTCAGATAACAGAGTGTTGAGTTTAATTGAAGCTAGAAAAAGCAGTGAGGACCTTTAGATAAATGTAACCAAGCTGAATGACGTCGCAATATGGTATCAGATGTGAAGTTGCCAGTGAGTAATGCACCACAGATTGTGTTAGGAAATAATTTGTAACTACATATAGTCTAGGTTCTAATGTAGCTATAATTGTTCAGTAGAAAGATGCTAATATCACCATGGACATCATTCAATTGTTATGTGAATTAGAAAAGAATACCAAGATTTAGGATGGGTAGAAGTTGAAAATGTTACTGTGCCAATAAAATGTTACTGTGTCCTGAAATATAACATAAATATAAGCTTGTCCCAGTCTCCAAAAAAACCCCAAACCACCAGTGAAAATGGAGTTTGTGGCAAGGTTGGTTATAGGCAGAGAAAGATTCTCCTGAGAAGAAATGGAAATAGTCGGGTCTGCACAGCGGTGAGATGAACGTGTGGAAGACATGGACAATTTTTCTTATTTGTGCTTCTCATAGTGTAAAGAGAAGCCTGTCTAATGAATTTGAAAGACATTATATTAAAATTTGCATGTGGGAGTACTTCTTGCACAATACAAGATTAGGCTATAAATCAAAAGAGCAAAAAGATTTATGTGGTGAGTGAAGCATTCAGAATTACATTTAAAAAGATTCAGAACATTATATAAGAGCTATAAAACTTCCTGAGAAGAGGAGTGAGCCAGCAATAGGTTGAATGAGTTAGAAAAACATTCTGGCAACTGATGGCCTTATGAAGGGGGAGAGAAACAGAGAAGTTCATGATTTTATGTTTATTGTAAGGTTTCCTACACTTCCCTGAGAAGCATTTGCCCAGTGACAGGGAAGGGATAGCTGAACAGGAACTGTGTACCTAGAATAACTTTCTCTTCATTTGAGAATATATTTATTTTCTTCCAGGTTGACATAGAAATTAATGGAGAGGCCGTAGATTTGCACATGAAACTAGGAGACAATGGAGAGGCCTTTTTTGTGCAAGAGATGGATAATGATAAGGTAAGAGTCAAAACTAATTTTAATTTGTTAAAAATTCAATATCTACTCTTCAGAGTCAGTTCTGAGTTTAGGAATTTTGTTGAAAAACATACCTTTACCCATTTTATAGTTTTGAAAGTTTCTGGATAATTTTCTGCAATGGAAATTTAATACTATACAGTTGCTTCATTTTTTGAGTTGCTGAGAGTGAAAAAAATCTAAACAAGTAATCACATACCTAAAAATATTCAGAGTTTATGTACATACCTGTGTGTGAACAGAAATAACATGTATACGGCTCACATTCTCTGAAGATGTGTACAACAGAGGTTAATATATCCATGGAATTTTTTTTTTTTTGCAGAAATCTTTATGCAGTCAGCAGACTGCCAGTAAAAGTGCATGTGTCCTGTAAACATCTGTGCACACAATAATCTGGTATTAACCAAAGACGTGATCTTGCAACTATTCTTCGGGTGGAATTCTATTTAAATGAGAAGGCCTGCTCCTGAGCTGTGTGATTAAATACTAGTCTACATCAGTTATGGTCACACTGGTTTTGAATAGTCCACATGTAATGTGACATAAGAAAAGCTTTTTACAGGCACTTCTCTTCAGATAGCCCAAATAATTTTTGTCACAGTCCAGAGTGGAATGAGTTTTCAAATTCCTATTGAGTATGATACTACTAGTTTCAGGTGAGAGATTTGTGCATGTGCAGTATTCATCTCCATATTTAAATCTTCTGTGTGGTAACAGTTATTTGGTGACTGAAAATTGCTAGTAATACTTCCATGAATGTCTACAGATGTGTGTATATGATTGAATTAGTGATGTTTTTGTGACCTAGTTATAAACCACTGACCTATCTGACTACTATCTCTCACCTGAATGAATGACGCAGATTTTGGCAATTGTGCATATATTTTAGATCCAGATTTGTGATCAGCAGAGGAACTAATGTGTTGCATTGTTTGCATTTTTTCTTTCTCAGGAGGTAATTCCTTATCATCTCTCCACATCTCCTATTTTGTCTGAGGGAACTGCTTTAATGGAAGCTCAGCTGAAGAGGAACTCCATAGACAGGATAAGAAATCCGGACACCGGTGCATCCTCACAAGTACCACCCCAAGCCCATGGATCCCAGACTGCTATTGAAACATCTCCAGTCTGTAGCTCTGTGAAAAAAAGGAGGAAAAAGAGGAGAAAGTCTACCCATAAAATAGACAGCTTAAAAAGAGAAGACAATGGAGACACGTCAGAAGATGAAGATATGTTTCCTATAGAGATTAGCTCAGAGGAAGAAAAAGAACCATTGGACAATTCAAGGTATCACAGTGGAATTGAGGTCTATAATGGAAACCTAATGCTGGATTAATGTTCCATTCCATACCTTCTCACAATAATTTCTGTCTAAGTCAGTACATATGGTTGTCATGGTTTTGAACATCTCTAAGAAAAACCTTTAGACTAGAAAGCTATTGAAAATGTTACTAACAAAAATAATTGAAATGACATTGAAAACTTAAGAACAATCCTCCATCATGCTGTGAACTAGAAGGTGTGAATCAGATAACATTTCTTTATCTCCTTTAAGTTCAGGTTATATTAATTCTCCTCTGCAGTAGGGTTTGGGTTTTTTTTGTTACCTGAAGTATATGGCAGTTCAGTAATCAAGTATGGTTTTTAAATGTCATGTCTTTCCCTATGCCTAGGGTCCCTGTTCCGGATGTGTTTATCGATGACTTATCTGAAATAAAGGCTCCTGCAGTTTCTACATTTTCTCAGTCTGCATCTTACCCTCATTCAGATGGAGAATGGTCACCTCTTCAAAGGTACTTTTTCTGATAGTATAATTCTAAGTAATTTTGGTTTGATTTCTTACATGCTGGTGCTATATGAAGTCTTCCTAAAAATTCTGGTATCAAACATGGTCACTGTCAACTACTAGCTGAATGCTTTCCAAATTGCAATCAGGTGATCTCAATATACTGCCTCTGTAGTTAAGCATCAGAGGGGAGAGAAAGGGCTTAATTTAAATGTTTTGAATTGCATTCTGGAAGAAACTCTCTCCACTGACTATAAAGCTTAGTGGGATCAGCTTCACCAGTCTGGTGATAGCATGTGTCAAGCCCCTTCAATGGCTTTTTGAACTGTATGTTCTGTTTGTTTCCTGATTGCAGTATTCTGGATTTTGAAAACTGTAGACGTAAATTCAGCATTCATGTAGCTAATGCACAAAGAGCTTATGTTAATCAGCACTTGTGAATAATGACACCCTGTTTTTCTTTCTTTCTACCAACATGCTGTGCTTTCCAGTAAGCCTATAGATTGTGCAGGGCAGTCCTCTCTCCTCACTGTTCCAGCTGATGGAGGCCTATCTAGCTCTTGTCCTCAACAATCTTCTCACTTTTCTCCTCCAGACAGGTAGAACAGTTGTCCTCCCTCTTTTCTGGGCTGCTCTTTAATTCTTTTAACACACTAATACACCTTCAACACATTAATAGTATGTGAACTTTGTTGAACTTATAACTGCACTTATTGCTAACCCAGACACTTTGAAAGAAAGTGATGTTGGAAACCACTTCCTCTGCTTGCTTCTTTGTGGGCATTGTAAATTACTTTGATAAATCATCCATTAAATGGGAATGGCTAATATAAAATCAGGGCAATGAAGACCTGGGTTAAAACTGAAGTTGATCAAGATTATTAAAAAAAAGAAAAAGGAAGAATTACGTTACATTAAGATTACATTAAGTGCCATCATAGCTGTTAAGGAATACATAGGACTGTGACACAAATATTCAGCACCTACAGGATGCGAATCAGATATACTGATCTAAAGGACTGAAGTTTCCCTTTTTTCTTGTGCAGTACTGGCAGGATGGGTGGCTCTAGTTTGATCTGCAATATCTCAGCAATATGTGTAAGGCAAGAGAATTTCAGCTATGTTGGGCCAGTGCCTAAGGACAGGAGAATTGCAAGGCATATTCCAGCCCAAGACAAATGTCTTGGTGGTATAAGGAATAAGGAACCCATTTTGAGTCTGATCCATGGATGCATTTACAGGATACTGACACTGGGTTACAAATCTACGTAATCTTGATATTCAGCCTTATTGACCTCTAGTGGAAGTGTAACTTTAATTCAGGATTTCATTTGACCTAGCCACAATAAAAAAAAAATAAATTAAGGAATGTGATTGTGAGCTTTATTAGTCTTCAGTCTCATTTTACTTTGGTGGCAATAGTATGAAGTGAATAGCAGCCAAAATAGTCCCAGTGCCGGTAAAGGAGACGACATCTGGCATTACATATGGAATCAGAACTATACAAACAGGAAGTTTACAAACAGGACCATAGTAGGCATAATTGCCATCTGCGTCCATAAACTACAGAGATTATTGTTGCTGTTCCAGAAGGATATTTGTTGGAGAGTGTAGGTATTGGGTATTAAACAACAATATGTTTTATGAAGAAAAAAGTAAAGGTATTTCTCTATAACAGAAAATCAGCTCTCATCAGGAGGCCGCCAACCCTGTATTAATGTTTGTGTGTGGCACAGAAAATAGCAGTTTATGTTCCAGATGATATAAGGAATGAGAATGCTTTAGTACCCTCTTATACAAGCAAATTCATTTACTCCGTTTGCCTTCTGGATGCATGTTTGCAGTTTGATTTGGTCTTGGGCCTTTTGAATTAAGATGACATTGCAGTGGTAATTCTGGTGTGCCCTGAGGTTGTGTTAGCATTTGTACACTCATCTACAACGGGAAATAAACTGAAAAGAATTCTGAAGATCTAACATTTTATCCCTACTAAATCCTTATATTTTATTGTGTAAAAGAATTAGTATTTATAGAATGAGAATTAAGATGTCTCCATTGTGCTTGTCTCAAAAGTTCAGTAGATAGTGTATACTTTGTGTACTTTAATTTTAGGAGAGTGTGTAATATTTTGGGCGTCAGTTGCTAATCCTCTTCCTAATTTACCATGGTTCTACATGTAGCTCTATCTACTCTGAGCCAATAACCCAGACGCATGCATGGATCATTGGGTGGCTTTTTGCAGCAAGAACATTCTCAGAGCAGAACTTTGCTGGTTTTAACAGACACACATATGCAAGTGCCATATTTCTGGCACTTGTACGTGTGTGTCTGGGAATATACATCATGGTTCTTGGTGCTGAGTAACAGCCTGGGATTCTTCCCACTCAGTTGTGTGTACAAGGGAACTGTATTTTCAGGGAAACTCATGGGAAAGGCAAGGTTCTTCCCCCTTTGCCCTCAATCAATTTTCTCACTGAAAAAATGCCAAAACTGATGCAATGCCTGTATTCTCTGAGGTTGTCTGGCTGGGTAAGTGAACCTGGGCTGAACATACCCTAAAGCCCAGACTGCAGATATTTCTAAGTTAATAGTAGGTATTTTGAAGGTTAAAATGTATATAGGGCAAAGATTAACTTGTGCAGTGACAACACTTCCTTAAATCTAGATGTTTGGGGCTTAAAGCAGCAGTAGAAGCATTATTGCCTGCTGAGATTTTCTGAAGTGCCCAGGCTCCTGATTTCCAAGGTTTCAATGGGCCCCAGATGCATGGAAAATACTGCAAACCCTACAAACTTGTCAGTGGGAGATAGAGAAGATGCTGAAAAGTCTACCAGATGATTCTTGAATCCTTAGAGCTTGAAAATACTTTAAAAATCACATTATCTTGATTCCTTTGTCTGTCAAATGGTAGGTTACACCTTAGAGACTAATAAAAATTTGAAATTCTTAAGACTAAAAAAGATCTTCCACAGTGGTATTGCTTATAATTTTTATAGGTCAGTTAGATAATGTAATTATCTGTGGCTAAGAAGTCATAGTGTTTGCCCACATTCAAAGTGTATCTTACTGCAACATAGATGGAAACAGGGAATAGTGTAGATAATTAGGTTGCTATTTTTTCAGATGTGAAATTCACGGATGTTTAAATGCTGCTTTGTGTTAGTGTAAAGTAATTATTTTCCTGTGACCAATGAATTCCCTACCAGCCAGCTCTACAAAACTGCCTTACATTGAACAGAGCACTGGAATGGGCTGCCCAGAGAGGCTGTGGATTCTCCTTCTCTGGAGATAATCAAAACCTGCCTGGATGTGTGCCTGTGCAACCTGTTCTAGATGACCCTGCTTTGGCAAGGGGGTTGGACTAGATGATCTCCCAAGGTCCCTTCCAACCCCTACAGTTCTGTGACTCTGTGATTCTGTGAAAGAGCAAAACTGGTTTGGATATTCACTTTTATCCAGAAGGTAAAGAATAAATCAAACACGGAGAATTTATACTGTATGTAGGAAGCATTTTGGTTTTGAGAGTGAGGGTAACTCAGTTTGCACCTTTGATTCAGGAATGTCATGGATTCTTTTGTTGCTTGTAGTTTTTAAGTCAGGATTGCATGAGTGTACTAAAGACATACTGTGGCCGAGACAAAAAATAATGGGCTTTGCTCATGGGGTTCTGGGTGAAATTCTGTGACTTGTGGATGCAGAAAGGCAGAGTAGGTAATCTGAAATTTTCCTTTTGTCCTTGAAATTAGTGAATCATTACTTATTAATGTCTGACTTGACATCACATTATTGACTTCACCACATTAAAAATGTTCTACAAACTGATAATTTACTAATTAGTTATTAAATATTTTATATTTATTCGTCAGCAAAACAAACAGTTAAATATTTTTGAGCTGGAAGGGCTCAAATTCTTTGTGTAGCTTTTCTTCTGGTTTCCCTATAAACATACACTCAAGGGTAGATCTGAACAAGTTAGTAGAAGGAAGTAATCACCTGGATTCCTTACAGTAATTTATTACTTAGTCAGGGTAAAGTGTCTTGTTGATGCGAGTGAGTAATTTCTACACTTCACATCCATTGTAACAATACTAACTTCTATTCATCTACTGCTGCTAGTACCATCCCCATTCTTTTTTCTACATAGGAAAACAAAAATTCTCCTGGCATGTTCAGGTGCAATGGTCTTGTTCCTTCTCTTTCAGCTTCTCAAATCCTACTTCTGTGAAAGCACTTAACTGAAATATGGATGAGACCTCTGAATGCCAGTCTAAGAGGATCCTGAACTGTTTAAACTGTTTTTCCATACTTTTACAGTTTCAGTTGGCTAATGATTATTTAGATCTTCAATGCTTTGGGTTGGTGGATATCCGTTTGGAAAGTGCTTAGTGCATTGTGGTTACTTTTAGTTTTGTAATAGTTTTTGTTTGTTTTTCTTCAGCCTATCAGGTTCACGCCCACCTACTCCTCAAAGTGACTCAGAATTAGTCAGTAAACCTACGGACAGAAGTGGACTGAAGAATAATCCCCACATGCACTGGGCATGGGGAGAGCTACCCCAGGCTGCAAAGGTATCCAGCATAATTTATTTAATTCCTGCTAGCATCTATTGTGCTTTAATGGGGCACGTGTGCCTATTCTATTGCAGACTGCTGAAGAGGGAATGTATCCTGTTTTTACATAAAATTGCAACGTTTTATGTAAGAGAATTGCATAGAATCATAGAATGTCTTGGCTTGGAAGGGACATTTAAAGGCCATCTAGTCTAACCCCCCTGCAGTAGGCAGGAGCATCTTTCTCCTTAGGAGTTACAGGAGTCCCGTGGATGTTCTTAACACCAATGATATATAGAAGAAAATTAAGAAGTACCTGAGACCTAGTCTTGTAAATGTTAGAAGCTTAAATAACATATAAAATCAAACCCACTGTCCTTTGGTAAATCACTGAAATTCATAAATGGTCTTAGCTGGAAATCAGGTGCTTGGTGTTAGCAGTGTGATTCAAAAAAACTCAAATTGGTTGCTTGAGTACATAAGCGTCCAGGAACACCTGCAGGTCTGTATCTCTGCAGGCCCAGGCATGCTGTTCTCTTGGCTGAGCCAACTGGCTTGGTGCCTGTCTCCTGCCTGGAGCCGTTTGGCCCAGTTAGATGGCAGGATCTGGAGTCTGCCAGTAGCACTGTCTCCCATGCTGCACAGTAGCCACGAGCAGCTGAGTACACTGCAGGTCTGTCAGGTACTGCCTGGCTCCTTATGATGGCTATGGAGTCAGCATTACATAGGAAAGGAGAGACTCAGGGCTTGTGCCTGCCTCAGGATGTGAGAAATAAAGGTCAGGTTCCAGTGGCATATTGCAGCTACGGGAGCAGGGATGGTGCAGGGTTTGGCCCCTTCTGCTGAAGGCTGGCTTCCCTGCAGAAAGGACTGCAGGAGTGATGGGGTCAGGAGCAGTATAAAGAAACAAAATCCCAGCTTTGCAGGCCAGGGAAGTGGGTATCCTCCTCGGAGAAGACTTCTGTGTTCTGGTGGTGGCATCAGAATTATAATGGCACTATTATAATTCATGTTTAGTTCACTGTTAGTAGCTAGTGACAAAAGCAGGGCTAGGAATCCAGAATTCTTAATTCCTTTTGAAGAGTTCTGGCTTCTTGTTTAGTAGGCCAAAGATGAGATGTCCCATCACCTTTGCATTATTCTCCTCCTCATGTATATTAGAAGAAAATTGGGAGCTATGTTTTGTACAGAGAGAACTTATTTAATTGCACAGGTCCAGGCAGCAGTTTCAAATTGGCATTTCCAGTCTAGAATTTAGGATTTCCTGTTAGATTTAGGTGTTTAATTTTTATTCCAGTCATACAGACTGGTGTGTGTGGCAGATCTTATTCCTGGAGGCTTTTCCCTCTGCATACTTTGTCTGTGTCCTTGGCCAAGCTATTTAGAGTTGAACTGGCCATAACTGAACTGGGGGTTATGCTTTGGTTGCTGGGTGAGCCAACACAGGCAGGACTCAGGAACAACCACAAAACTATGGATGAAATGTAAAGAGTAAATTTATTTTTGCTACCTCGCCCACTGGGGGATTCCCCAAAGCAACACCTGGGCAGAGGCACCCAAGCAGGAGTGCAGGCACTGTGGAGCTCATGCTAGAGGACCTGTCTGGTCCCTGAGAGCATCCTGATAGTGTATGAACACCAGTCTGCGCTCCATTCTCACGTTTGTTGGGGTTCCCTTCTGAAGAAAAGCTAGGATTTGTGCAGGAAGGGAGGGTGACAGGGTGGGAGCTGTGATGTGCTCTCAGGCAGGTGAATGGGAGGTGAGGCCTGTAGAGCACATTGCAGAGCAGATCTTTCCTGGCCCCAAGATAGAGGTGAATTTTACGCAAGCAAGCGCAGAGCAGAGAGGTCTTTTGTACGCTGTAGTCTCCACCTCAGCTGTGGCTTTCTGCTGTAGTTCGTTACCTTGAGAATCTGATCTCGCTGCAGTGAACAGAACAGGTTAAACTCTGGCTGTTGCATTTTTAAAGAGCATTTCTTTATAACAATCTGTTTATTTTTCCTCACAGGCCAGCTCTCTGCTCAAAGCAAAGGAACCCAGCGTGGTGGATGTAAATCCTTCTGAAAGCACTCACTTTCGGGTCATCCAGAGTTCTCCTGTAGAGGAGTTTAATACTGTATGTCCTCTACCTGCCCTTGGACAAGCAGATGCAACAACTGCTGATGAAAATGAACCCTTACCAGCTGAGACAAATAAGCCAGAGACAGAGTCTCCAGAAGCAGCTGTACCACCGTTGCCTGCCAATGAAGAAATAAAACAAGCTGCAGCTTGCTCAGCTCAACCAGCTGGCAAGACAGATTCCCCTTCCAGAAAGAAAGGTAAAACTGTTGATTCTGCACTTTTATATGTATGATTTTGTCTTCAAATTTCATGGTGATAAAGCACCTCATTGTCATATAAATTAATCTGTGTCCTGAAGTGACTTTTAGATCTGAAAAAGAATAAGCTTTGGAAAGAACCTTCAAAATCTGAGCTGCGCAGCAGGCTGTTTGCAGGAGCCATGTAGTAAGATAAGAGATTCTCCTTATTCTGGGAATTTTGGCAGCTCTGTATGTATGAGCAAGACTGCAAAACTTGCTCCAAATTCATCGGTATTTGACAGATTCAGAGATTTCACTTTTTGGTACGAGCACACAATAGATCTGCTGGTTCATCTGCTCGGCCTGCTTTCTGAGTTATGTGTTGCTGGTAGCTGTGGAACCTATCTGCTCGAGTACAGCATTATAGTACGTCTCTTGCCCAAACAACAGATTAGCCATAAAATAAGGTGCTTCTGTTTCACATGAGCAATTTCAGTTCTGTGTGGTACATGTCCTGTCCTGAATTTGTGAAATATAATTCTGTCTGCTTTTCTGCTTCTTAGTTTCTGGGCTCTATATCCATGGTGTTTTTTAATGTGTTACAATCTTCAAATGAAACTTATTTGCTTACAAACGTTATGTTTTAGAGCTCTAGTTATTCTATAATTTTGTAGGACCTATATAAGCCTGGTTTGTGCAGCTGCTTTTTAACCAGTAAACATAGAAGTTTCCTAGCCACTTACCCATGTGTTCCACTCTCTTTGAAGAAAAAAAAAAGTGTGTTACTCTGCTTAATATTCAGTCTTTACATAACTTTTTTTTGTGATGCTTGGTGTTGGAATTTGGGACAGTGAGAAGTCGTGGGTTTTTGGATTGAATTCCAAATTAGGTTTTGACCCTACAGTGGTTGCTTGTCCAGATCCACCAGCAACAACAGGACAGTGATGACTTTGTGTGTTGGCACTAGTGAAAGACTTAGGAGGGTTGTCTTGTCCCCACAATGACACGTGTGCACACACAACACATCAGTTCTATGTGCTAAACAGTGAGTTGTCTCCATAACGAGCCCGTTATGAGTGTATGAGTGACTATAGTGTATAGTCTGTTGTGTTATTTCTCTTTTGCAAGGGGGTATTGAAGATTAGTTCTGGGAGGTTAAATGCTCTGATTGCCTTACTGTGATAATTGGCTGATGCAAATACTCAGAAAGTTTTCCTTTTGCTGTTTATCTGCAGTGACCGCTGACTTCTAATTCTCAGTGGTATTGTCTGGTATAAGGAGGCTTCATCATAGCTCAAAACTAATCCTCTGGTGTCCCATTTTGGGTACTTAAAGTCTGAACAATGTATGTGAGCAACTTATTTTGAAATTTTTGGCAGTACCATTTTATACAAACACAGTTCACAAACTTGTAACTTTTCTGGTTTCTCAATCTTAAAATGAATAGTTAAACAGTAATAGCAGTTCTGGCTTGTTACTCAGAAAATGCTCATTAATAGGCTTATTTGTGCCATCCCTTACAGACAAACGAAGCCGGCATCTTGGTGCTGATGGTGTCTATTTAGATGACCTCACTGATATGGATCCAGAAGTTGCTGCACTTTATTTCCCCAAGAAGTATAAGTCCTTTGCTTATATTTTTACTATTTAAATAGCTCTTGTCACCTTCCAGATTTAGATCAAACTCTTCATTGCTAACCAGATAAGACCTCTTTTTCAGAGCCCAAACAGAGGTGAAGGCAGAAAGAAAATAAAACAGAAGGGATATTAGAGCTTGTGGAAAGCTCTGTATTTGGGCTTGAGAAGTGTGCTTGAAACTGATTTTCTGTTTTGGTCAATTGAGCATCATATATTGATTGTGGATTGTTATGTAATGTACACTGATGTTTGTGAGTGTTACTCACATGCCCTGGGAGAGCAATTGGCCTTGGGATATATTTATCCCTGTGTCCTTGCTTATTACCGTGAAGAACATATCTTACTGTTAACAGTATTAGCATAAAATTATTGCTCTAATGTTGTTCTACTGTGGGTGATCACCTGTAAATATGAGTGTTAGAAAATAATTTTTGGAATATGCATGACAGATTTATTTATGAAAATATTGCACCCTGAACATACAATTTCCAACTAGTTCCAATTTTTATTAGAGCCTCTTGTAACATTTAAAGTCCTCTTTTCACATCATAGTTGTCATTTGACTAAAGTCCTTGAGCAACAACTAAAGTAGCTTGCATATTTTATTTTTCTTTCTTGCTTGCTTAAACTCAGCTGTTGTAACATTAGTATTTCAATAAAACTGAGAAAGATTAGTAATATGGAGAAAAAAGCTGGATTGAAAAATCCTTTCTCAAATGCATTCATATAAATCTGGAACGGAAAGCAGAGTTTGAGCCTGCACTTTGTAATAATGAGCTCCTATACCCAGTTGAAATCTATGTAGAGATATTATTTATTGTTTCTTAAAATTTTAGTCCTAGTAGTTTTAATGTATTTTATTTATATATACAATATGTACATGACATATAAATACACAAACATATACATCTTTTGTTTTGAGCTTAGCTATCAGTTTATATGATTAATGTAAATGAAGTAATAAACTTACATGTGTAATCCTGCTCCTGTGTGGGAATAATTCTCCTAGTATAAACTGTTTATAGTGGCATTATTATGTCTAGTAAGGTTGTACAGTTTATTGTCTTATTTTTCTTATCTCTTGTAAATAAGTGAAGCTATAATTATGCATGCCTAGTTTAGGCAAGTAGCAGATTATGTATTTATTACAGAATTACATTATTACAGAAATGTAAATAATTATGCATGCCTAGTTTAGGCAAGTAGGTAGAAGCAACCTAATATGTGAGGATATGTGAATCCTATACTACTTTGTTTAAATTTTATGGTAAAACCAGGCAATTTTGGTTTGTATGTATCAGATGTAAATGATGCTTGTTGAAGGGAGAGAATTTGGGACTGAATACATGAAAACTGAATTCCTGATTTTTCTTTTCCAGTGGGGATAATGCCCAAAGCAAGAACACAACCGACACAGCGCCGCGCTCTGCCAGCCAGTCCCCGCAGTCTGTCGGGAGCTCAGGTGTTGACAGTGGAGTTGAAAGCACCTCGGATGGAATTCGAGATTTGCCCTCCATTGCCATTTCTCTCTGCGGAGGCCTTACTGACAACAAAGAAATAACCAAAGGTACAGAATGACCTTCTGAATTACCGCATGTGCAGTCAGCCAGGTTTCAGCATCCTAGACAGAGGAAGCAGTGCCCTCCTGTGGCTGTACTCAAGAACGTGTTGAGAAGATAAATACTGTTCCCAAAATGATGTTTCCTAGACAGTTTAAAGTTTTTGAAGTTTTTAACATAAAGTTTTCATACTTAAAATAGGAGACACATAGGGCGTATGATTTTTAACACACTTCAATAGTTCACTATATACTATTTTTTTTGAAAATATTTTATTGGTATTTTTATTTCCTGATACTACTACATTTCATATCACAATAGCGTTAATGGTACTTTAGCCACTTGGTACAGTATATAGCTAGGAAATTCCCAGTCGTTAGTATCAGGAATGAAAAAGGTGGTCTGTAAATGGGAACTCTAGGAGGAGGAGTCCGGAACCTCTAACCTGAGTTCCTGCTCTACCTCCAGTTTCTTTTGTGACTCTTAGATAAATCATTTACAGTGCTCTGTGCTTTAAACTTCCAGATGCACAACATGAAGATAAATGGATTAAGACTTGCAATTTGTTCAGTTTTGAAAATCATATGAGCCTGATGCTACACTATTCAGATTGCTGTTCGGAAGCTAGTTATAAAAAATACAACTCCAATAAATCACAGTATATATGAAATGTTTTAATCAGAATCACTTGTGAATTACATAGATTTTTGTGAAAGGAGTCACAACCAGTGGAAAGGGTTTTTATGAATAAACGTTTTCATTTTGCTGACAGCCTTACAAGTGATAATTAAGTTTCTGGCTGTGCATTTACACATATGTTGAGCCCATCAGTTCCTGCTCCTAACTTGGACAGAGGATCAGTGAAGGGCATGACAAAGTACTTCCTTGCCTTGCTTGGAAGTACTGCATGCTTTACCTATGTAATTTTTTTTCCTCCACAGAAGAATTCTTAGAACATGCAGTAACATATCAGCAATTTGTGGACAATCCTGCTATCATTGATGACCCTAACCTCGTGGTTAAGATTGGAAATAAGTAAGTATATTTCAGAAAAAAACAACATTTTACTGTAGTAACAAAACACTTCTGTGGCACTTCAGTGCATTAGATCAGTTTCACCATAGCTGGAAAAGAGATTTTGAATGTTCATAGCTTAGATTAATCCAGAAAGAATCATACAATCATCTAGATTGGAAAAGACCCTCAGGATCATCAAGTCCAACCACCTACCCTACTCTACGAAGTTCTCCCCTACACCATATCCCCCAATACCACATCTAAACGACTCTGTATTGAATTCAGGCTCTTCTAGTTACCTTTCCTCCTTTAAATGGAGAGTGAAGAGCAGTTTCAGATGACCTGTTACAGCTAACTGACACAATTTGAATTTCAACAAGCTCGTATTAAATGCTAATAGTGTTCACACTCAATTGGCAGGCTAAAAATGAAATAGGACATGCACTTGCTAAGGCTTGCCCTGAGCCAGTTTGAATAATTAATATTTACGGGGATCTGGCAGTCTGCTTGCAAGCACTCTGTACCCAGCAGTTTGTCTGTATATACTGAATATTTTGCTAATATGCCTCTGCGGAGGCACTGCTTTTTAAGGCTTGTCAAACTTCACCTACTGAGTATGAGACTTACATTTCTGCAAGGCTAAGACACTATTTCATATGTTTATACTGCTGGCAGAAGCACAGCACTATGGTCTGTGCCAGATGCAGCGTTTTTGAGGGTGTTTTAACTTGAGAGCTCCTTGCACCAGGCATACAATGTTATGGAGGAGGAAAAGAGGTATCACAGCGTTGTGCTGCCCTTAGAGGTTAGGAAACCCTTAGTTATAGGCATCACTTGTACAAATCTGATATGCCTGGTGCATCCTTATGTGATAGTTTGTATTGTGTGTGTTACAACCTCATACTTGACCCTCTCTGTAGTCTGAGGTGAGTCACTTGCTGCTTTCCTGCCATAGTTCTCTCAATTTGATGGTAATGTTTACCTGCCTACTGATATGTTGGGAAAAAGAAAGGAGTACTTGGTGAGGCTCTTACTGTCATATTCTCTGGATGTCATGTGAGCTTCAGCTTCCCTAGGCAGATGGAAGATAATTCTGTATTTGTCTTAACTGTCTGTAACAAGAGTTGACCCGTGTTCGGCCTGTAATAGCAAAAGCTTGACAGGCTACAGCCCCCAATTTTTATGTAGTTCCTTAATAGAAAAACAGTGAAAACAGCTTGTAAAAAATGTAGCTTGTGCTGTGATAATGAGGTATAGTACAGACATGAGGAATGTCTGACAAATACCATTTCTACTTAAGGACCTGACTTGCATACATTCAAAAGTATATACCATAAGCACCTGTGAACATACTGTGGAATAAGGTGGGTTTGCTGTTACTGGTGCAAGCCAGAACTTGGCTTGTGCTAAAGCAAATTCCTGGCTTTAACCTGCTGGATGATAAATACTAGATAGATTGTGAATTGGAACCTTGGGGTTACAAAATGCAGTAATTGTGTCTCTTGCACGCCCAGGTACTACAACTGGACAACAGCTGGTCCCCTTCTGCTAGCAATGCAGGCATTCCAGAAACCTCTGCCAAAGGTGAGATTGAACATGCAGGTTGGTCAAAGGAAGAGTTGTGACATTCTGCCACTTATTGAGGCTTATGCTAAGGGCTAAATAAGCAGGACTAAATTTGGTCTGTGAATCATGTTTATTTGCTAGGCTAAGATCATTAAAAATACTTTGAAGGAGGAAAACTTCCTGTTTTCCTTCATTAATATGGATTGTAAACATAAATTATATTGACCCATGTTAGTATTCACTTTAGCTGAATACTTGATGACTGCTTTCTGTTTTATCTGTATGCAGTGTATCCTATCAAATAAAAATAGAGGCCACGAATTTTAACCTCAGGGAGTAAGCTTTAAGTGCTAGATAAGGAAGGCCTGTAGCTTTCTAGTTTTCTCTTTCTCAGTTGGTTGATCATAACCAACTCAGGTAGGTGGTGCCAGATAGGTACAACTATGTTGCAACAGTCTGTATGATTGAGAAGGTTTACTTGGCTGAACTGTACCTCTGAAATTAAAATTACTCATTTATGTTACTAGTCATCTTACTGGTTTTCTTAATGACTTGTTAATTAGGAGCTTTGATTTGCTGTAATAAAGGAACTAAGGAATTGAAATGCTAAGATACTTTATCAAAAAAGGCTTTATGAACTGATTGAAAAGTGGAGTTTTTGCAAACAAATCACTCATGTTTTGCAAAATACAATTAAACACATCTAACGGTAAGCATGTGAATTATCTCACTAAAAATCAATAGGACATCTGCTTGAAGTTGTCCATATGCTTGAAAACTCCCTAAATTGTAGCTATTGTTCTCAACAGTTGCATTTCATTCTCAGTAACTCCATCTGCTCCTTGTTTTTCTTATTTTTCTTTAAAAAGTTCTCCACTTATTTGCTCAACTTTATTCCTTTGTGATTCCTTTCTTTTCTTATATACTCTAGATAATACAGTGAAGGGAACCTATGGACACACTGAAAAAAAGGGATGCATTGTCCCATACATTAGCTGAACTCAACCCTCTGTCTTAACTTCTAGGAGTTCTTGGAATCGTTTTTCTCTTGCTTTTTTTTTTTTCCTAAATCATTAATCAATGTCACTGTTTTATTTGGTGACTTTGCTTACAGTGGAGGCTGTCATCTCAGAAGGGCAGTGGCCAAGCTATCCAAGGGCATACCAAGGGCCACCTTTACTGTAATATTTTCCCCCTTTTATCTTTTGTGTGCTCTCTGAGTGAAAGAATTCAGCTCTCCTTGTTACAGTGCATAAAGCTCCTGTCATTATGAGCATTGAAAGAAACTTTTCTCTACTGAGGTCTAGTACATGTAACTAATGACAAGTTGCTAGGGTTTAAAAAAAACCAGTTGTAACATTTCAGTCAAATTCATAGCATCATACTAAGCTCATAAAATCTTGTAACTTCTTTGCTTTTTTCCAAAGTGATGATTAAGTATGAATGTTGTAGTTATTTTAAAATGAGAATAGATATCTTGCATGTGGGTTTGTTACTGTTTTGCATGAGAGCTCTTTTGGAAGGGATATTTTTCTTTTTTTCTTTTTGAATATGATTTGTACTAAATAACTTCAACTTAAATACAGTAGGTTCTCCATTCTAGACATTATACTAACACCTGTTTATGCTTTTCTTTTCTTCTTTGATTTTATCTCTTTTTCATTTTCCTTTTAAAAATACCATAAGTATTCATGCTTAAGTTACTTCAGAGCAGCTCTGGATACCATTAGATTTTGCTTTAATAGAATTTATGGTCCACAGACAGTATGTTTACTTTTATTCTACTTATTATCAGTTAAAATTGTGTGTTTGGCACTTTCTTTCATTTACATATATCAGGTTGTCCTTTGTTTTGGTTTTTTTTTATGTTACCATCCATTTATCACAGGCTACTGTGGAATCTATAATGAGGGACAAGATGCCCAAAAAAGGTGGAAGGTGGTGGTTTTCATGGCGAGGGAGGAACAGCACTATTAAAGAGGTAAGTTTAAGTAGCAAGCACGGTTTCCTTCCGATTGCAGTGGGAAGGCTGGATACCTCCATGTTTATCTCTCAGAACTTTGCTTCTGAAAGTAACTCAATATTCAGTTTGACTGAGGATATACACATTAAGATGTTTAAACGGGGTCTAAAGTCTGATTTCTTCTGGATCAGACTCTACCTGAAATAATTGCCTGCAGTGTTTTGGTTCGGCATTTATTTTCAGTACACAAACCTGACACAGTATCATCTAATGGATTAAATCTGTTTTTAGGAACTTAAAATCAGAGCTGTGCCACTAATTTAATATTTTCTTGTAGATTATCTGCCTTTGTGCAGTTTCCTTTTGATAGTTGAAGAAAAGATATATTTTTGAGTAGTGTGAGCTGTAAAATTCAGCAAAACCTAAGATGGAAAACTGACTGTATATTAGTTTTAAAATCTTTTTGAATTTCATTTCTGAGCATTAAAAGTTTGTGGTAATGGTCTTAAAACCATGGATGAACATTAAAGAACAGTGAAAAAAGCAAAACTTTATATGAAATATTGATCTCCTGTCTAGACATATTTAATCTTTAAAGTTGCCTAATAAAATCTCTTCATATTAATTTATACTATTGAAGCATTAGTACTTTGAGGGAGAAAATGACTTCTAATACATTTTTATGCTTGTGCCTCAGTCAATGAACTGTTTTAGCCTTGCACATGAAATAACCATTATACTGATCTGTGGGTATGAGCTTTGGAGAGCTGGATTTTAGTTTTTACAGTTAGTTGAAGTTTTTAGAATTTCTCTCTGAGTGGAACTATTGGTTGTCTCTTGAGCTGTGGGAGCTCTACATGGATAAGGGGAGCTGTTAGTGTTTGTCTCAAAATCATTCGCTATTTAAAAATCTTGTTGGATGGAATTGATAGAGCTTAGCATCTACTTAAGGTAAAAGTACTTTGGAAAATGTTATTGGATTAAGGATTTTAATGATTCTGTGAAAGGTAGTTGTAGGGTTTTTTTTCCTTTTCGCCAGTCTTTGCTATTTCAACTGAAATCTAGTTGTTTGAGGTGCATGAACTGAGTAGTTACAGGATTCATCCCAGAACTTCAGCAATGCTAGATGTGAAATCTGATATTTCTGTACTTCTTCCGTTTTAATTCTTGTTCTGAGTTTTTTATATTTACAATTTTTAGTTCTTTGTGCAGCCTTTATTCTTTAAGAAAACCATAACGTTTTCTTTTGCTTTGCCTAGGAAGGAAAGGAAAGGAAAGCAAAGGAAGCAGACATGCTGTTGATTTTTACCAAGTCTGTACAAGACAGAATTTGGTTTTCAAATATTTTTCTAAAAATAGTTCCTTTCTGTCCAACAGGAGATACACAGCTTCTCATGCTTGTATTTTTACAGGAAGCAAAGCCAGAGCAAGGGAGTGGACTTACAGGAGAAGACTCTTCACAGATGAGCATGGCAAACAGGTATGTCCAAACTTATCTGTACCTGAAATGAGCAGGAGTTACCATTTAAAAATGAAAGGGAGCTACCTCTTATAATTCAGTAAAGAAGTCCTGCATCGGTGAAATCTGTTTAATTTGTTATTCATTGCAGCAAATAAGTACAGATAGGAAGGCTCTAGCCGTGGCAGTGTTGCAGACCTTGCGAGTGTGCCCTGACTATTCTGTGGTTTGGCTGGCAGCTCCGTGACACACATTCCAGACCCTTGAAAACAATAATTGGAGCAGTTCTCTGAAGCTATATGTATCTCTCAAGAGTTTTCAAGGGAGCAATATAGACGATGCCATGCTGGTTTTAGATCCCAGTTGCTAAAATTTCTGATTTACTTATATTTATGACCTGACATCTTAATTTGTTCCTGCATATTTTGGGAAGTCCAGGGGCCTAAGACTTTCCAGAGGATTTTTTCACATGCAATAGTCACAGTTTTCTATTACTTCTTTTAAGGATTGCAGAAGTCCCTTTCTTCTCGTGCTCCAAACTAATTGTACTATGTGGCCAGAATCTCTCCCTCAGCAGGGTTCCATAAAATGAGATTTAACTTGCTTTGGAGGCTTTAGAGGGATGAGTTAGCGAGGGACAGCTTTCCTACCTTGCCCCTTTTCTGTACCTACAGATTTTACTGTAAAGACAGCCTGTCTGTATGCTCTCTGCACTTAGAGCCCAAAAGGGCCAGATTGAAATATGCTTTTTCAGGGATCATCTTTATGAAACAAAAAGTCACTAGCTGTCATTCTTTCTTGAGGTCAGCAGTTGCAGTCCAGGTGAATGTGCTGGAAGGAGGATTCCTCGTTCTGTAGGAGAACTAGCTGTTATCTCAGTTGCCTTTCTGAGTTTGTGAGAGCCACAGAATAAATCGGAAAGGCTGATTTTCCTTTTAAGGATGACAAGTGATGTTTAGGTCTGTTTTTTACATGGTTGTTTAAAGATAAAATTTAAAGTGGGATTAAGACTTCAAGCAGACTAGATTCTGTAATTGGTGTTCTTAGTTTAAATATTAACTGACCTTAGAAATCTGTCATTAAGAATTTATTGCTTGCAAAGAAAATGCAACAAGTGGGATCTTGAGTAAAGCTTTTGTGATCTGATGTTAAACAGGATAAGATAAGTTTTTAAATGTTGGTAGTCATGACATATGGTACCTTGATATTGGGTCAAGACTTCCTAACATCAAACAATATCCAGGTGTGATCTGAAGAAGAGGCAAAATGTTGGTTGTTTTAAAGACGATTTGTAGGATCTGAAAGGGTATTTTACCTTCCACCTAAGGTGATAGATTTCTTTACTGTAGGAAAACTTTTTCTCTGAAGAAAAATATCCTTTAAAAATTTCTGAAAAAACAGTTGTAACAGGAGAAAAAACACATTATACTGATGTGTATGTAAACAGAATTGTGCAAAGGAGCACATGTTGTATAACTTATCATCATATTGTGAATGGGTTAATCCTGCAAATCCTGGAAGGGAATAATCCAGTGATCTAAAATTGCTCATTGAAAGAGAAGGAGGAGTTATTTTCTATAATAAGATTTCCATGACATGGATTTTTATTTTTATTTTTTTTTTTTTATTAATTGTTCATTCTTCAGGGGAAGAGAGCAGGGGGTAGAGAAAACCAGCATAATAAACGCCTCTTCTGGGAACTGAGGAATTTTTTTAGCTACAGTATCTAATGGGTGTTATTTTTTTACCAGTATGAGATTTTTGAGTCAATATAGCACATTAATTGACATCCGTTCAATTTAAGTAATGAAAACTAGCTTATAGACACGTGAATGACTAGAATAATCCAAGTATGAATAGCAGGGAACATACGTGAATGAAAATTCTGCACTTCATTGATGTATTTAAAGCCATGATGTGAATGCCCTCCTGCGAGACAGTACTTAGGAGCAGAGAATCAATGACTTATTTGGTGACTCACAGTTAATGCATTTTTAATGGATACTGAGATGCATTTACTGACATGATAACATCATTTTCTGTGTGTGCAATGTTCCAGAATAAAAGATGAATCTTCTTCAAGCGATGAAGACCCTAGAGCTGCCAAACAAAACCTCGGGTCATTACAAACCAACTCAAGTCATCTCTCATTATTGTCTGGAATCAGTTACAAAAAAACACTTCGACTCACTTCTGACCAGCTTGTGAGTTAAATTTACTTCTTTGTTCTGAAATGTCATTTCTGTAATGCAACATGAACAATACTGTTAGTCAGGCTTGCAAAGCTTAATTAGCTCTTACATCTTGCATTTAATTCTTTCTCATGTTATATTTAAAAAAAAAATATATTTTCCCTTCTCTTTTCAGTATTAAGCATGAATGTTGTACCTTGCAGCAAGTGCTGGGGTTCAGAGGTTGGGAGACATGGGATCCCATTTAGAAAAATATCAAAATTAAATTCCAAAGTCACCTGAATAAGTGTACTGAAACCACATCCTTTATAATGTGCATGTTAACCCCCAGGTCTCAGGTCCCTTTTTTTTTTTTTTTTTTTTTTTTCCTCCTCTCCTTTCCTTTCCCCTTACTCATAGGCACGTGGTCACATTTTACATCAATACGATTTTCTGTTAGTAACTTGTTAATTCACAAGCAGCTCTTTCACTATGGGGCCAGGCTATTAATTTCTTTGGAGCCAATTCTCTTCCTCTGTGACAGAGGTGTTTTGACTAATAGTGACAAAACTGTTAGAGTTTTGTGTTCTACACATTCCAATTTGATTTGGAAAAATGGGCTACTTTAGGGAGATATTTTTGTTGTCTTATCTACAGCCAATTAATTTTCTGAAGGAAACCTATACAAGGTGTATGGCATTAAACAGCCCCTCACTCACTGCCTGAATATTATGTAAAAAATAGAGAGTTTTTTCCCAAGAGACATACAGGATGTGTTGGTAATTTTCTATAGCAAACAGAAAGCAAGGGTTACACAAACACGCTGATACTTTTCAGATTCAGAAACCTTGCAGAAATTAGCTGAAGCTAAAACTACTTTTAGATGGGTTTCTTGATGAAACAGTGGGTGAGACTCATCAGTTACCCATTCTTACCTCCTTTTCACTTTTTAACTCACTGAACAATTGCAGTGAAATATAACTAAGAAAAAAAAAACCTGCAGTTTTTGTGAAAATGAATGGTTAGGTCCGTAAGTAGAACTGAATCACAGAATACCAGGTTGGAGGTGCCTCAGGGATCATCTGCTCCAACCTTCCTTGACAAAAGTATGGTCTAGAAAGATGGCCCAGCACCCTGTCCAGCTGAATCTTAAAAGTGTCCAGAATTGAGGAATCCACCACTTCCCTGGGGAGGTTATTCCAATGGCTGATTGTTCTCATTGTGAAAAATTTTCCTCCTGCGTCCAGTTGGAATCTCCTCAGGAGTAACTTGTAACCATTACTCCTAGTCTTTTCCATATGACTCCTTGTAAAAAGGGAGTCCCCATTTTCTTTGTAGCCACCCTTTAAATACTGGAACACGGTGATAAGATCTCTCCTAAGCCTTCTTTTCTCAAGGCTGAACAAACCTAGTTCTCTCAGCCTTTCCTCATACGGCAGGCTTCCTGGTCCTTTGATCCCAGTTGTCACAGGTTGCCAGTTTGAAAAGCAGCTATTTACCACCCCTCTCTGGGTGCAGCCTGTCAGCCAGATCCCCACCTGCCTCACAGACCACTTGTCTAGACTGTAATGTATCAGTTTCTCTGGGAGGAGGCTGTGGGGAACCATGTCAAAAGCCTTGGAGAAATCCAGGTAGACAATGTCAACCACTTGTCCCTCATCAACCAAGCAGGTTACTTTATTGTAGAATGCAATCAGATTTGTCAAGCACGATTTACCCTTGGTGAATCTGTGCTGGCTTTTCCCAATCATGTGCTCCATTTGACTTGTGATAGCCCCTCAGGAGGATTCGTTCCAGAACTTTCCCAGGCACTTAAGTAAGACTGATGTGCCTATAATTTACTGGATCCTCCTTTAAGCCCTTCTTGTAGATGGGGGTGACATTAGCCTTCTTCCAGTCTTCTGTGACATCCCCCAATCTCCCCAACTTCCCAAACATTATAGAGAGTGGCACTGCAATGACACCATCCAGTTCTCTTAAAACCATCAGTTGGATACTGTTAGGGCACAACTCTTTCTACACTGATGGTGGGTCTGTGTTTGGGTCAATGTGGATTGTTGTTCCCAAGGCTTGGTGCCCAATTGTGCTGGTAAAGACAGTAGTCTCTTCCCTAGTGTGTTGCTAAGTGACGCAGGAGACATGGGGAGGGAAGGGCAGGGAAGTGGGAGAGTTGAGGAAACTTGGTGGAGACTGAAGGGTAATAGGTCATATGGTAGAAGAGGTGGGTTATTATAGGAATGAGATGTAATACCATAGAACACAAATCCCTATATAAACACTCTTAATTAGAGTTCATGGACCTCCTTGTCACCTATGTTTCTCTGTGTGTGTATATCTATATCTCAGAAAGGAAAATCTCCATAGATAGTCTCTATTCCATAATTTGTTATTGTTTATGTGACCTTTTCAGGATTTTTTTTTCATATCCTTGACTGTGAAACAGAATTTTTTTTGTTGGTTTTGTTGAGCTCCATAAATCAATGCCTAATGTACGCCACAGAGGGCAAACCTCTGCTATCATTATTTAGACAATAGCTCTGCTGAAAGCAATAAGATTCAGTGTGACCAAGGCAATGATCATCTGTGGCTTTGTGTTTGCACTGTGTCTGTTTCATATGCTCAGTTTGTTGATTATCTTGCTGATAATGTCTTGCAGAAAAGCTTAAAGCTCAAGAATGGCCCCAATGATGTGACCTTTAGTGTTACAACACAGTATCAAGGCACTTGCCGCTGCGAAGGCACCATTTACCTATGGAATTGGGATGATAAAGTTGTTATTTCTGACATTGACGGAACAATCACACGGTGAGTTCATCAACAGGGAGAGGCTTTTTCTGCAAGGACAAGTTGACCTTGGGACTGAAGGAAAAAGTAATTAATGGGGAATTTTGAGTCACAGAATTATCATATTCTAGTGGTTTGGGGTTTTCTTTTTTTGGGACGGGGGGGGAGAGAGGAGGTTGGGTTTTTTATTTGGCTTTCAAACAATGCAAAATCATTATCAAATTACAAATGCAGCTAAAGACACATGCTATGTGTGCCCATTATTTGTCACCTATTGGTATTTTGTGATAGTACTTTAGTATTGGAGGATCTGCTACAAAATCATAACCTTTTTGCTGCATCACACTTCTGAAGTACACTGGCTACATTAAAAAGAAGAAAAGCATGAGTTCTGTTTTAAAAGGCATTACTGGGGCATTCCATTGAGGGGGATTATTATTTAGAAGACAAGACTCTGAAATCAATGTCAGAATTAGAATTTGATGGAAAGTTTCAGATTAGTACTTTGAGTAAAACCCACAATTTTGGGGTGACCAAAATGATTCACTCGCTGATTTTCATTTAACTCTGGGGAATGCAATTGTGTGTGGAACAGGGAAACACATAATAAAAATAAGGCATTTTCTTTTGACCTTTTAAAATGAAATGCTTAGATGTATTTCAAAATCAATTTATTTCAAAATCAAATGTGGCTAATTAGAAAAAAGAACAAAGGGAAAATAATTTCCAAGAGCAATCTAGGGTGAATTAAAATATTTAACTTAAACTGAAACTCTTTTCTTCTTTGTGATTTATCCATTGTAGGGCATTTTTTTTTTTTTATGCCAACATAAATGAATATTTCCCCTCCTTTTGTTTTCTTAAGCTTCTGTAAAGTGAATGGCTTCTGCTCCTCTCTACTGTTGAGCTGACCACAGTTATTGAATCATTTGACCCGATAATACCATTGCAAATCCATCCTAAGCCACTGCCCAGTGTTTTCTGTCTAAGATGCAAGATATTCAGGGTGTGGATGACTTGCTGTGTATCTGTATAATGCTTAGTCAAGTGAGGTGCTCATTTGTTTGAATTTCTAGATGTTACTAGAGTGTAAACAATTTCCTCTCACGTAAAGCAGGAAATACAAAGAAACCAATATAGCTATTTCATAATAGTTTATATGTGACCATCTGTTGGCTTTATGTGGAGAATTTAGTTTGAAGTAAACTAGAATTTCACTTCCAATGCTTGTAATTTCCCATAAATTTCACTTATGTGTAGATTTGCTTTATTTAGAAAACATTTAATGTAAACCTGAAAAAGTACACTTAGTACTGGTAGGCTTACTGCTCAGATCTGATTGATAGCCTGTATGCTGTAACTTATGTGTTACCTTATGGTTTACGAGCTTATCCATGAAGACCTGGAGTACAAGAGTAATTAAAACAACATGGTCAAGGGTGGGCATGTCAGCCTATCTCAAAAGAAAGGGGAATAAAATCATCCTTTTCTGATCACAGTCAGCACCCTACAGAAAACTTTATTTTCCTTTGCTGCTAGACAAATAAATTAGTAGGGTTTGTATTAACCTCATCTGTTATTTTAAGTATTGGGTTTTTTTTCAGTTCATTTATATTTTTCTTTTCCTTTATTCAGGTCAGATACTTTAGGTCATATTTTGCCGACTCTTGGCAAAGACTGGACACACCAAGGGATTGCAAAGTTGTACCATAAAGTGAGCCAGTAAGTATTCAGTAAATCTGTTCATGCATCTGTGGCTTGTGTTTATTTGTTTGCACATAAAAATTACATTTTCTCTAGGCTTCTCTTAACCTATAAGGGTAACAATTTTATCAATATCTCATCACTTCAGTGGTGATTACACAGTGTAAACATCTGCTATGTGGTATCCAGAGCAAAACCTGCTTTGTGATATCAAAACAAAAGCCCGCTACCAACAAGTAGTGATTGCTCTGCCAACCATCCCAGATAGCTACAGTTAGTTTCAAAAACTAGTAATTTGAATGAGTTGTGCAGTTGCAGCAAGTGGAACCTTTTTGCAAACTGAGAGTTGCAGCAGCACTAATTCTGCTTCTAGATGAGCACGCATGGCCAGTGCAAGAGTACAGGTGTACTGTTTGTTCCCTGGATATGTGGTGCAATGTAGTCAAGCCACTGAAAGACTCAAAGACTGAGAGTGTGGTGAGTTTTGTGATTAGAAATTGAGAGAAAAAAGGAAACGAGGAGAAAAATTAATTTATATCTGAATGGAATCAGATGAAGTATCCGATATATTCTGATGTTATACTTTCAGATTTTAACTTTTACTGGGAGGATTACCGATTGCTGTCTGTTCAGGCTGATATTTCTGCTTCACGCAGAAAATAAAATTGGTTTTCTTTTATTACATTAAATTCAGCTGCTCTTATATATTGAAATTACTGTAAATGCTTGAAGAGCCTGTGGTACACATCACAACTGTCCTCTTAGTTAATCTGATTTTTTTCTGTGTACTAGGGTAATGCTAAGGTTCGTTTATTGCTTTTTGTTTTATACGGATGATGCATTATAAATTATGGATGATGGAATCTAAATTATGCCAGGGACACTTGTCTGTGCTTTTATTCTGTATAGCCATACGTGATCACAGCAAAGACAGGACAGCTTGGGAATTCACATGCTGAGTACTATTTAGTTCTGTTTATAACCTCTGCATTACATTTGGTGAAAATGTTAATTAATTTTTTTAATTGCTGTTGTTATTTCTATGCCTGCCAGCATTGTCAGTTGTTAGGGCTTTGGTGATCATAAACATAAGAGAAAAAAATGAGATTTGAGTCATGTTGTTTTTCAAAATATGAAGTTAATTATGTAAAGGCTAGATATTACAGCTGAACACCATATAAATGTTCAATAGCTAGATTTAATGGCCACATGTGCACTGAATACAATATTTCTTTTTTTTTATGAACAATAATTTCTTTATAGGACTTGAAGTAAATCGCTAATAAGTTGCACTTACATCAGTGGACTCTGTTCTATCATGAGCAGAACCAAGGGTAACCTGTGACTTCTGTCAAAACTTTTATTTCAAGTCAAAGATTACATTTCGTACTGTGTTTTGAATATCAAATTTGCTCCAACTTGAAGGAATATGTTACTGCTGTGCATAGACTTGTATTTTTTTGCGGAGGCTCAAGAGGCTGGAATACAAGACAGTTAATATAGTAAAGGCTAATGCAGCATTGTCTGCTTTGTGCCGAGTGTTTTCCCCTTAGTAGATGTCATTTCAGTTAATTCTAAGGCGTATGGTTCCACTGTGCAGGGGCAGATAGAAAACCCTAAGTCATAAGCCGTGAGAAGACTAGAAATAAATGAGCCCTCTTCAGGTGTAAATCACAAACTGCAGTGGAGCAGACAGATTTTAATTATCCACGGTTCTGGCATAAATGTTTTTATTCCTTTTAAATAAGTCTAGGTTAAACATAAGTCTGTTTTACAGTCATGGTTTGATTCATGTAAAAATAAGCCCACAAAATTATTAATGTCAAAATACCTGCTTTATTTTTACAGTAATGTCTTCTTTTATTTCTGTTCACAGGAATGGATATAAATTTTTGTATTGCTCAGCACGCGCTATTGGAATGGCAGACATGACCAGAGGATACTTGCATTGGGTCAATGAACGAGGAACCGTGCTGCCTCAAGGGCCACTCTTGCTGAGTCCAAGTAGCTTATTTTCAGCTCTTCACAGGTAATACAATGTCACTTCTATGCAGAAAGAGACTTGGAGGCTGGTGGAGGCTGAATTCTCAGCTATTTTATGGGAGTGCTTGAAATAATTCATAAGGTTGTTTTTTTTTTTTTCTTACGTATTGGTGCAAAATTTAATTAAGAAGAAATTTTGTTAGAGATAAACTAAGCGATGTGACTAAATATTGAATTTTGATCTATCTCTGAGACATGCCTCAATAAACACCTAAGCACTGTTTACCAATAGGTTCTGCCTGTTGACTTGATGTGTTTCACATGGTGTCTTAATGTCAGTTATGGGAAAGAATGTGAACATTTTAATAACAATCACTTTTGTGTTGACAAAAATTTCTTTTTTTTTTTTTTTTTTTTTTTGAGAAAAATTTTTTCAGGTTTTTCTGTGAAGGCACACAGGAGAAAAAATGTGTAATTTTTGCCCATTTTTAAAAAATACCCAGGATCTAAAATTTGCTTGGTTCTGAAGAAATTTGTATGAAAATGAAATGAACTTTTTATACTCCTGACTGCACTGTGGTATTCTGTACGGACAATGTTGTTCTTCCTAGGTGTTGAACTGTAATAAATGAATAATAATAGCACAGATTTTGAATATTGTACCTTCTTCCTAATTCAGTGAAGCATGTCAAGTGATTACTGAAAATATTTTAAGCTGTTAAAAGCTGCTGTGACAGGATATATTTCATTAGAATTTTTAATGCAAGGTTGTTCAGATGTTCTCTTGATTGAGTGACATGCTTTGGGCTGTCTTACCAGTCATGTTCTAAATATAAGAGACCGTGGAAGTATTACAGTGCACTTCTTAGACTGATTAAATAATAAATGCAGTGAAAGAGTAGTTACTGTTATCTTACACTCCTTGTATCTAGAAATACATTTAAAGTGATACTCTTTTTTGGTATCTTGTTTAGACTAAAGAATACCCGTCTTTCAGTGTACACCGTTATAACTGCTGTGATATGTGGGCAATAAAGGACTTCATTGTTATCCATAGATTTAATTATTCTGGGTGTGAGGGCTCTGAGATAGGTGTATGTGAGACTGAGGAAAGATGGTCTTATTCCTCTTTTGCACATTTTCAAACTTTGATTTATACATGGAGCTGCTGTTCCAAAGGGCTGTATTACTCCTCTGAAGCTTCTGTACTACTCACATCTTCCTTGACATATGTGTTGGTGCTAGGATGTGGGATTTGGAGCTTCTTAGGAGCTTTTGTGTCATGCTGGCATCCTCCTATGTTATGGGTACTCCAGACTCTGCCACCTGTTCAGTGTCCTTGCCAAGAGAAGCTGTTGTGAAAGGGCTTTTGCCCAGAGATGAGAACTCCTCTGTTCATTAATGAATTCTATATTCTGTAAGGAGCAACTGAAGAGAAACAGAAGATTCCTTTATTCCTTAACTTTTGCTAATTAGCAGCAATGGAGGATCCTGACTGTAGAACTATTTTAACAGACTGAGGTGCTTCTAGCACATATGGTAGTTGCAATCCTTTTAAAAATAATGGAGGAAAAAAAACCCCAACTATACAGAGTGAAGGCTAATATAATCTATGAATCATTTTGCAGTTCTCAGGAAGCAGTTTACTTGATGACAATTTATGCCTCATGAGGCTTTATTTAGCAGCTACTCCCTGTAATCAACCATCCTTGCTCAGTAGCCATCTTTACAACATAGGTTTCAATAGAAGTTCCCTTGTTTTAGAGGATTTATTTACTGTGCCCATTATGTAAGCTTAGGAATGCTATTCTGTCTTGGTGAGCACTGTGATTTCCAAATGTATTGGAGAAGGTTGGAGGCTCTGTAGGAGTATCCAGTGACATAAAAATGTTGAATAGAGAAAATAAAATGGTTTGTGCTGTATTTCATGTGTACTTACTCAGTCTCCCTTTTTTATCATTTCAGGGAGGTGATAGAAAAGAAGCCAGAAAAATTTAAAGTTCAGTGTTTGACAGACATCAAAAATTTATTTTATCCTAACACAGAACCTTTTTATGCTGCTTTTGGAAACAGGCCTGCTGTAAGTATGAATTTATTTCATGGTTCTGTTGCATTAGAACCTAGAAGCTTTAAATGAGAATTAAGATTATTTTGCTTGGCCCTGTGCAAAAGAAAATATAAAGGTTCTTCCTCAAAGATTTCACAATATAGGATGCAGAGATGGAAAAGCACTAAAGTAACTATGTTACATCTGCATAAGTTGGCAGTTAAGCTTGTGTGAAAACCCTGATCTCATCTTAATCCACTCTGATACCTGTGGACAGACAGGAAAACCATTCAGGTGACTATTGGTGGAACTTACACTTCATACTCTTAAGTACAGTCAAAAGAACTTGGATGTCCCACTGAAATCAAAAGTTTCTACTTCGCGTGGAAAGTGAGATGTTTTTTGACATGGAGAGGGGAAAACGGATCTCTGTCACCTGTTTGAAGGCTACATAGTTGGGTTATAGGCTTTTCTTACTCCTGTCATAGTCCAAAAAATACTTTTATGCATCCAGAAAAGGAAGCAGTCTCAGCAGCGAGGACAGAGGCAGGGTCCCTGGTATGTGATTATCCCTTCTTTTAAACTGTTAGCATGATCCAAGAGACTGTTTTGACACAGGTAGGTCACAGTTTTCCAGGCAATTTCTGGATAAGATTGCTGTGTCAGCTTGGGGCAGGGGCTCTTCACAGTGGGCATTTGATATGGCCATATTAGTGTGTGTGTTTATGTGAGGTTGTGGGGGAGTTGTTTTCTGTTGTGGGGTTTTGGTTTTTTTTTGAGAGGGTAGATATAGAGAGTTTAGTAATACTGACACAGTGTCAAGAGACTGCCAGGTGTGAGAACGGGCGCTCACACTGCTTAGTTCACTAGCGTAGATATCATTAGAGGTGCCTAAGGAAGGACAGAGGCTTTGTTTCACTCAAAATCCTTGAAAGCATCCTGCTTTCAGAAGGATAAATATATAGAAAACCCGCTTCTTCAGTTGTTTACAGTTTCACTGGGCACCTAAGTTTAGATGCTAAGCAAATTAGACAGATAGGCCTCTTATTTGTGCACAGGAGTCCCACAGAGCATTTGGTACTTCCTCCAGTTCTGCATTGTCATGTAATATTTCCTGTAGACACTGGAGTGTGGTATAGTTACATGTAACACTAGAGTGATGTTTATGGCTATGGACTGTTGGTGTGAAGCTTGAATGGGTATCAACCCTGTTTTGGAAGCTAAACCCACTTAATTCTATGCCTGTGTCTTGGCCATGCAATTCGATCTTAAGAGAATGGTCCTTGACCCTTCATATTTCCTAGTGTAATTAGCTAGAGAATACTCCGATTGGTTACCTCTCCCTCGAGTTGGTGGAGAGAAATGGGATTTATTTGGAGAGAGAGTAATTAATTCAGGTGCTTGGTGACCATCTTTCTCCACTGACTCCACGAGAGCTAAGGCTTCTCGCTGAAATGTCCGTGGACCATGGATTCCAGCCCTGGCTGCTCAGTGCTATAAGAGATACATTCACGAGCAGAAACATTGGCTTGGTGAAATTATCAATATAAAAGCACACCCTGGCCATTGCCGGTGTGAGTATGAACATTCAGAGACTGGGCAGTTTAGATGCCTCAATGTTGGAGAGAGGTGCCTGGCAAGATATTTTGGCACTGAAACCATGTATGTTATGGCTGCATTTGAGAGGGCTGAGCATGCCTTTCTGGTGGGACTTTGTTTCTATACTTGCCTCTATTTTTGTTAGGGTTGCTGACATTTATTAGCAGCAACTTTTTCAGATTAATCTTTTAGCAAACTACATTTTTAAAAACGTAATGTTGGACGGAACCAGAGGTCTTCACTGTCCAATTTCTGTAGTAAGTTGTTATACCATACACAGCTTAGTTTCCATTATCAAGGTACCTTTAGACATATGATTCTGAAATAACTTTTTAAACACTTTTTAGTTTGGTATTATGGCTGATGTCTACACTAGTTCCATTTTTTTAAACCTCAGGGAAATAAAATTAAATCATTATTTTCATGCATACTTCAATTAAATTTCAAGTAAAGCTGTAAGCTAATGTTTCTAAAGGAACTATTGGTAACTCACTCATCTGATGGCTGTTGGAGTGCAGTCTGCAGGCATGAGATGTGCCGCTGGCTTTGTGAAGATCAGGATCATCAGTTTCTCAATTTTCTACGCTGCTTGTTTTGGCTTTTTGTTTTGATTTTTTTTTTTTTTTTTTTTTTTTTCCCCCCAGAACAAACTCAGTGAAATTTCAGTACTCGTGGTTGTTACAGGTGTAGATAGTACTTGGGCTGCCAGGATGCTGAATTCTTGAAATGACTGCTGTTCACTTTTGTTCAGTTACTTGCTTTTTTTTTTTTTTTGAACAGTCTTTACAACATAGAGATAAAAATAATCTTTACGTCTTCATTAACATTCCAGTCTTTCACGACCTCAGCTTTTAAAACCATGATTTATAGTAGTAAAATGGAAGCTTGTTTTTGCTCTGATCTTCTGGGAGCTATTTTCATCTTTAGTTTTGTCAAGCTTTTCTTCAGAACAGATCAAAACTTATTCATTGCTTTCCTTAAGAATTGAATTTCTTAGAAGGTGTTTGTAATTCTTAGTTCCAATTGTACTTCCCAGAGCTGCATCTGCATTGCCTGCTGGCACTCACTGCTGCTATTTGGCATGTGTGCCTTGCTTTCCCTTCTTTCCCCCAATACATGGATATGGCACAAATCCGAACTTGGGAGCTAAGAGATGTTCCCAGGGGTTTTAATGTAGACACAGTTGTCATGACTTCCTTTTTGTGTCCTTGTCCTTACAAACTAATCGCTATTTTATGTGTCAGTTATGTTTTAACCTCTGTACGCTGTTGCAAGATACTCGGTACAATGCACACAGGAAATGAAATGTGCTCTGAAAGAAAAATGAAAGTGCAAATGCTTTTACACCAAATATCATTAGTTTTTTATTGAATGTTATTTTTTGTCAAGAGAAGTTACTGAAAAAGTGAACATGATTTTGATCAATAGTCTAAACTGAAGTGGCAAACTCCTTACCTACCTGAAAATTGTCTGTTTCATGAGCATTTTGTTAGACTGACCTTGCTTGTAGCATAATGGAGAATTTCAGATACACAATAACTAGGTAAATTTAGTGCCAATACTGTGTAAATATGCTCTTCTGCGTAATATAGTCCAGCAAGAATAAATATTATTGTGCAAAGGCAGAATTGTGACTTTTTTTTTTTCTTTTTTTTTTTCCTCTTCTGTTTAGGATGTTTATTCATACAAACAGGTGGGAGTTTCTTTAAACAGGATATTTACAGTTAACCCCAAAGGAGAACTTATACAAGAGCATGCAAAGACAAACATCTCATCGTAAGTAATCTCTTATCCCTAATGCCTTATAGACTAAATTAATTTGCTGTTCTAATTTATGACTCAAGTTGCCCAAAGATGCATTTGATTTTACTAATGAAAGATTCCTTAGAATGTTTCAAACAAAATGTAAAAAATTTAGGATAAAATATAGACTTCCCACTTCAGTAAAACTGACAAAAAGAAATAGTTTAGTATTTAGTTCAATATATTCCATCTACTTTAATCATGTAAAGGAATTATCAGTGTACAATTTAGTCTGCTTAAAAATTAGACTAGCTGGTTTCCTGAAGCCATCTGCCTTTTCATGGCCTTTTCAAAATTTCCTTTTCCTGGAACTCCTATTTAGAAGAGCCAGAAAACAAAATCTGAAGATAGGGCTGAGGGCTTCCAACAAGATGCTCAGGCACTGTAGTACCTAACACGGAATGGAAATGGCATTTAGTCATGTTAAGAGTGTCCTGAATTGAAGGGGAGCCATATGCGTATAAAATAGGAATAATCGATTAAACAGGGAGCTGCTTGTGCCAAACTGGACAGAAATGGAGAAGCAGAATATGGGGTGTGAATGTTTTAGCAGGTGATGTGGGTGGAAAATGGCATCTATTTCTCACTAGGTAAGTGTCATTGCTTAGAATGAATGGATTTCTGATCTGAACTGTGAATCTTCTCTGGAAGCTAGGCATCAAAATTGAGTTAGTTTTACTCATTTGAGGGGGCTGATTTGCCTGTGGAAGAGTAGCCGTGCCTTAGTGGTTGAGGACTTAAAAAAATCAAAGAAAGAAGATCTGAAATGGTTCACCATTCTTTTTATTTGTTTATTTTCCAGCTATGTCAGACTTTGTGAAGTGGTAGATCACATTTTCCCTTTGCTGAAAAGAAGCCATTCTTCAGATTTCCCTTGTTCTGATACCTACAGTCAGTTCACCTACTGGAGAGAACCTCTGCCACCTTTTGAAACTCGGGATGTACATCCAGCCTCATCTTAACGGCATCTCCAAACTGTTGGTTTCAGCTCAAAGAATGAGTTAGCTTTTATTGAAAGGACACCACTTGGCTTCTGCTGTTGACAGTTCAGCTGGAATCTGTGATGTTGTGAGCATTGTATTATTTTGCTGTGAGCAAATCTAAAAATGCTTTTTCATACTTTGTCACATTTCCAGATGACAAGAAGGAGTTTTACTGGGAACAGGAGTTTTGTTTCTAGCTCTTCACCCAGCTGCTCCCATTGTGCCATACAGTTTCATTATTTAAGGTCAAATAAAAAAGAAGTGATGTTGGAATTGAAGTTAAACATGTCATAAGGTCATAAAGTTCTGTATCTTTTCTGCATCACTGAAGTAATTTTTCATCTCATCAGAACCCCCTGCAAGTAAGGGAGCTGAAGGTGCTCACCATTCCTGACACTGTTTGGTGACACCAACAAGGATTGCAGTCCATATGTCAAAATGCCTTTCTCTGAAGGAGCGAATGATTCTTCCTCTTTCCCCTTGCTTGACCAACAACTGTTTGTTTAAGGGTTAATTACTGGGCTAGATCCTCAGCTGTTGTGAATCAGTGTAGCTATCAAAACTAATAGAGCTGTGTTGATTTATTCCAGCCTGTTGTTTTGACAAGGTAACACTTTTCTGAGGAAATAACTGATGTGTAATCTAAACAGAAAGCAGATGAAGTAAGGTGGCCAGATTCTGGCAGTATTTCTCAATTTGAGACGTACCATGCTTCAAGAATAGCTGTTTGGATTAAGGTAAGTGTGCAAGTGGAAGAAACGGGCTGCTGTGCATAGTGCCCATCTTACTGATATCAGTGATTTTCAGTAAAGACATATAACCCACAAAATCTGCTGAGTTTCAAGACTGTTACTGAGCCAAGAATACTGAGGATTTTGTCGAAATGGAATAGTTTTATTTGAAACATTATTTTAGTTAAAATGTGAACTTCGATGCTGGTGTGAATGATGCATCTCAGGTTTTTACTGTATGGATTTTTTTGTTGTTGTATCATAAAGAACGGATACTTCTAGTGCAATTTACTTTCCTTTAAGATAATGAAATCTCCTCTTTAATCTTTTTTTTTTTTCCCCCTTATTTATCCAGACACAAGCTGTAGATACTGTTTTTGCTACCTGCTTTTGACAGCCTTAAGACTTAACTGTGCGTGCTAAAAGCAATACTGCAGATCAGTTGATAATGTTTTCCAAATGGTCTGCCTTTACATGATGCGGTACTTTACTTAAAATGTAGACATCAAGTGACTACATGCCAAATGATTCTCAAATGTGCTTGTAGCTAGGAAGGAAACTTTTTTTTTTTTTCCTTTTAAAATATATTTAAAAGTCTAATTGTTCTCTGAAACACTGAAAATGGCATCATGGGATTCCATGTATATTGTATTTCAATATAGCTAAAACAGTGGTTCACAAGCTGTGATCTCTGCCAGCTTGTGATCTGTAAGGCTATTGTACATGTTTTGCAGCTGCTTTGTAGTGTTTTCAGTTAGGACTTTAATAATAGGAAGGCAGAGTAGTCCAGGAGAAGTTTTAAGACGCGATTGTGATAAGTTAGAACCCAAAAGGTTGGGAGCAGCTGCTCTGCGTCACATTTGTTCTGTTTCAAAAAATTCTGGTTTTGCATGTCACGAGCGATAGCAATGTAGGTAGGATGGTAATTCTATAGTAGGGTTTTTTAACTTTTAGTGCCACAGACTTTATCTGGGATATCAGGGGGCCAATTTATGATTTCTCTGTGCCTTCAATAGTAATGAATATAAGTGCAATCCTTTATACAGCTGCAGTGTGCAGTGGTGAGCCCTCCCTGTCTTCCTTTTCACATGAACGTTGCTGCTTCGGGCAAGGTGCGCGCCCACTCTGGAGGTACGAGGATTAGACAAACACAAAGAGGAAGAAACACGTGTTTAATAACCCAGACTGGTTGTGCTCTCTTGAAAGTTTAAAGAAAATGCAAATATATTTTTACTTAAAAATGGAAGAAATGTGGTATGGATTTTCAGAAAAGACAATCAGTGAGGATTGCAGGTTGCCAAACTGAGATGGTTGCATCTCTAAATATAGCCACACTTTCCTTTAAATATCTATTAATGCTTGTCATTAATGATTGAATAAATGGATAAATATACTAACTGCATCCTATTTTAATTCAGTTTCCGTAAAGGTTTGTTTCAATCCATTTATTATGCGAAATAAAAGCAAACCAACCCTTCAGTAAAAGGCTGTCAGTTTTGTGGTTTTTGTCCTTAACCAGTAGTTCAGATCTATTTTCCGAAGGTACCATATACTGTAGCTTCCACCAGAAAAGATGGGCTCTGGAAGTTCTCCACAATTAAAGCTTGTGTTGTATTTATTTATAACTTAATAAATAGCTAATCCAGGATTGTTTGTTGCCATTAGTATTTCAAACCAAATGATAGCATGAATTTGGTCATTTGGATTCTGTGAGCCTGGTGGGCGTCGTGCAGCGCTGGTACGGGTGACCCTGCGCCGCTGCGGAGTCTCTGTCCGGGAGGTTTTAAAGACTTGGTTAAAGAGAGTTATGGCTGACTTGATGTAGTGTTGGCAATCTTCTGCTTCAGGCATGAAATTGGACGGGATGACCTCCAGGGGTCCCTTCTGACCAACATTTCTGTGATTCTGTGGAAGTTAAATGCCTGACTTCTGACATACTCTATACCCCTTTGTGTCTGTGGGTTGAAATACAGCTGAGCAGTGAAACAAATGTGTGTTTCTATAACTAATGTTTATCAGATTTGCTCACAGAAAAGACACTTACAAAAATCAAAGTTTTGACCTGCTAGAAACATCGCCATACTTTTTCAGAGATAAGACATTTTGATTTGTTAGCTGAGCAATTTTATGCATAATATTTAAAATGCTTTGTTAATTCATGTAGAAGAAAAAGGGATGGTTTAACAAATTCCTACTCTTTCTGTGAAAGAAAAAATTCAACCTTGCTTGCAGTGTAATGCTGGTTTCTGTTATAGAAAGAATATTTGGCTGACATAAATATGTAGACACATTAAATCACAGTATATTCTATTTATACAATACACGTAAACTAGGATATGCAGCAGTGAGGAGTGACTAATGTTTATTTTTGTGAAGCTGATGACCATACCCCTCCAGCTGTGTCATGTGAGGGAAAGAATACCATAATTGTTGCATTAATTACACCGAAGATAAAATGTTACTGCTGTAATTTGGAGAAGGAGGAGAAAGAGAGTATTGGGTATCTGTAGATATATTTGTAGATATAGATTATTACTTCAAAGCCTATTTATATACAGTGTTTACTCTGTATATATGTATGTGCTACTGCAATCATGAGAATAATTTTAACACCTCATTTTGATCTGCTGGATGCAACAAGGGTAGAAATATATATTGTAATAAAGGCAAATAGAAATTTTTCTGACTCTTCTATTTTTCTGTATACATTGATAGTGGCAGGGTGCTTTTGCAGAACTGCTGAAACTCTGTAAAGTGTGGCTTTTGTAGCTCCCGTCTCAATTGCTGGTCTCTTATCAGGACTATCCGGTGTAACTTCCAGCAGCTGCAAAATTTTTGCTGTTCAGCTACAGGGTTTAACCCAGAGGCTTTTCAAATGGAAAGAGTTTATTGAGGGAAACGGGGCCAGGATCTGGGCTGTGGCTGTTGTGGGGTGTGGGAGCAGCACCTCGAAGCCAAGAGCAACCAGGCGGGAACTGGAGCAAATTGGATCAGTCAGGAATCTTGCCCCACCCCAGAATTTTTTTTAATCTTCCTTTCCTCTAATTCCTAATGTGACCTAAGGATAAACCAGCCATCTGTTTTGAATGGGAGCGCTGTCATTCATGGCAATGAGACTAGATTGCCTTTTTTTTTTTCCTTTTTCCTCCTCTTTGGCGTTGACCATTCTGCTTTGTGAGAAGCACCA
The DNA here is from genome assembly GCF_001431845.1 of Calidris pugnax. Taxonomy (NCBI): domain Eukaryota; kingdom Metazoa; phylum Chordata; class Aves; order Charadriiformes; family Scolopacidae; genus Calidris; species Calidris pugnax. The sequence goes on from NW_015091064.1 coordinate 5,639,226, forward strand.
TACCCTTTCCTCCTGTCCGTGAGAACACAGCGCTGCCTTCTGCTCCCTCTGCCGGGTTTGCTGAGCAAACTGTCTGCAGGCAGAGTGATACTGCCAGGCTTGTGCTGGCTGGTATGAAAACAAAGATGTTTGGGGTTGATAAGGCTCTGCAGCAGCTCAAGTTCTGTGTTAAAAATACAAGAGCAGCCGTATTTGGGCAGCCTGCAGTCACTGCTGCTTCAATCTTCTCTATTTTCTGTGTGTCTCCGGCTTGTATAAACATTTACACTGGAGCTCTGGAGACAGGCTTTGAAATGAAGGTGCCTTTTTAATTAAAAGTTAGAGAAATGGTGCTTTTGCATCAGCAAACTGAAGTTTATAAGGACATATTCATTGCTCCTGGAATATCCCGTTAACACTAGAGGCAGAAAAGTCTTGAGGGAGAGAGCCTTCAGAGGAGCAGACCATAAAGTTAGAGGGGGGGTTGATGCATGAAGAATGTAGGGAATATTCCTAGAATACTATATTATTTTTTTTCCTTATACATAAATAGTCTTAATTCAATATACATTGCAGATGCCATCGACCATCTCATGATAGCTTGGTGCAAGAGGCAGAAGACCATTGGTGCTAAGAGCTAGTGTCTAAAAATATAACTAATAAAACTTTCAGCTCTTCTGTGAATGCATAAAAAGGTGAAGCCTGGTGGTTGTTCTTGGTTTGGGGTTTTTTGGGTCATTTTTTTTTTCTTTTGATAAGAGTTCAGCAAAGTACGGTAGCTAAAGGAGTAGACTCACATTGCCATAACCTCAGGTAGTCCTAGCTCTTCTGCTTGCAGTAAAATCCAGCCCCTGCTTCTGCTCTGTGGCGTGTTGGAGGTTTGCAAGGAAAGGGCTGTAAATGAAAGACGAGCAGCTGGCACTAAAGAAAGCCCAGCGGTGGTCCAGAGGAATCACAGCTGCTGGATATTTTGGGAAAGGGAACCTCAGCAAGAGCTTTCCAGCCATTGGGATGGGAGGGAGAACAGTAAAGGCAAAATGAGAAATGAGTTTTCTTCTAGGAGGAACTAGAGAAAGGGAACAAGAACAGAGCAAGTGGCCAAAAAATCAGCTTCTTGTTTCCATCCCTGTGCAGAACCTGGGTGGTACCGGGTCAGGCTCTGCCCTTTCCCTCTGAGGCAGTCTCGCCTGAAATCCCATGTGTCTGCGCTGCACGCAAGAGGTGAGAAGGCCATTTTGGCTTCATTTGCCAAACAGGAGAGGGTAACATTGACCAAAAGGAAATCTATGCTTAAGGGCCCAAGGGGTACTGCTAACAGCAAAGCAAAGTTGCAATTACAGCTGAATTTTAAGCTTAGGTAAGGACTGGGGCTTCTTAATTTTTTCATGAACTTGGGAAACAAAGCTTTCACCTGCAGCGTGCACACCTCTCTGGGACCACACCTCCTCCTAATAAGGCTTCCTTAGAAAATAGATACAGACATAACTTACCAGCCTACTTAAGTGTGTGCTTAAGTCAGCCCTCCCTGCGCTGAAATTTATGCATATTCTTAAGCGCTTTGCTGGATTAAGCCAACTAATGCCAAGAAAACAGTTTACTGGGGAGATAGAGTTTCCAGGCCGAGGAATTGATCTGGCTTTTCTAATGGCTACTCCTGGACGGGTTTTTAGCCTCCAGCACTTTCAGGTGTTCTGCCTGCTGCCAGCAATCTATTTATTGATACAGGAAATCCATTTTGCCTTGCCTTGCTTTTAATGAGTTTTGCAAGCAAGTGGCCCCTTCCTGTGACTCATTCTGTGTTTTCTGAGCGGGAGATTGTGGTTTTAAGTTTCACGTTGGAAAGTAACCGCTGTGTCTGCTTTCCTTGTCTGCTGGAATCTCAACAAGAGGAATACATTTTGGAACAAAGAAATGTAAATGGAGTAGAACAGTTCACGTTTCTTTGCAAAATTGGATAAACATCCTTCTTTTTCAGGACAGTTTAGAAGACTAGTGTAAAGTGAAAATAGGTCATGTTTTAAAATAACAGCTTTATCTTAGAACATTGCTGTTAACACGGGGGAAAAAAAAGACGTTTTCCCTGATATCTCAATATGTGTCGGTCCTTTGATTTATAGCCAAAAAATATCCAAAAATTAAGCAGTGGAGGCCTTTCTCTGATCTTACTGACATGGGACCAGCTCCATTAGCATCTGGATGGCTGCCGAGATACATGGAGCTATGGCTGCAATCTGAAGTGTGAATAGTGACTGCTACAGATTTCCATCCCGCTCCCAATCCCTCTCATCCCTTTAGGATATTGGAGGCAAAGAGATGGGAGATGTAGATCTGTTTGTTTCTGACTTTTACCAAAAATACAGTGGCGGAAGGAGAGAATCCTCTGCAAGCTTGGACCGTTAACACTGAAAAGTTAGATTTACGTTAAAAGCAGCCATAAATACATCAAAACCAATGACCGGGACAGTTTCCATTCCCCATTGCTACATAAAACTATTTATATTTCAGGCTCGGTGGCTATGTCTGTACAGATAAATTGCTGCCCAGTAAAGGGCAGGGCCCGTTCTTTGGCCCCTTTGCCAACTGGCAGGCTTTGGTGAGTGTTTAGCTGCCTGCTTGCCCAGTCAGGGCCATCACTGGCCCCTGGTGTCCCTCAAACTGTGTCGGGCATTGCTTGGCCTGGCCAAGGTCATGCCAGGGACTGTGCCAGCAGCTTTCAGGATAAGTGATTGCATGCCAGAGCCTGGGTTTGTGTCCCACTGGTTTGCTGCCATGTCCGCTCTGTACCTGGGAAGGTCTGGGTCCCAGGTCCAAGCTGTAGCTTCTTTGCCCACCTTTGTCCTGTCTGGCTCGCTGATGAGACATTTGGACCTCTGCATCCAGAGGCTTTGGGATGAGCTGGGCTCTTCCTATGGGCTTGAGGAGGTGCTTCAGTTCTCCTGTAGTTCAGCCCTATCTCAAGAGAAGGCACTATCTGGCCCTGAACTGCTTTTATCTCTGTCTAGTGCAAAAATGAAGCATGTTTGGGAGGTTGAGATCATCCCTGCAGTTCTGCAGAAAGGCCAGAAAAATCTAAAAGCTCTGCTAGCACAGGCTTCTTGGAGACAAAGTGTGGATGGGGATGCACGGAAAATCATACTTGAAAGCAAATAAACAAGTTGGGAAAGCAGGAATTCAACATACCATGATGAAAATGTGACCTTTTGGTTACCCATTTCAACTGTCAAGTTCAAGCTGGCAGAGGTAACAATGGGAAGTAAAGATTGTGAGGCTCAGAAACTGAAGCAGCTTTACTGGGAAAGTACTGAGAGGAAAGAAAGAGGGAACACCAATATTATCATACTTGCCTTCCTGTAGGGATCCAGATGTCATGTAAAAATGCAATGCCGTGTATCGTGGACTTAATTTCTGATCTATGTACTGTGTATGAATGGAAATAACAAAAGAAATGTCTTTATTTCTCAAAGTATGATGGGGTGGGGTGTTTTGGGAGGGGCAGGTGGTTTGTTTTGTGTCAGTAACAGTCTGTATTGAGATATGGTGACTTAGGGAGCAGTTCAGTTGTTCACACCGCATTGCTTTCTAATGTACTCTCTGCACAGCCTGAGAGCCCACACAAGTATTACACCTCCCTGCAAGGCTTGTTTCTTCTCTTGTTCTGAGAACTGCTCCTCTGCACGTGTCACTGGCATGGAATCACTTCCATTTTCTTTTGACCCAGTAAATTCTTGTAAAACAAGGCTGTGGGTTCATGGAAGGCTGATCTGATCTACAGTTTTGTTACTGCCTAAAGGAAAAAGTCACTCTCCCTGTCTCCTCCTTTGCTCTTCCTAATTCCCCACCCCACCCCTTGCTGTACTCCCAAGATAGTTTTGTACTGCTTTAGTGCGTTAAATGGGCTCAGAGGGAGGCAAGACCTTATGTTTTTCTCTATGTCCCATGAAACTGCAACCTAAATTTTACTGTGTCTGTCTCCATTCTACACCTGTCCTCTTTATTCTTATAGTAATTGTCATATAATTGTGAGAAGACCTTATGAAGGGTCCATCAGTGAACTTGAGAGCGTAGACATAACGACATCAGGTGAGACTATGAGTGGCGATATATAACAAGTAAAGAAATTGCAGTTTCAAAACTATCTGCCCAAGATGGAAGGACTGATTGGGGAGCAAAAACCTGGTCCCAAGTCAGGAAGAGGATGCAGCCAATGCCCTGACAGAGATATTTTGTGTTGGCTGAGGTGAATCCTTCGATGTGCTTTGTACCTCAGTTCTCCATGCACGAGATGGGGGTGATGGCAGTTCCTCTGTCCCAGGCAGGCTCAGAGCACATTGCATTAATGCCTATGAGAGGCTACGATATGAAACCGAGGGGTTATGCAAGAAAGAAAAGATATTTGAACCACCACCAGTGGCTCAGCTTCTGAACACCTGACAGTCAAGTTTTGTCCTTGCTGGCCCACGAGAGAGGAAAGAATACAGTCTCCATTTAATAGTAGGAAAAAAAAAAAAGCTTGGTAGCCTCAGTAACCTCAGCTTCAATTTTCTGAGTCCGTTGTCAGGGTCCCAGGTACTGTGTCAGACTTCGGTCTATTCAGAACAAGCATTGAGAGGAAGTGGGGGCCTCAGGGCAGACCTGCCCTGTCTTGTTAAAAAAACCACACTTGTCAAGTAAAAAGCTTCTGGCCTTCAAACTCATGAAGTGTCACTGCTTTGCTAATGACTTCTGGTACTGTGGTGGCCTCTAGGATGTCTGATCCTGATCCCTGCGGTAAGAAACCCAGAGAAAACCACCTACCAGAAGAAGCTAGAAAAATGATATTGCAAGTTTAAGGCTATTTGGATTTGCTAGAAATGGGCCAAGAGTAAGGATGGTGTGTCGAAACCCCAAATTAGTGTTAGTCATCATGACAGAGATTAGTATATGCCAGGGCATCCTGGCTGCTGTGAGCTAAGTCCAAGCAGCTAGGGCATCTGCTCTTGGGGTCACTGCATGTTTGTTTGCTTGCTGGTTATGTCCCAGCTAATTTTGCAAAGTGAGTCTTAAGCCTTCAGCTACGCATCCACTGTGTAATTTAAGCCTGCATAATTTTATCTCTACTTGCTTACACCCACTGTCTCCTGGTTTACACAGGCCATTGCTGGTTTCTGTAAGAACTGCTGCATTGATTGATATGCGAAACAGGAAGGTAGGATGTTTTAATGTGGAATGGTATTTAGAGAGATGCAGCATCTGTGTCTAAAGTGAGAGATAGATAGTTACAGGGTTAGACAAGCAGGCCATCAATTACAGGAGACTGAGGTTAAGACCATCTGGCTGTTTGAAACAACACCAGGTGTTAGCAGAAGCAAATTTCCTGTGTTGCAACATAGGAGGAGAGTGGCAGGCAAGAAACAGCCCTCCAGAGCGAATCTCAGCTTCTCATTTCCTTTTTTAGTGCTGTCTTGTGGGAAAAAAAAAACACACACAAAAACCAACCCAAAAAAAATCACTCGAAATGCCTCACACACCTTTGTCTCCTGGTCGGTGCCTTCTGGGGCTGCTCGGGGGGAAGATCTCAGCCAGGGGTGGGGACCCCCTCCTGCGAGGAGGGCTGAACAGGACTGGTAACCATGCAGGCAGCTCAGCCAGCTCTTGGGTTTCAGTCCCACCAACAGCCTGACCCTTGCTGATGGACCTGAGCACCAACGTCCTGGTTCATATACTCAGCATCCATGGTCCTCTTGAGGCTGTCCTGGCTGCCCAACCCACAGTGCAAGGTGTCTCCAGCCGCACACAGCCCTGCCTCGGTTTCCCTCCCCACTCCCATGCTGTCTCTACTACCCAAAGCAAGAAGCAGCCATGGGTGGGCTTGCTGCTGGTGGAAAGGGTCAAGAGGTGCAGAGAGATGCCCATCATCCACAAGCCGCTCAGCAGAGGAGCATGCACTTACAGCCATTTTCAACCATTGAGGGCTACTGGGCCATATTTTTAAATAGTCACTGCCTTGGTGTATGCAAAAAATATTGCTGCATTACCCGTTTCTGTATTGTTAAATGTGAACATGCCTCTCTCTTATGCTACTTTGAATTTTCTCAGGTATACTTGACAATACTTTTATTATTTACATTAAAAAGGGGAATAATGCTATATGCTATATATATATAACTATATATATATATATAACTATATATATACATATATAACTATAATGCTGAAATCCATCCAACCTAAATGTTACACGGATACAAATAAGTCAGGAAACAATCACATCTCCCACTAAATTTCTTCTTACTGTCGTAAACTATAAGTGTAGCTAAGACTTGATGGAGGCTCTGGCAAGAGATGATTTCCAAGGCGGTTGTTCCCAGCCAGGACCCCAGCTCAGCAATGTCCCCAGCTCAGCAATATCCTTTCACAACAAGCAGGCAAGAGGTTAAAAATTAGGTAAATGCAATCTCAGTAACTGACAGCAGAACCTTAGATCAGTTTTTCCTCGTTTCTATTTCTATCAGTGAGAAACAGCCCTCACGGAGTTATTTTAAACTTTAATTATTATGCTTTAATTATCTGGTGACAGAGGGAAAAAGCCTTTGATTTGGTTATAAATGCCGAACTTATGTGAATTCCTCACTAAAACACTTCATTTAGGGAACACAGCAAAGGTTGCTAAGTGACAGCGATGCAGTTATGTATCACAGTGCTTCCAAACCCCTATGGCCAAGAAGAAAATGAAATAGCTGGGGGCACCGGTGAGCAGGCAGGGTGGGGAGGTTAAAGGGCTCCGGCTCATAAGCAAGCCTGTGCCTATGTATTTTTAGCTACCTATTAAATGCAGGCTGGTTTTCAGAAGCTCTGAGCACTTACAGCACTCACTGAATAGCGGCAATGATAAGGTGTCCAGGTCACTGCTATTCAGGTACTCTTGTGAGAGAGGATAATGCGGGGTTAGCTCCTGCCGGATTTGAAAACATTGGCTCTTATGCAAATCATGAGGGCTCACACCATTCATTAAAATGCAGCAAGATGAGTGGTGACCCAGGGATAGGATTTCCAAAATGTGCCGGTGACAAACACGGAGGTAGAGTTTTGGCTAATCTGAATTTCTAAATGTTGCCTTTGAAGAGAGAGCCTCTGGTGGGGAATACTGCAGATAATGGCAATAACTATTCCTGAAAATAATGCTGTGATTGCAGTTCTTAATTAAAGATATGTGGTCAAATTGGGTACCTACTGATTTACCTGTGGAACTGACTGATAAGTGTTTGCTCCCATAGCAGTAAGCAAACACTTATTAAATTCAAGAGTCATAACCACATGAGTCAAATAAAACCATTGTCTATTTTCCAGATGGGATAATAATCTTTATGTTCCTTTTTTTGCAAAATATTTTGTCCTATGTGAATATTTCATATTTTGTGCTTAGAGATGAAAAAGTAGCATTTATTTTAATGATAGGCTGGCTATACAAGTATATTGTACACCCTAACTCTTTAAAATGCTTTAAAATTTTTTTATGTGACAATTTGTCAGGTGTGGGCTTGGGGTTTTTTTATCTGGAATCATTTTACATTAAAAGAAAGTCTTATTTGCAAAGCAAATGAAGCTCTAGCTTCTAAAACTAGTTAAAAATGAGACAGAGGGTTGGTTTGACTGTTAAATGAATATATAAAGCTAATACTTAAGGACAGAATTCTATGATTGGGCTAGAAAGAAAATATCCAGAAAATTGTATTGACTGTACCTAGTCAGGACATTTGCTTGGGTGCTTTGGGTGGATTATTTCCTATTACATATTTATCTCTTCTTTTGCATCCACCTCTCCCTCCTTTCCTAGAGACTCATGTTTCCATTTCAGATTGTGCTCTCTTCCTAGGTGTTTTATTCTTACCTCCTTTAAGGGGGGCCAGTTTCGTGTGCCAATGTCAGGAGTTGTTTCTCTGTCAGATGGACTGTGAATTGGGCTAACCTTGGGCCTGATCCTGCCTCTACGCTCATCTGCTTCTCTCTTTTCAGGAGGCTCGGCTGTAGGGTTGTGGCAGGACCAAAATGACAGCTGCTGTGGCACCAAGACTGTCTGCAAAGACTTCACAAGGACTCTATTTATTATCTTCTTGAAAACTGCTGGAGCTGCCCCACCTAAACCAACCTTCAGCCTGCCCAGTCTAGCATCTAGTTCTAGCTAGGAGTAACGATGCACTGTGTTTGTCCAGAAAGGCTGCATAGCATCACTTACAAAAATGCTGTAAGTGACCTTTATGAGGCCCTCACACAGGAGCCAGATGACTGGCTCCATGTGTAGCTCTCTCCTGGCTGTGCACATACTTTCAACCTTGTGTAAGAGCAGTCAGGAAGCTTGGCCCCAATCAGCAAGAATGTTGTGGTGAAAAAAGTGGAGCTCAACACAGCTTAGGCACAACTTGGGGCTTATCTAAACTGCAGGGTGATGGGTCTGGCACAGACCTGCTGCACTGGACGAGATGTGGCCCTGCTTGGGCAACCACCACCACTTTGGCTTTTCTGCCTTGCAGCCTGGCGCTGGTGCTTGCTGGCCATGCCAGGTTGGAACGTTTCAATTTGAACAAGCTGGACCCAAGTGACGACTCTGCTTGATCAGGTCCATACAGGAGTGCAGTAGAATCATAGAATCATTCAGGTTGGAAAAGACCCTTGGGATCATCAAGTCCAACCATCAACTCCTCTCTACAAAGTTCTCCCCTCCACCACATCCCCCAACCCCACATCTAAACGACTCTTCAACACATGGTAAAACAAGGCTGGCCAGCAGGAACATGATGCTGGCACATCCTGGAGGAGTCTGTTCCTGCAATCCAACTATTAGTACCCCAGTAGGCACCCCAGAATATTTAAATACCCCAGGCTGAGGACAATTTTGGCCTCTTTACTTCTGAGTCAATTCCTGTGGTTTATGGGCCAGGGCATTGTTTCAGGCACAGCCTTGGGTGAATGCTGAAACAACCACTCCACAAGTGGGAGACACCAGTCCACAGCCTGGGAGACACCGTGCAACCGCAGTGCAACCTCCTGCCTTTTTGCTCTGGAGGACAGGATAGAAAACCTGATGCTGGGATCTCTGATACAATCTCCTTCCCTTTGGCTTGGTAGGAGGAACCAAAAGAAAGCAGAGAAAGAAATAATAACACAACTGTCTTTGATCTGGCTGAGAAACGCATTCTCAAGAATAATATGTGAGAAAGGCATCAGAATTTTTGCCTGTTTAAAATTTCCCATTGTCTTCTGAGGAGCAAATACTTTGGTGTATATTTTGTTTAGCTGGATTCTTTCGCCATGATGGTCTGTCTACACTGACTAAATTCTTCTACTAATGGCTCCACGATGCTGCATTTAAAGATTATAATACATTTATAGCCCGCTGATAAAAAAATGTTGTACAAAAGCCAGGTATTAGCTATTATTAAATAAAAATAATTTACAGCTTACCACAGTCACAATGAATGAGATTGACTCACTCATGGGCTTCAGGACTTTTTTTTCTAGTTTTTGTTTTACGAGACTCTACATGAAGGATGTTAGCTCAGTTGGAGATTTTCTCTTTTACTCTATGCCAAGGTTTTCAGAAGTGACTAATGACTTTGGGTGCCTAACTGGAAACATTGTAATAACGCCTGAATTTCAGAATGGCTGAGCACCCATCATCTGAAATTTAAGTCCTTTTATGGTCGTTTAAATTCAGCTCTCAGGACTGAAATCCTCTAATTCATCAAGAACTCTTGAAAAGCTTGGAAGTTATGGAAATATATTAAAAAATTTAAGATGCAATTTCCTCCTTAAAAGCCTCCCCATACCCAATTTTCCATGTTGCAACATGTGTGGAATTAGAAAAAAAGAAATTGGCAATTATTGAATGTAACATGCTTTGATTTTAAGATAAAGAAAACATTGTGTTCATTTTCCTACTGCAGCCTGGTAGCCTTGTTTTCCTGATAAATTGTCATATCCATAACCTTGTTTTTAAGGAGCATTGTGTCCGTTTTCTAGATCTTCAGCATAAATCAAAGAAGTGGTTGTGGGAATTCAGCCTGTGTTTTGCAAAGGTGGACAAAACTCCATTGTCTTTATATAGGGAGGAATAATTCACGGGACGCAGCAAGTGCAAAAATCTTGGGATACCTGGGGATGAAAGTCCCACACAGGCTGATAATACTCTTTATTTCACAGATTTTGTGGAGCTGTGCTGCCACAACCCACAGCTATGTAGTGGACAGATACTGCCTTTCACTAACATTGCCTTTGCAGATACCAAGTCAGATCTTTCTTTGATATTCACTGGTGCAAACCACCAGTTAAATTATGCCATTTGACACCAGGTGGGCTTAGTACTTCATTGCTCTCTGGGAGATGAAGCCTTTCCCTAGATAACTGGAGAGCTCTGGCTGATTATCTCATAAAAATCAGCTGTTGCATCAGGCGCAGAATAGGAGGAAGTTAGTCTCTTAAATGAATTGTAACTGGAAGCTTTTACTCTGTCTAGCCAGGCTGTTACCCACAGCTTAGATTAGATCTGATCTTTTTATGCTTCCCTACAGGTTTGCTTTGATTGTCTCCCCATTTTCCAATAAACACTGTAAGAGACCACTGGGCAATTACTGAGGAAGTCCCTGGGAACTGTTCCCAGCAAGCCTGACTTGCGGCGTGCAGGGTGTACGGCACTCGCCCGGGATCACGTGCTCCCAGATAGATGGGACACAGGGATGGCTGTTCCCAGAAGTGGATGCCAAGAAGGGAGCCAGCAAGGGGCATGGGAACAGCCTTGTGACCGCAGCCAACGGCAGCGGTGGGAGACAGGGGGCTGCAGCTGGGCTGTGAGAAATGAAGCAGTGTGTTTGGTTCTGAAGTGAGAAACCTAAATGCTTGTCTAAAGCACAGTGGACATCACTCAGCACCCAGTTTTTCAGGCACAATGCTACACAGAGGTGCTGAGGTACTGTGAACCCTTTATCTCTGCCTGACTCATCATTTCATCACCTGGATGGCCTTGAAAATTTAGCTCCAGGAAAGGACAGAAGAGCAAGTTTATCTTGGCATCTTCTATGCTCTCTTTATTAAAGATTTGTAGCATCTATTATTTCCTGCAACTGTTTCCCCGCGTCCTGCTTCTCTTAGCCTGGACCAAAATCCTACACTCATTTCTTTACGGGCTCCTTACCTTCCCAATCTCTGTCTTCACATCACTCGACTGTGTCCTCTGCCCGGCTTTGACCAGGTGACCCACTGTCTCTGTGGAGGACACAGTGGAACCAGTAACCCCTCACACCTTTTATTTGAACTGTTTATTTTACTTGTTCAGATGAACCTATTCCAGTCTGTAGTACTGAAACACAGCAAGACACATGGGGATCCCCCAGTGTGCAACCCCAGCCATGCCCAGGACCTTGCTACCCACATCCATCCATCCTGTTGGACAGGCTCGACTCCTCTCCTCCTTGCTGTGAGGCTGCTGAGCCCTGGCTCTACTCAGGCACAAAGTCTGGCCAAGAGCAGCCAGACCCGTTGCACAGCGATGGCCACAACATCCATACTTGCACCATGACAGCCTCTCTTCTACTGTCCTGTACCCTCTGAATTGCCAGCCTGGCAGACAAAGTCCTCAGCAAGGCAGACACCACGGTACCAAGGGCAGCCTAATTGCCCTTGAATTACTCCTTATTCTCCCTCTTGATGGGATGTGCTGGAAAGGTTTCAGGAAAGGTTATAGAAGAACATTGTGGGGAAACCTTCTGGCTGCCCAGCCACTCTTCAGCTGATGGTGAGCAACTTGTGCTCCTAGACATACCCAGTTGTCTAGACACTTCTGTTCCTGGTACCTATGGCATTGTCCGGCAGCTAAAATATGTGACTTCTGTTTTAATAAGAGCAGAATAGCAAGACATGTATGTCAGACATCAAAAGGCTTGGGACTTACGAATTTTGCAGATATAAAATGAAGTAGATTTTATTTTTTAAATGAGTCTAAGAGTTAGGACAACAACATTGCACAGGGGAGAATAAAATCCACTCTATTTGTACTCAGGAAAACTTACATTGTACTGAGTTAGTGTCTGGACTGGGTAGAAAAGGGTGGGCAATGGACTCTACAAAGAGAGTCTGAGAGCTGAGATTGGAGGCATAACCAAACCAGCAATCTGTTGCCTGGCTTATCCCTGGGGAATAAAGTTTACCCCACTTACAGGAAAATTAACAGGTCCCTGGAGGTGTTTCTGAAGAATGAGACAATGTCATCCATACTGATATGACCTCTAAACCTCCAAGACCACATCTTCTGCTTGTAAGGAAGCAGAGTCTGCCCTGGCAGCGTGGTGTCTGTAAACACCATGCTACAGCCCCACTGCCACCAGCCAGGGCAGCAAAGTCCCCAGCAGAGGCACAGCAGAAGGGAAAATGTCTGTCAGCCCAAGCCCTGTCCCCTCCTGTACTGCTTTTGCTGGCAGAGTGATTTTGGTAGCATTTCTGAAATTTCCTGTCCCTAGCAGACCTAGCTCCGGGAGCTGAACTGCTTGGTGTAGACTGAGACTGAGACTCACAGAAGATATTTTCTTATTTACTTGGCTACTGGTTTTACATGAGTGCCTGTATCTCTCAATGCTGCATATAGTGGTGCTTGCGTCTTTATGGCATAAGGCCATGTTGGGACATGCATTTTCCTGCAATAAAAATTCAGGGAAATTTCAGTCTCCCTACCTGTCCCTTCCCTTCAGTAGTCTTGTTCATCCATGCAAAAAGCTGGTGAAGTGGTTGGTCGCCAAGCTGGCGACTCGGCTGGGTGCTCCTCCTCCTTCATCCTACAGCCCTGGGGGATGTCACAGCTCTGGGTTTCCCCCTTTCCTGACAGGTGACCATGAGCAGGGAGCAGGACGTGTCTGCGGGATTGTGAAGACTGAGATTTTTCTCAGGTGATGCTGCAGTGGTGGGGACATGGCACTGCACAGTTCTGGAGGCAGAATCACAGAATCACAGAATCTTCTAGGTTGGAAGGGACCTTAAAGATCATCTTGTCCAACCGTCAACCTGACTGACAAAAATAGACACCCACACAACAAACAAGGAGCATCATCACTAAACCATACCTCCCAGCACTTCATCAACCCGTCTTTTGAACACCTCCAGGGATGGTGCCTCAACCACCTCCCTGGGCAGCCCATTCCAATGTCTGATAACCCTTTCAGTGAAAAAATTTTTCCTAATATCCAGCCTGAACCTCCCCTGGTGACGTCTTGCCTCTCTGAGCCTGGACCAACACCCTACACTCATTTCTGTACGGGCTCCTTACCTTCCCCGTCTCTGTCTTCACATCGCTTGACTGTGTCCTCTGCCCAGCTTTGACCAGGTGACCCACTGTCTCTGTGGAGGACACAGTGGAACCAGCAACCCCTCGCACCTTTTATTTGAACTGTTTATTTTACTTGTTCAGATGAGCCTATTCCAGTCTGTAGTACTGAAATACAGCAAGACACATGGGAATCCCCCAGTGTGCAACCCCAGCCATGCCCAGGACCTTGCTACCCACATCCATCCATCCTGTTGGACAGGCTCGACTCCTCTCCTCCTTGCTGTGAGGCTGCTGAGCCCTGGCTCTACTCAGGCACAAAGTCTGGCCAAGAGCAGCCAGACCCGTTGCACAGCGATGGCCACAACATCCATACTTGCACCATGACAGCCTCTCTTCTACTGTCCTGTACCCTCTGAATTGCCAGCCTGGCAGACAAAGTCCTCAGCAAGGCAGACACCACGGTACCAAGGGCAGCCTAATTGCCCTTGAATTACTCCTTATTCTCCCTCTTGATGGGATGTGCTGGAAAGGTTTCAGGAAAGGCGATAGAAGAACATCGTGGGGAAACCTTCTGGCTGCCCAGCCACTCTTCAGCTGATGGTGAGCAACTTGTGCTCCTAGACATACCCAGTTGTCTAGACACTTCTGTTCCTGGTACCTATGGCATTGTCCGGCAGCTAAAATATGTGACTTCTGTTTTAATAAGAGCAGAATAGCAAGACATGTATGTCAGACATCAAAAGGCTTGGGACTTACGAATTTTGCAGATATAAAATGAAGTAGATTTTATTTTTTAAATGAGTCTAAGAGTTAGGACAACAACATTGCACAGGGGAGAATAAAATCCACTCTATTTGTACTCAGGAAAACTTACATTGTACTGAGTTAGTGTCTGGACTGGGTAGAAAAGGGTGGGCAATGGACTCTACAAAGAGAGTCTGAGAGCTGAGATTGGAGGCATAACCAAACCAGCAATCTGTTGCCTGGCTTATCCCTGGGGAATAAAGTTTACCCCACTTACAGGAAAATTAACAGGTCCCTGGAGGTGTTTCTGAAGAATGAGACAATGTCATCCATACTGATATGACCTCTAAACCTCCAAGACCACATCTTCTGCTTGTAAGGAAGCAGAGTCTGCCCTGGCAGCGTGGTGTCTGTAAACACCATGCTACAGCCCCACCGCCACCACCCAGGGCAGCAAAGTCCCCAGCAGAGGCACAGCAGAAGGGAAAATGTCTGTCAGCCCAAGCCCTGTCCCCTCCTGTACTGCTTTTGCTGGCAGAGTGATTTTGGTAGCATTTCTGAAATTTCCTGTCCCTAGCAGACCTAGCTCCGGGAGCTGAACTGCTTGGTGTAGACTGAGACTGAGACTCACAGAAGATATTTTCTTATTTACTTGGCTACTGGTTTTACATGAGTGTCTGTATCTCTCAATGCTGCATATAGTGGTGCTTGCGTCTTTATGGCATAAGGCCATGTTGGGACATGCATTTTCCTGCAATAAAAATTCAGGGAAATTTCAGTCTCCCTACCTGTCCCTTCCCTTCAGCAGTCTTGTCCATCCATGCAAAAAGCTGGTGAAGTGGTTGGTCGCCAAGCTGGCGACTCGGCTGGGTGCTCCTCCTCCTTCATCCTACAGCCCTGGGGGATGTCACAGCTCTGGGTTTCCCCCTTTCCTGACAGGTGACCATGAGCAGGGAGCAGGACGTGTCTGCGGGATTGTGAAGACTGAGATTTTTCTCAGGTGATGCTGCAGTGGTGGGGACATGGCACTGCACAGTTCTGGAGGCAGAATCACAGAATCACAGAATCTTCTAGGTCGGAAGGGACCTTAAAGATCATCTTGTCCAACCGTCATCCTGAATGACAAAAATAGAGACCCACACAACAAACAAGGAGCATCATCACTAAACCATCCCTCCCAGCACTTCATCAACCCGTCTTTTGAACCCCTCCAGGGATGGTGCCTCAACCACCTCCCTGGGCAGCCCATTCCAATGTCTGATAACCCTTTCAGTGAAAAAATTTTTCCTAATATCCAGCCTGAACCTCCCCTGGCGCAACTTGAGGCCATTTCCTCTTGTCCTGTCGCCTGTGACTTGAGAAAAGTCACAGCCAAAACAACCTAAAGGACATCTTAGTGGGAAATGGAGTCCTAATGCCTCTAATTTCTCCTATAAATTTCAGTGTAAGTCTCCAGATATGCCTGTAGCCAGTGTATCAGCCTCAATATTTTTTTCCTTCATACAATGCACATAAAATTAAAGTGTATTTTTCTCTGAAATTTTCTAGGAAGAAGTAATTGGTATCAGATCCAAGCGGCTTAAGGAGATACCAGTTCCCTGCTGTCAGCATTACAAGTACCATAGCAGCAGTAAAAGCAGCAAACCTGGAGGTGGTGGATCAAATCAACCCTCGTTTGGGCCAACAAATACTCAGATGTATCTTTGTCCCTGGAAAATATGGGAAAGTGCGGTGAAGGTAAGAAATGTACTTTGTTCTCTTTTTTCCTTCATCCGTCCAGCGGTGGCTGTGCTGTGCCGATAAGCAGCACAACGGTATCCGCCAGCCACCCCCGCGGATGGGAGGTTTTTGGGAGGCCTCCCCCAGCTCCATCCCGTCCCAGTACAGCATCCCCTGCCTCCAACACCCCTCTCGGGCACTCAGGCGCCTGTGCCTAATTGAGGCAGCGGCTGGTTTTAATATGAGGTCTGAAAACTCTTTTTGGGTTGTATTTTTTTTTTTTTTTTTTTTAAGATCCTAAATTGCTTTCAAAGGGATGGTGCATCGTTCTGCCCCCCCAGCCCAGCCCGCAGTGCTCGGGAGCGGCAGGGACAGCCTCCGCAGCCTCCAGAAGATGGTGCCCTGCTGTTAGGAAACAATGCTGCGAGCAGCAGTCATTCCCCTTCACTGGCACAATGTCACACAAAACGCTTTGTGTCTGTCAGCACATTCCTGGAAGGTCACAGTGAATGATGAATGCTCCTGTGTAGGAGCTGAGAAGGTTTGGGTTCTTTTTTTTTTTTTTTTTTTTTTCCATGAATTGCATCACTTGGCGGCCTCTTGGCTTCATTCATTTGACTCCTGTGGTTACAAACCTTTCCCAATTGTTGTGAGCCTGCTTCCTCCACAACCCCTCTGTGGCCAAAGCAGGATATTCATGACTGACTGGCCTGGGGAAGCTGGATAACTTCCAGTTACTTTCCACAGCAGAGTTGCTCACTTCCCTCCCCCCGAGGTCTGAAATATCCTGTGGTTCTGGTTAGCTTTCTCTCCGGATGCACATCAGCTAAAGCATACACATCATCATGTGATACCCAAGGTTGTTTCAGCCCAGCTAATTATGACAGAGGCTTTATTTAGATGCCATGTATAAAAAGATGAGTGAAGCACTCCAATATGAAGTCAGAAGGATATTTGACTTGATCCTGAATGAAAAGCTGATTTTCACTGGCATGTAGCACTGGAGTTCTCCGTTGAGCTTTGCACATATGTCTAAGATGTTTAAATAATTCCAATAAACTATGATGTCATCTTTGCAGCTCCGTTGCCATTTCCTATGATTTGGTTCATGATTTCTTTCCCCTCTGAGTTACTAATTGCTCATGAACCTTGTGCAATTGAATGGGGCTCTTCTATTTTTTTTTCACAGTCCCTTCCCCCCCATACAGAAAACACAGACCTGCTAGTTTTAATTGGGGAAAAACACTTACAGCCAAATTAAGCATTACTTCTCAATGGGAATTTACCAGCACCTGAGTAGCAGTAGTCACTTGGCACAGTCCAGCCAGCCACACTGAAGGGTATTTTGTTGGCATGGGGAGTGTCTGGATGGGGAGCAGGATTCAGGAAAACCCGTACCAGAGCGAAATCAAACGAACTTTTGCTTGTGTTCATGGGCCTGTTCACAGGCTCATGTGGGCTCATGTCCTTCCAAAGGACAGAGGCACGTTCAATGGTCAGGACAGGTTAACAGCCTGCAGTGTGTCTGCTTTTGTTCACACAAATGCAGTGGTACAGGGGTTCTAAGAAGGGACTGCTAGGATGCCGAGAGTACATCCGTTGAGGTCTCATTCTCTGTCCTCGAAGGCATCAGGCAACTTCCATACTGTTAAAGTCTCCTTGCCTTCAGCATAGGGTGGCTGCATCTAACTTGGCTAATGAATAATCCCTAGTCTAGTCCAGTCCCTGCACAGTGAGACCTCCCTAGCTGTGCCCAGAAACTGGTTGAAGGACACCGGCTGGCCCCGGTCAGAAATGGTCTGGCACTGCTGTAACCATTCTCCAGTTCAGATGATGGGGATCTGTGCTTATGTCCTGGCTCTGCTTAACACATTGTTTTGGATGTGGCTGTACAGACTTCTGTGGGCTGTACAAAGTTCAACCGTAGGGCTTGGGAATCTTCATTTTGGTTAGAAAAAAATCCTCGGCAGAAGAAACTGGATAGGGGAGAGAAGGGGAAGATGGAAAGTGAACTCTGGGTGAAAAAAGAAAAAAGTGTCTGGGCTTTAGTAAGAAACTAAATAAAGCCAGAGAGAAATAAATTCAGAGGCCAAATGAGTCCTTAGGAGTCAAAGTTTGTGAACTAGAGCAGGATATATTTTCCAGAAAGGTGGAAGAAAGCACATGTTACTGCCAGTTCATTGGCATGTAGGGAGAAATTACTGAAACTTCAAAGTTTTTTTTCAGGAGCAACAAATAAGGACATTTTTCCAAAGTTTTGGTGAAGACAAGCAAATCACAAACTGCTATCCAGTAATGGTTACATGCCGCAAAATGTGGGATGAAAGGAAAAGATCTGTGAAACTTGAGGATGTCTCACGTTTTATACATTTCCAGAGAATTCGTCAGATCATTCAAGTTGTCGAAGAAACGTCAGGAAGTGGAAAACCAGAGGTTTTGCACAGCTTACGACTATTTGTTTTACAAAGTACTCAAGTCAGAGAAAGTAATTAAAACTTGTTTGGGTTTATTTTTATTTCATGAAATCTCTTGGTGTTATTATTTCCCTGGTCTGCATTTACAGGCTCAGGTTTCTTTGCCACTTCCCTTTGTACAGACCAAGAGCTATTCCATATACAGGCACATAAACAGCATCAAAAATGATGCAAATGATGACTTTCTTTGAACAAAGGTCATTTCAGATCAAGTGAGTCCTTTGCCACCATCATTAACAACTTGATAAAAATATGTGGAAGCAGGTTTGCCAAGGGGATTGAAGCCTAACAGGACTGAAACCACCTTTTTCTTTCCACTTCAGCATTTCTTGGTTTCACTACAGGGAGTTGCTAGGAGGACCCTTACCCTGTGTGTTGCTCTTTCCCTCCATGGTGGGTTGCCCTGTGTGCCACTTGTGAAAAACCCAAGGAAGTACTAATGTCTACAGGATTTTCGATGAAGGGCTGGAGGCACTATATGGTGTGAAGCTAGGTCTGCAGTGCGTTGAAGAGTTGTGACAGAGATCCATGTAGATGTGCCATAACCAGCTAGAACAGCCCAGTGGTGGCCATGCAGGCTTCACCAGAGGCTGTACATGTTCCCAGGATGCTGGGTTTGCAGTTGGTGGCTAGTAGTCTGTATCTGGCTTTCACAGGTTGCCTATAGCTCTCGTTGTGTCTACCTGAGGGCAGGAGATCCTCAGATCTGGCCACATAGACATAATACCTCTCAGGAGAAGATGCCACATATACAAAGACCAATAAGAAGAGCAATGGTGATGTCTGCACCTGTCTCCAAGGTCTCCCCTCAGCCTCGTCTTCTTCAGACTGAACAACCTCAGCTCCCTCAGCCGCTCCTCATAAGACTTACTCTCCAGACCCCTCACCAGCTTCATTGCCCTTCTCTGGACTTGGTTTCAGTTTTGTTCTCCTGAGGCCCTGAGAGGGATAGGCCAGGATACTGTGGGGTGGATGTGAAAACTATCAAACATGATTTTCAATTACCAGTACCGTAAATCTAGGAAAATTCAGCACTGAAGTCAACAAGAGTTTTTTTAATGGCTTCAGCTGGGCTTGGATTCTTACTCTAATTGCGTGCCTGTGCAGAGTTTGAAGACTGGGATTCATTCATCTAAATGTAGGCATTTGATGAAGGTGTCTAAGGTAGATCGGTACAAAGAGACAGATGCAGTCAGACAGCAGGTCAGACTTTCTGACTGAGCCCATCCCATGATATTAACTGTTAAGAGTCGTTAGAGAGAATTAATCTTCTAATTTGGTGCCTTGAATAGTGCCCAAATTTAGTGGAAAGAACAGGCTGAAGCACCTAAGTAACCAACTAAAACAGTGCAACACTTACTAAGGTCAGGATGGAAATGTGCACATGTTGCTGGGTCTGACTGAGGGGTGAAGAAAGAAGACAATAAATTAGAAAAATTAAAATAAACTTTTATTTTTATGCTTTATCCTAATGTATCTAGAATGTTAAGAATTTATCACCTCAGATAAAAGACTTAATCATTACCGAACCCTTTGGCAATTGTTTTAATAACATTAATCAAGATGAGCTCATTTAGTGCTAATGGGGGTGTTTTAAGTACTTTTATAGGATTTTCACTGAAATTCAGAATTAAATAATTGGGCCATTATTCTAAAGTGGTTTCGGCATCCCTCAGGGAAGTCCCAGTTTCTTGCTTTTCACCTGCTTGGTTTTATTTCCTCTCAAGCACTAATACTGATTGCCCTTGGCAATTTTGGAGTCCCCCCTCCCAGTTATTAATTTGACCCTCTTCTGGGCAGTCTGAGGTTGGTTGCCCCTGACAATCTATTTTGTCAGTGCAGTCATGGACAGGAAAGATTTAAAATACCACTAGATGAGTGTGGTGATGGATGATGACACAGGAATGATGGTGATTGCCATCAGTGAAAGGCTCTAGTGAGTTGAGTTTTTCCCGACACCCAGACTGGATGAGCAGTTGGTTAATTAATTGCCCAGTTCTGTATATAATGTTACCTTAAATATGCTTATTCCTTATTAGGGACGTTAGTTGTTGCCATCTGGATGCATCATCAGTTACTGAAGGTATGGAAGGAAGGCAAGGCATTATGGACTTAGGTCAGTTGCCTGACTAGATGTTCTTAGTGCCAGCTGACATGCCAAAATGTGTCTGAACATCCCCATAATGATGGCAGGTGTAATGCAGGACATATGGTAGACCTTTGCCTTTCTTGAAAAGCGGTTAGATGCCATGAGTGGTGCCCTGGGTATCTGAAATGGCGCTAGATGTTTTGGGCAGCTTTATTGAGCTCTGTGGTTGAGAATCCATTTGAGATTAAGACTCCACATGCCCGTGTATACCAATCTACATGTAAATTAGGTATCTAGACTCCTGTTATAGTGGAGATCTAGTTAATGCAGTCACTGAAATCCAGCGAGTGATTTGGTTGCTCAGCCACTATCTGTCTACAATCGGACAAGTCAAGTCACCCTCCAGACTCCAGTGGCTGTATTGAGTAGATCTGTGCTAATGCAGAGAGAACTTGGATACCTCAGGCTCAGTTCTGCTGACTAAACTTTGATATCCAGTGCCATGGTAGATGCTCTAGAGTCTCCTGGCTGGCCTCCAGCTCTGTCTTCAGAAGAGAGAGGTCATCTCTACCAACGCAATGTGGATGTCTCAGACATCCTATGACACCTAAAAAAATTTGCAAGAAGGGTACACATGGGCACCAAAGCACTGCCTTTTGTCACAAATGTGACATGAAGTCACCTCAATACAAATGCTAAAATTCTCTGAATCATTCATATACTCATATATTCATTTAGATGATAGTCACATTAGAAGGTTTTATTTAATCTGTTAGGAAAGCCTATATCAGTCATTCCCAGTTTTGATAATCACAGGAGACGTTGCCATTTCAAACTCACCCCTGTGAATTGTCAGGTCATATTCTACCAGTATGTTTGGTAATTCACATGCCTAAGCCTGAAAAATGACAGCAAGTTAACTGTAATACATTTAAACATGAAACAGTGCGTATTTTTTTCATATTCAACCAACTTTATAACTGCTATTTTCTATTTTTTCTTGGAATAACTGAAAGCTTCTAATCTCTTACTCCTTTATGGTGATTCAAAATAGTATGGGCTGGTAGATGTATAAGTATGAGGGGAAAAAAGGAGGAAGAAAATATTTTCACTTTATATCTTGTCTGGAAAACAAGCTCAGAAAATTTCTTTGAAAAGACTATCCTCAGTGCAAAGATCTTTACTCAGATCATTGTATCAAGCACAGTGAAATATCTGCATTACATACAGGAGAACTTCAGCTTCATAAATCCCATTTTCCACGGGTTTATGTGATAATGAAGATCACATTTTGCAACCAAATGGTGTATATCTTGCAGCTTGTATGTTTTGTTTGGTTTTAACAGTTGGCAAATTGCTCAACATCTCAGATAGATTTAACAATTCTTGTTTTTTTTATTCAGCGAAAGAAGGTGAACTATTACATTGAGCAACCAATATGGCTGAGAATAGTTATTTTCAGGATAGCCTAATCATTGGGTAGGATTGCAAAGATGTCATATTTTTACTGTGTGATGGCAGTGTCTCTATTTTTGTGCAATTTGTGTTCTCACAGATGAGTCTCAGGTTTTGCAACACACATTGGACATGGCTTATGGCCATGCCAAATAGATGAGGATTGCAGGATCCAGGTAAAAATATATGACATGCATCCTGTTTACACTCACACAATTATAATAATTCAATCTTCTACACAAGAATGATGCAACAGGGTTTCCATTTTTAGGAGATTAAACTCTGCCCACATGTGTGACATAGGACCATTGTTGTTATTCAGCATTCTACAGTTGCAGGGTGCAGCTGACAGACACTTCTATCTCTCCCCTACAGCTTTGTGTTACGAGTCTAACAACATTTAATGCATCCTGTCCCTGAAATTACTTATTTGGACCTTCCAAAAGTCTAACTCTGTTTGAGCTTCAGTTATTCCAGAACTAAGGATTTCTGGATTCCAGTTATGGCAGGTTACCAATGCAAAAATGAAGCCGAAAGATTGACACCTCTTGTGTCTTTAATTCATGGCAGAGTTGCACCAAACAACAGTCAAAATAGCCATAAAGAACCATGTCTTGAGAGGCCAATTTTTCATGACTAACCCTGTGGGTTAAAACAGAAGAAAAGCAGCTTGATTAATTGTAACATTTGTTTTCATTTAATAGATTCATAGATTTCGAGGCCAAAAGGGAACACTCTGATTATCTAGTCTGACCTCATGCAGAACAGGGGCCGTGGAGCTTCACCCGGTTATTCCTGCAATGACCGGGTGGTTTTTCCCTCGTCTGTAAGGAAACTCTCCAGCCATATGGGTGAGCATTACCTCATGCAATATCCTGGGCCGTATCCTGAGCTCATTTTACCAGCTTGTAAATCCTGAGAAGTTTCACTTGGCAGCTCAGGGCTTACACGGATGAAAGCAAAATCAGAATTTGGCTCACCCTTCCTCACAACATGGTAGCCAGTGAAATGTTTTCTTTGCTGCCCTACATAAAAAAGTGTAAGAAACATATTTATGTATTTGTGGTACATTGCTGTATCCTGAAGTGTAATGTTTAGACTGAATTGGTGAACTTGAGGCAACTGGCCTCTTTGGTCCAGTCATGAATTTTAGACTTGTTTAACCGACAAGGAAGAATCTTCAATACTTTTATTGCAGTTTATAGATGTGCTTGACATTCTGCCTTGTACATGTCAGATTTCATCCCTGTTACCTGCACTGAATACAGGACTTCTCATGCCATGAGGCCAAATCTTCCAACAGACTTAATTTAAGAATCCACCACATCCTCTAGCAGTCCTTTTCAAGCACTTTTAGAAGCTATGTGCCTACCTCCAGAGAGGAAAAAAGTGAAAAGAATGACATTACTGACTGAAAATCCCCCAGTGTAGTCAAATTACATATTTATCCTTACTGTTAAAAGCAAAAGCAGCATATTTTAAACACAGCTCAATCTAATGTGACAAGAAATGAAACAATTCAAGTACAGTCACTATTCAAGGTAATCTGCTGCTCAGAAAAATTCTGCATCTGTGCATCTAATTATAGCAAATAGCAGGAAAATACTCTTAAACTATATTCAACTGAGAAAAAAGGGTCTAGGACACCTATGTGTATCAATCAGGTTACTAGGTAGTTGGTAATTATGGGTTTCTGCCAGCCAAACTTTTCAAGGCCTATATTTGGCTGAGATCACCTGGTTTCTTCGATATGAACAATTTTTTGCACTTATGATCTGGATGTTGTGCATTATGTTGCAGTCTTTTTCAGAAGAAAAGGACGCAGTGCCTTTAAGGCCTAAGTCTAAAGTGAATGTATGAAAATGATCCATGATGCTATTATACTAACCACACTTCCCAAGTGATACTTTCTAATATCAGAAAAATTTGTTGCCATGGTGACTGGCCTGACCTGATACAGTTCAGCTGATGCTGAGCTTCCTTTCCTTTCCCCAAAAAAGAAACTAAATATAATCTTTCGGAAAGGCAATTCTTCTTTTGATTAGGTAACAGCAATCTCTCATGACCTGCTTTTGGCTGTATTGGTTTATTAACACTCAGAAGAAAAGGAGAGTTTAAAGAAAAGTGGGCTTGAAAGTGGACGCCAATTTTAACTGAAAATTGTCTTTGTAAAATGATGTTGTACCCACCCATCTCAGGACGCTGTCTAATTTAGCTGAATGGAAGTGGAAAGTTCAAATGTGACATTAAAAATGCAAGAATTCCAGTAGTGGGTGAATTCAGCATTATCTGCCCACAGATAAGGTGGACAGTGTCATGTCAAAACTTTCTTTGATCCTTAGCAACTTAGCTAATTGGCCTCATCATTAACATGCATCTTACTTTAATCCTCTATTGGATTAAAAGGTGATCTTCTCATGATCTTGAAGTGAAAATTTTGTTGAAAATTTTCTGTTGGTTGAAAGGTATGCTGAGAAGAAAGAAAAGTCAAAAAGTTCCATCCCTCTGCAGCTCCAGCTGCATGCTGGGACATGTTGCATTAATGATTAAACAAGGGCTGAAATCCACAAAAGGTCACGGGCTCCTAAGAAAGGACTCAGATGGTTTATCAGTATTTAAAGAGCAAGAATGCAAATCAGAAGCCTCATACTCAGCGTGGATTATGCCTTCACTGGTTAAGTTTTGTAAGCATCTAAGAAAAAGCTCCAACTGTTTTGTGTGATCCAGCTTGCCTAAGGGCCAGGCTTTGGTTTCCTAAGGGCAGTAAATTGAAGAAGTTTATGTACATCATAGAATCATAGAATTGTCTGGGTTGGAAGAGACCTTTCAGATCATCGAGTTCAACCATCAACCTTGATGATCTGAAAGATCTCGTTTACAACTTAGACAATTCTAGGATATACATAAGCTTCTTCAGTTTACTGCCCTTAGGAAACCTGGAGGTGAGGGCAGCTTGTCTTTAAAAAGGAGACCAATGTTCTTCCCAGATACCTTAGCTGTCCTGTATTTCTCAGAGTTTTTTAAATGACCTCAGTTCAGGGACATGGGCTGTAGTCCAGGAGCGGAGTTTGGCTTAAGGAGCTTGGGACCCTCCTTGTCAACCCCTTCACTAACTTAACTAACAGAAAGGGCCTTGCTAGTAGTAAAGGACAAAGAAGTATGTCTTCTGCTTCTCCAGAATTGCTCTCCAGAGTCTGTAATTGCTCGCTTTCACACACACATACATACACAAACAAGTTTAAAAACCACTTATCTTGGACAGGTCTGCATCTGCCAAATTCTGTGTTCTCCGAAAGGTTACAAAGAAACATGGGATTCCTCTTACCTCAACAAACTAACTGACTTTGACAGCTAAATTTCCCCTTAAATATGTTTAGAACTTCCTTTATATAGAAGTGTGAGTCATTCTGACAGGCTTAATTTGTACTGAAAAATGAATGTGTTAAACTTATTAGCCATTCAGGTTAGAAAGACTGTAAACAGTAGACTGATGACATTTGCACTTCGTGTACTATACACTATGTGCCTACAAAGTGAAAATACAAGAGTTGGTGAAAGGCATGCTGAAGATTTGATAGAAATTGTATCCTAATCCCTTTCTGCTCTTGACTTGATGTTTCCTTGTTATTTCATTTTCTATCATGAGCAGAATATGTATGATAAGATGGCTCTTTTTCAACTGCTTCATATTTATCGCAATGTACGCATATTTCCAGCAGAACTAAACAACTAAGAATAAATGCAGCAGTTTTCTGGAATTAATGAAATGCTGCATGATACACCAAAAAATCTACTTGAGTTTGAAGACCCATCAATTGATAGTTAAAGAGATATTGAAGTTCAAACCTTTGTTTAGCAGCCTTGAGGATATCTGGGTCTGAACTTCTCTGGTTTGGTTTCTGTGCTAAAAGTGTGCCTGACTTGTAAATAAGTGCATAGAAAGGAGGGGGGTAGTCACGAAGTCAAGTGTGATTTGGTTGGGAAATCTCTCAACCTCTCTTTCCTCTCAGTGGTAAGAAAAGCTTTCCAGAATGTGATTCAGAGGTGAAGCCTGACTCAGATTCTCATAAACCACCTTTAGTATTGTCAGATGAGCTCAGGATGTCAGCTGACACCTGAGCCCAATCTGCACACTCCTCTG
Organism: Calidris pugnax; assembly: GCF_001431845.1. Lineage (NCBI taxonomy): Eukaryota > Metazoa > Chordata > Aves > Charadriiformes > Scolopacidae > Calidris > Calidris pugnax. Next base: position 5,665,112 of record NW_015091064.1, read on the forward strand.
TGTCAACCTGTTTGGGGAGAGCTGGCAGGTTCTCCAGGCAGGAAAACTCAGGCAGGAGACTTCATAAGCTTTCTCCAAGCTCTGAACATAATGTCTGTACAGTTATATCAGGCACTTGGGTCTCAAGCATTGCTGTGAAGGGTGATACAGATCTCATCTCAGAATATGTAGGTCAGCTTTTTGCTTTGAGTGGTCTTCTAGATGAATTCCTCTCCCTCTGTAGGAACACATAAAACTGGAAAGTTAATTTAGGATGAATAATGGTAGGAATAACTCCTCTGTCCCCTTTGTAATCAAACAGTGGACAAAATCATACAGTTTGAGAAGACTCACTTGTTATTGTGCTATGACCTTGGCTCTCTTGATGAACTGGATGATTGGACTTTGGATCCAAATAAGCCCCTGTCTCAGTAGGTCAGACACAGTGTGGAAGCCACCAGCTAAAGTTGGGGTGGATCTTGTCAATATAGTCCTTTCACTGTCTTCAATTCTTCAGCAACTAGTGGTTCAAAAAGCTTCAAGAAGCCTAGCCATATCATTTAGGGCGCAATATTTAAATGTCCTTCATATTTATTTTATTGAGAATTTTCTGTAGCCAAATACTTAAAGAATCAATACTAGTATGGGGAGACTAAAATAGAGTGCGGTCTCTAAATGAGAGACATTTTAAGGATTTGCTTAGAAATCATAACCTTTGCAGTCTTTGTAGCTCATAACCTTTGAGTCTTTGTACTTCATCAATTCCAGTGAGTATATCTGTAGTCAAGAAGGAAATGTCTGCTGACGATACTTTCTATTGGTATCCAGACCACCTGCATCTCTCTGGAGCACATCATGAGGGTGGAAGAGAAGATAATGAGAATGCAGAATCCCTGTCAAATAATAGCCCATGAGAACAAAAGAGGATTAAAGGTGTGTGCAAGTAAACACTCATCTGATCTGAAAGTGCCAGTTCTATGAACCCTTGCTTGACTGACAGCTTTGGTGAGATGCACTCTGCAGAGAACTTTGTTTTTCTCCCTTTGCAGAGAACTTTTCTGCTGGGAATCTATTGCATTGTTAACTTCTGCAGCAAATGAGCAGCCCAATGTAATGCACAATGAAACCATGTGACTCATCTGGGGCATTTTCACCAGTGTGTGTATGTGTATGCTCTGTCTAAAAAAACTATCCTATTTTGAACATTTGTAGTATCAGAAATGTTCCATGGGCTATGCATCACATTTGCCACCAGACCAGACTGCAAATCTCCAAACTCCTCAAGGATTAGGATTCCTGTAAAAGAACATGTCAAAAAAATGTGCAAGTGTATATACAGAACCAGTACAAGCAGATCAAGTACGTATAGAAGTACAAATTAATCTAGATCTTTTGCGTATCTCTTTGTTTGGATATAGCTATCTTTTTGCATAGGACCACAGTAAATTGGTAGTTTTAGATTTTTTACTATAGTCAATCAGAAAAGACAAATCCAAGTGAATCTCTGTGCTCTTGTTGCTCTGGGATTATAAAGCTGATTCTATGTGGTGCAGCCTAAGCTATGGTGTACCAGGAAACAAAATATAACAAAAAAACCTGCCCAATATCTAACAGCTCTTAAAAGAACATTTCTTTGCAGATGCAAAGATTTAAAAATTAACAAAATATCTGAATTAATGTTGTCTGTGTTTTCTCATTCACTTTCTTAGGTTACAGTCTTGTATTAAAAAGACACATATGATTTTTCCTACTCTGCCAGGTGGATGAATCACAATTGTGCTGTGAAGGCATCTGTTGTCTGTTAAGTCCCCTGACTCATTTGTTGCACAAGTTGGAAGATGTGAATTGAATAAGGTGGGGGACAGTGGGTTGTCTGGTGGCTGAGGTAGATTAATGTCACTCAGGAGAACTGGATTTCATCTCTGTCTCTGACACAAAGATCATATGAGGAACTGTGCAAATAATTGAAACCAGGGTTGTTATTTCCAGATCAAGTGGAAATTACACTCTGATCTTCCTATTGCCCAGATATGGATTTTAGTTCCTTCATGGATCTCCCTGTTACAACAAAACACTTTCCGGACCTCCTGTTTTGTTCTTGCTCTGGAGAGTGTACTAGGGATCCAAGTCCTCTCATCCAGGAGGTACCATGTCAGGACTTTTTTGATTACCTTGCAGGCTCTATGGCACCACGAAAAATCTTGGGTCCTGCAACTCACTCAAGACAGGGCAGAAGAGTCCTAGGAGAGGTGGGGGTACAGACCTTGTGCTACAACCAATGGATGAGCATGTAGCTCACTCATTTCACCATATTTTCCTCAGTTTTGAGAACTAAATTATATCAGATTTTGTTCACATTAAGTATCTTGGAGCTGACCTTCTCTTCCAAGCAATTCCCTTGTTCTGTCCAATGCAAATACCTCATTGCTCATCAGCAGTACTGCAGCTGGCAGAATCTGGCTGCTTGATGTTACAGGGATGCTGCAGATTTCGCGTATCTACATTATCAGGGCATGGGACATATAGTTAGGGAAAGGACTGAGCCGGGAGATTTTAGGCTTAGTCTGCAGCCCTGAGAAGGGCTGTGTTCAGCTTTTCTGCTGAACTCTTGGGCTGTCTGTTCTTGTTCCAGTCCTGTTCCAGTCCTACCCTGGACCCACGCCTAGCTTTTCACTAACCAATGCAGAAATCTCAGAAAGTCCATCCTATTTAGGGATTCTTACCCTATTCTTACTCTTTCCCTTTTCCAAAACTCCTTTTCCCTCACCAAATCTTAACTCAGTCTTGGTCAGACCTTGATCTTCTCCCTGTCAACGTTATTCCTCTGCACTAGCACTCTATCTGTATCCACGGGGTCCTTGTCCCACCCCTTGTGTACTCCTGAGCACAGTTTCTTTGCAGCACACAGTCCCTCAGCAAGGCCTTGCCCACTGCTTGGACCAAAGGCATACCTTGCTGTTCCCAGGCTCTGCCCCCTATTCCTCTTCCACATTTCCCAGTTTGCTGGGTCCTTCCTCTGTTTTAGTCCCAGTTTCTATTCTTTAATGACATCTAGTCTTTGCCTTCAGAAAAATCCACCTTCTGCTACGTAATTCCTTTTCCTCACCATCTTTGATCTACCTCGTACTCTTGTCCAACAGAAGGTGGGTAACTCCTTTCTCTGCAATGCCCAGTTTCAGCAGCAGGTAGAATGAGTGGAAGAAGGACCAGCTCCCGGGTGCCACATCCAGTGCCCAGGACTGCTCCAGCTCAGGGCATGTGAGGACAGCCATTAGAGGGGAAAAATTGATTTCATTCCTATAGCTCTGTGCTACAGAATGTATTTTCTTTTAAACTTTCTTTTTCCTGTGGCTGTGAAGCACGCACGATTCAGCCACATACAGAACTTGTAGGGAGCTGGGACATGCTCAGTGAAGACAGGCTGCCTGGGGATTTCAGCTATTAAACTCTGGCAAGTCTTTATGAAGTATGTGTAAACTACTACTTGTCAAAGACTTGTACATTTTTAGGCTGTGGATGTACTTCACAGGGAATAGAAATGAATAAATAAGGTTTATCCTTAACAAAACCCCCGCTCTTCCTCCACGCAGGGTTCCTGCAAAACACAGAGTTCCAAAGCTTTGCAATTACATTTTTTTAAAATGTTGTTTAGCAGTTGTTTTTATTTTTTCTCCTGCTATTTTTGTTTTTGAAAAGATCTCAGCAATTTTTTAAAAATAAGGTAGCATGAGAGATGACAAGTGTGAAATCTCAAAGTTTCTCCAAACTGCAAATGAAAGCATGGCTATACAATAAGAAACGTCAGGCAGCCTTAGCTGGGGCAGACACCAAGTTGAAACACAAATGGACCTTCTATGTATGTCCATTTCCACATGTTATTTAGCCAAAAGTTTTCTTAGAAGTTGATTAGATTATTTCTAGTCCTTGTTCTCAAGTACCCCAACTAGAATGATATAGCATGTAGATACAAAGCAAATGACTTTCCCCATCCTTCAGTGTCTTCTTTAGGATTCAGATCCAGATTGCCTTGTTCACTGAGGAGTAAACCACCTTAAAAGGAGTGGAAAAAGTGAATATATGGGATCCTGCCGAATTCAGCCCACTGCAGTGGTGGTTCAGAGCCTCTCAATGGCAGTGCATGGCCTTCTGCATCCTCGTGGAAGAGTGGGGCTGCCTCTCTGGCACGTGCAGCTGAGTGCCGGGAAGCCACAAACAGGGTCTTTTGCATCTGCCTGGCCGTGAAGCTCATCCGAGAGGAGGAGGAGAGGGAGATCTCATAGCTGTTATGGAAACTTATTTTTAATTTTTTCCATATGAATCTTTGGAAAATGAACCATTGGAGAAGTTTATCATAATTCTAGTCTAGATAAACAGCTCAATAAAGAATGGAAAATATGTATTTTGTCAGAAGGCACCGCTAAAAAATGTTCACATATGGCAATGATTTCCTCAGTATTCAACAAAGGATTGGCTCAGGAGTCTTCTCCTGTAGATACAGATCAGATTTATCACTGTGGTAATGTCACCTGACTTGTACAATGTTTAAGTTGTGAGTCAGCAGGGCACAGAGACGTAGTTCTCCAGCATGTACAGTATTTATTCCGTCCTTTTCCACTCGCTGGCGCTGATTTTGTTTTTAACATTATTGAGGAGTGATTCTTCATAGCTAAGGTTACAAATGAGTTTGTCTTAGAAGTTTGTTTTGGCTTCTCCCTACGACCTACCCCACCACTCCGCTGCAGCAGGACCTCGGAGCCGATAGTCTGAGCCAAGAACAAGATAATGGGTCTTTTCAAAATGTGTAGCGAGTGAAGGGTTTGCTGGATTATGACTCTCAGAAAATGAAAGTGCTCCCACACCAGAAAAATAAGTCCTTTCTGTTCTGCTGCTTTGTCGACCTTCTTCAAGAAATTAGAAGAGAAATGCTTTTCTTCTCTATGGGACACTCTAGGTGTTTCCCCATCATCCTGGAAAGAGAGCTCCTGTTTTACTCATCACAATTCAAGGACAGACAGTGGTTAGAATAAGAAAAAAAAAAAACAGGATATGTATGTCAGCGTTAACTCTTTGTAATGAGCTGAACAGGCTGTGGATTTGAGCCTTTAGTGTGTGTGGGCCAGTGATGTAGATTTAGATTCATAATTTTTAAGATATAAGTGAAGATGATGAGCCTAAATGAAAAAAAAACCAAAGTGACCCAGCTCAATAAGACCTGCCAACCTGAGGCCACTGAAGTTGCAGACCCCGCTGTTCCAGTGGGGCCAGTGTGGCCCTGTATGTGTTGTGCAGCTCCGTGCCCCACAGAGTCCAGGAGCTGCCAGGGGTAAGTGGGCAGAGCAGCACACAGACCCCGCCGGGCCCACTGCTGCCAGCTGGGGACCTCTAACGCCCTGTCAACACCCTGAGACATCCTCATGGCAGTTTAATAAAAACAAAATATTTTTATTTCCATTCACCTAGCTCTGCCTCTAACAGTCAGCTTGGTAGGGCAATTCTTTTGTGATATACCAGTTTTATATAAAAACTTGGTAGTTATTCTGGGAGCTCAATGCAAGGACATAAATTCAATCCTGTGTGCCACATACATAAAAATAGGGTGTTGTGGTACACGACACATAAATGTTTTGCAGGATTTCTCTCCCCAAACAAAAATCCAGAGCATCAAAATCCAGTTCAATGTTTAAATACTTTTGGTTTAGTTTAGTATATTTTTATTATTATATGCAGCAATCTCAGTCTAGGCTTGCAAAGAGTAGGGTTCTCATACTGAATGGTTGCTCAATCAACACAACCCTTGCATGCACCTGCAGAACTTGCTCTGTTCGTCCAACATACCTGGGACATGCCCCACTTACCAGAAATACAGTTCACAGATAGCCTGTGCATAAAATCTTAGAGAAGTAGGGCTGAAAGGATCTCAGGAAATCATACATTCCAGCCCCCCCGGCCCTAAATTGCTGATGTCTGTTTGACTCTTGTGAGTTATTAGGGTAGCCTGTACCTAAAGATGCCGCACAATATCCAGAGGCAATCTATTACAACAGGCTCACCGTTTCTTTCTTGCCTCTTTGACACCCTCATTTAAGCTCATTATAACTTTTTCTTTTCTGCCTCTAGACACAGAGAAAAGAATACTGCTCTTCTCTTTGCAGCTGCTTTTTGGTATCAGAATGCTGTTGTTCTGAGGCTATTCACCCTCCTTTCCAGTCTACACAACTCCTTTTATTTCATTCTTTCCTGGTAAGGCATGTAGGCTAGGTATGATACATCCAGTCTGCTGAAGGTAGTAGATCTGAAGTAAGTCTGATAGAAAGCTTTGGAAGCTAGTCAAAAAGAAAAATAACATGGCAACACCATTGCAATGTGCGATGGGACCAGCTGGACACTACACAGCCACAAATCAGCTTTGGTTCACTACTTTAAATTGAAGAGATTAATTGATTTCAAATGAGGCAGCACTACAGATTTTTTTTTTTCCCAGAAAATCCCACAGTAGGAGGGTTCCTCTTGCAGATGTGCGAAGTAGACATGAACATCACCATCAGAGCTGAAACCAGTATAGCCAAAACCATGTCATGAGACAGGCCATTTGAAGGCATGTGATTGGCTTAAAATAGTGAGCTTTAGAAATGAGGAAGCGTTATTAACTACTTTTACACGCCTTTGGTTTATGAGCTTGTACGGGCAACATTATAACATTTCCAAGTTTTCTCCTGGAAGCCTCTGTGAAAGAGATTGAAAACTGAGATACTTGGCTAATCACTTGGCTCTAGAAATAGAGGCTTTGGGAGAACACCAAATGTTGTAATTACATTGCTAGAATAGGTGTCATAACATTTTGTTTCTTTCTGTGTGGAAAATGAGAGAACTGCAGTTGTTGATGAATTCTTGGATAGGAAAAAGGTGATTCACACAGGAGCCCATACAGCCCTTTCTTGAACATCAAGCTTGATTCATTCCTACTCATCACTGTGAGAGATTTCAGATGGTTGTGACAATTGTTTGACATGAAGGGAACTCAGAGTCACATTGCAGCTCCCTATGCTGTACATAGGGGGCCCAGGGGCACCTCAAAGGTTTGTCCTGACATCGGGTCAGCAGAATCCAAGCTCAGCTGACACATCAGGTGGAAATGAATTGTCTGAGGTATGTTCAGGCTTATCATTAACTTTTACTAAGTAAGTTCGCTGTGAGATGTGGGAACCATCAACAGTTAATACGCAAAGTATCAGATAGCCATTAGGGAGGATTTGTGGACATATACACTGAGATATCATATTGCTGCAGCACTAACTCTAAAAGATGTTTTGCTTTCTATTGATCAGAATTTGGAGGAGGGAGAAATACTTAAACTCAAGACAGAGCCACAATTATGTGTGATGGATCTCAAAGCAGATAAAATATTTACTTAATACATGATAATTTAAATGAATTAGATAGTAGTTTACAATTGCAATCAAAATGTGTTTTCCCTAAGACTTTAGCTGTTCTAATGATTCTTTAAGTGTAAAGAAAAGCCTGCTGCTTGATTGAAACATGTCCAAAAGGCATCACAGCTGACAGGAACTTGAATTGGTCTTCTGCATTCATTTCTGATAGCAGAGGCAACATAATCTGACAGCAGATGTTAAACAGGCAACATTTCTCTTTGCTCCTAAGAGCAGCTGACAAGGATCTGTAGCCTAACTTCAAACAAACAAACAAACAAAATCACCAACAAAGTTGTCCAATTAAAATTGGATTACTTCTTCGGACAGAAACGCCTTTTAAAGAACAGCAGGGGCAATTAACAGGTCCTGATTATTTGTAGAAGTGAGTACTTAACGTATTCTGCATTGCTTGCCTGATTTCAATGTTTCTGAGCTCACTGTTCTAATTTTCTTTCTTGATCATTTTGTTTAACTGTGGCAGAATGATCTACATTTCCTGAGAATGAGGATGTCTGGCAATGTTTTTGCCTTTTAGGCAGGAATATATGATTCTTATTTACCTCAAGAGCCTCCTGAACTGCTGTTTGAGCATGAATAAAAATCTCTTATTTATCTCTCAATTGTACAATGATTTCTTATTTGTCTTCTGTAAAATGTGCCAGCTTCTAAAGGTGGGATGAAAGCCTCTTACCCGATACTGGTTTACCCCAATATTCAGCGCAGCCTATGGCCTGATGGTTAGGGCTTTGAACTGTCAACAGAAGATTTACCTTCATCTTAAGATATCTAAGTGTTTACATTGAATTGTCTACTTGTGCTGGAAGAGTCTAAACTCCAATGATAGTCAACGGAAAGACTGCGGCCAGAGTAGCCAAAAGAATTTAGACGACCAGCTACTACGTATCACCTACAGGGTGCATTAAATCACTCCCTTGGATGTATTAATTAACTCTCTGGTGACGACAAAGGGGGCTTGGACACCTCCAGCAGCCATGTACCTTTGTTTAGGTGTCCTACCCTTGCGTAGAATCCCACCTGGAAGGTTCCAGTCTGTCTTTCAACTGAAGACACCCACTGCCACGGTGGATGGTCTAGGGTATGCACAGCATCCACATGGGCTTAGCAGATATGATGCAGGCCCTAGGAGAGAACTCCATCTTTTTGGAGCAGCAGAAGTGGAGAAGACCAAATAAATAGCACTATATGTCTATGTTTGGGCAAATGAACTGAGCATGGAGGATGGGATTTATTTGCCAAGGTGTAGGTGCTTACTGCATTTTGAGACACCTCTTGCCATTCCAGGAGTCTTCTAGCATTGCAGACTCAATGAAGGACTTGGGGGAGACCTGCATCATTCTGGAGTGGCAGCTATGGCTCTAAGATGCTCTCAGACTCCTGAAGTGTCACCAGGTGGCTGTGTTCAGACAAATAAGTCCTAGTTTGAGAGCTGAATTTGGCAGCTGAGTCCCAGTGTAACCTCCACATGGAGAAGACAGAACTGTAGCCAGGTTTCCCAGATCCTAGCCCAGAACATAGAAGCACAGTCCTAGGAAGGTGGCTTTTAAAATGCATCTTTCTCAGCATGTCCTACAGAAATGTTTGCAGAGGCTCCCATCAAGAGACAGATTTTGTAGCGCCTTTTCTTAAACATGATCCCTCTTCATCTACTGTGTAGAGCACAGAGGAATCTGAACACTGGGCCCTTCCACACTGACAGTTAAGAAGAGGAAGGCATTTATTTGTTTGTTTATTTAATATTTTATTGCTTTGGAATTAGTGTGATCTCTCTGGTGTCCCAAGCACTGGCACAGAATCTGGGGAAGATCCTGCGTAGGAAATTGCTTTCAGGCCCATGTGCAGAAAATTCCACTGTTAATTATTACGAATTGGAACGGACATACTATGTGAGCCATGATGAGCTTGCATATGAAACAGAACTTACTTCTAGGAACAGAAGAGAGATCAAAACCAGTTTTTGAGTCCATATTAGCATTAAAGCTGGTTTCATTTATGTTAGATTGAACTTCTCATTTTGAGTACTGTTTCATTATTAGAAAGACCTGTTTGTGGGACTCTGGGTATCTTTTGATAACTGCAAAGTATTAATTAGCAATTAGTTCATTAGTCAAGACCAGATTAAGTAACAACAACTACAATGTGCTGGAATATACTTTTCTCAATTGTGAGGGCACAGGCAAAGCCTTTGCCTCTGTGTCTATGGCATTGTCTCTTAATTCTCAGGCCTTGTTCAACGCTTTCGGAATACAAGTTTTTTCTTGCAGCTAAAATCAATCTTTTCTTAATCTAAAAATAATTGAAAGAGTGCAATTGCTTTTTGATTGTCATTGCAAGGAAACATTTTTATTTAGGAAAAATCAAACGTTATAAATGATCCAAAAGAGATTTCTCCTAAATTTTCACTTAACTTTAAATTAACCCAACTGGTATATATTTTAAAATCTTGAAATAATTTACACTTTCTCCTAGTCCTAAGTAAAAAAAAAAAATCAAGCTTTGTCCTAGCTTTCCCTCTGCCTTTTCAAGATGTCTGCACTTCCTCTTCCCTTCAGCTGCAATAAATGACTACCCGAGCCGAGCAGCACTGAACCAGAGCCAGGGTCCTTAATAACACTGTCCTTGCTAGAAATCTCCTTCCTTTGTGCGTTGGATGCAGTAACGACAGAGCACAGAGTAGCCATGGGGAGTACACACTGCAGTTTGCAAAATCCTTCAGTTACGGGTTTGTGCTTCTGTCCTTCGTGATGCCTTTAGGCACATTGCCCTTATGAGTTCCCGCAGGAACACCGGACCATTACTTCTCATAGCTGAGCCTGTGCCTTAGAGCCACAATTTACAGTCCATAATGCCTGCACTTTGGTAATGGAATGACCCAGATGTGTTAAATATTATTATTATTACTGAAGAGTACATGACCATATGAACGAACTCAAAAAACACCCTCTTCATTTTACAGTGACAGATCATGCGTTTTTGGTGATTTCTGCATCCTAAAATCGTCTATAAAAATTTTAGTGGCCATGATAATCAATAGCCATACAGTGGCATTAAAATGCCTTGATTCATTACTTTACTAAATACCTTCATGTAATTCCACTTAAAAAAACCCCAAGCAAACCGCTAAACAAGGGTTGCACCCAAACGAACAAAGCCTGTTTCAAATCTATGGCTCCGAGTACATCCTCAGAGCAATTTCTGGATGGTATTTATGCTTCATTTAGCTCTGCATTTTGTTCTCCAAGAGCTTCTAATGAACATACACAGGATTTAACAGTTTCCTTTCCAAAAAGGAGCAATTTCGAGACAAGAAAATATTATCTTTTGCAAAACCAAACAACCCCCAGACCAGCCTTTACTTTTAATCAATCAGAAAATCTCTGGTTGCTTTCTTGACAGTACTGCTGTTCTTGAAGTAAAGAGATCAATCTGCAGTATTTAGACTTTGACTGTAAAATGGATAAAAATATCTCTGTTTCCCAAATTTGTTTGGCTCTAGGATATCAGCACGTGTTATCACAGTTGTAAGTTGTAATTATGAAATACTGTTTAATATTTTGTTCTTAAAAAAACAAGGTTTTTCCATTGTTCTATATCCCTTTCTTGTAGAGACTGTAGTGACCCATGATTTACTTCATTAAGCCTATCTGAGGCATTATTGTTTAGAAATGAGAAGTCACACACATTAGTCTAACACACTGTGCACACATAAAAATTAAAATATTTTTCCAATACCTATAATGATCAGTATTGTTCATCAAATTAGCAGTATGTGTTGTCAGCCCTCATTCTCTTGGGATGTCCTCACAAACCAGACAGCAAATCTCCTTTTTTGAGGGTGAGTTACCTCGGTCAAATAGATATGTATGCATGTATGTAAACAAGTAATCCTCTCATTTTGATATTAGCCATGTCAAGAAATTTTTTAGAATCATTATCAACAACAAAAAATATTTCTGCTCCTTTAACTATCACCACGGCTTTTATGGAGAAGCCTACTTCAGTGCTTTCAGGAAAGAATATTTGTGTCTGTCAAATGACTAAAACCAACCCCCCTCTCCTTTTCTTCTTCAAATGTATGTCTAGAAATCTCTGTGTCTAGGTTTTCAAATAAATTTTGAGTAACAATATAGCCAAAACCTCTGGAAAAAAAACAAAACAAAACAAAAAAAACCAATAGCTCTTCAGTGTCTTTATTCAGATTAAGTGATTTAGTGGAAATCTGGTTTAGGGCATGTCAGACCACTGTAAGGATACATGAGAGTTGTGGGAAAAAAAACACTCAGTAATTAGAAGCCTGATTTAGGCAATATTTTTAAACTAAATGTCAATAGTAAGATTCTGAGCCTAAGGTTACACATATGTTCATACGTCTGGTTGAATCAGGACTTTGGGTTTATATTTATAGGATTGAACTTTTTTCCTCCTTTTTTTCTGTACAGAAATAAATAGCCACTCAAACTGATATTCTCTGCAGTCTCCCTACAAATGCCAGAATATGTTTCTTGCAGACTTGAATATTAAGAAGTTACCCAACTCCTAAATGATGTACAAACCAAATGCCAGTGAAACTACTAGCGGTCAGGCACCTAATTGCATTTGTTGTTATGGTCCATACAGTCTGTCTTTGTGGCGTATCATTTGCATACATGGTTTTCTAAGAGCTAATCTCTGTGTAACCAAAATGAGATGACCATCTGATACTAATTATTGTTCATCTTAGGTAAGGTGATCTTACATGCTCCAATTCCATCGCTGTGCAAGCACAGATGATAATACTCAAAACCAGTTCAGACAGTGACAAAGAATAGTTTTCAAAATGTTCTACTTTGGCAAGGCAAACACATTTTTCGTTTTATTTTTTATTCTGTTCACATCTATCATCTCAGTAGAGATGATGCAGCCAAAGAAATATTCCTACTAATTTGATTTTTGTAGTCTAGTATTTAACCGTGCCTCTTTGGCTAATTCCTGCAGCAAGGGATTCCCAGATAGTCTCCTAGTGAAGCACAAAGCTATTTAGTTGCTGTGATGAGACCAGACTGGGTGCGTTCTACCTGGCATAGCCATAGGTAAACTAATACGAAGAGCAAGAGAATAATAACTAAGATTTGGAAACTGAAAAACCCCATGAACTTTTGGACAGTTGAAATATTCACAATTACATGATTCAGCACATTGGAAATAATATTTAGGCCTTCATGCTACTGCAGAACACTTTTCCCAATGTAAATTTTACTTGAATGTGTTTCTGACCTGATCCTACAGCAGATCATCTACTGGATTAAATATACTTCCATTTTTCTCAGTGGTTCAATTATTTGGACTTTTCCCTTCTGGAAAACCCCGCCTGCAGAAAATCACCAGCTTCATCTTAAATTTCCCACCGTTTCCCACCTCCAGTTCCCCAAGTGGGTGGATTTTTTTAAGAACATAGGTGTTTTAATGTTGCGCAAGATTCTCCTAATTTCCAGTTTAGATGTACCCCTGGCTAGTATATACATGCAGTTAACATATGGCTTGAGAAGAGTGACTTCCAGAAATACCATAACCCAAAAAACAAAGCATCAAAGGTGTATCAGGATGAGAAGTTGCTACTTTGCAGTGCCGTAGCATATGACTTGCACCAACTTAGAATCGTAGAATCGCACCTTTCAGGTTCTCTAATTATTTTCTAAAGCTCCAATATACTTTGTGAAATGATGGACATATTTCATGCTTCAAAAATAGAGAGCAAACCATGTAGGCAGTTTAGTAGATGATCAGAAGTATGGTATGAGGGAGAGATGATAAGGCGAAATGCACTGATCATGATGCATCTTTCTTGTTGATGGAAGATGGCTATTGATACTAAGTAGACATATCTCTGGATAAATGGTAAGCACCAACATATTTCACTAGTATTAAATTGACACGTCATTATCTGGATTTCTTTTTATATTTCTATCTTTGCTGTTAGGGATGAGTTCTCTTGGAAAGAATTTCTATTTTTCTTAGGGCTACTTTGTAGAGTAGTGGAAAGACGAGTCATTTGGCACTTTAATCTTTTCCAAATACATGAACAGCTCAGCCTTCCCATTCAACCAGGGAGTCAGAGAAGGAGAAGGAGAAAGGAAAGTTATGAGGTAGAAAGTGGAAAGTTGGTAAGGGGTGGAAAAAATGACTTAGCTTAGCTGATGTGGTAGAAGAGAGAAAGAGAAGCATTTCTCTAAGAAAAGGGAGAAAGCAAAAGGTTTGAAATAATCTGATGTTGGAGTTTTCTATTATAATTTTGGTAAGGTATTCAGATACCATGGTGATGAGCACAGCTGAAATATCTAAGCGCTCTGGGATAGAATATATTCAAACAAAAATGATAATTAAAATAGTGCTTATTTAGATGAGGGATAATGTCTCAGTTCCTATGCAAATGAGTATAGTTAAAGGATCACTTGCCTTTTTATGAAAATGAATATTGAAAGTTTGATGAGAAACTCGGGAGAGAAACATTCTGGAAGTCAAAGCAAATGCAATCTCTATATGCAAATGAAATCAATTAATTTTAGCAGCCATGTATGAGTGTAAATGAGAAAATCAATGATTTTCAAAATCTAGTAATTTGATAGCCATTAGTCTCATTAGACTTTCTTTTTAAAGCTTAAATATTCAAAAATACAACCCGATTGAAGTATGGTTTAGAAAGGACACATTCTTAAATTAATTACAGTAGTGATTTTCCCTGTAGCATGAAGATACAGTGCCAGTACATGGTTTTGTAGACAGAAATATGATTTTTTTTGCTGGACTTTGGATTTTATTTTGGTAAAGAGTCCACCAAACCTCTACAGATCACCTAAATACCTATGTAGAAGCATGTGATTAGTCCCACTGAAGCCTGTGGAGGGTGTATTGTTTGTACCTCATGTGAATCTAGCCCTTGAGTTTTAGGGACATACATAGACTGAAGAGTCTTGATGAATAGCCCAAGCCAAGCCAAGAGAGGTCACCCAGTGCAGAGAGCCAGTGAAACAGTGTGCCACCCCTGGGGTTGTGACTCCTCAGCGCTGTCTTGCGTAGAGCTCACCTTTCCTCAGCTGGCTTTGGGGGAGGAATTTCTGCCCATCATCTTCAAAACAGCCTCCTGGCTGCAGCACTTACCCAGGAAATGGTGCAGTGAGATCTGTGTTCTTTGTCGATCTGGAGGAGATTTAAACAGATTATGATGATAAATTTGATCTTTTTGAGAACTGTCTGTGAATTTGATGAACTTTAAGACACCTTTAGTCCTAAATATCACAGTATCCATTCAAGATGGGATTTACTGTTTGCATCACTTACATCTATGAGCAGAATGGAACCAGGGCCTCTTCTCTGAGTGTGAGGTCCTGGTCTGGCTTAGCTGAGTTCATCCTATTGAACTCAGTTACCATCAGAAACAGGTGGCTGCACCCAGACTGCCTGTTGGGGATGAGCCCTGGCCTTTGCCGACTTCAGAACTGTCCCAGTTCCCAACTGGGATTTGTTTGGATGAATACTGCCAGGCTCAGGCCAAAATTTTTCCAAGGGCTGTTCTTAAAATTTATCATCATAGACAATGAAGTTCATATCCTTGTGACACACCATGACACTGTTTCTTTTGCTAGTGTTGATGAACTTTACTAAATAAATTATTCCAAAACCTTTTAAATCCATTTCTTGAAGGAAGAAGATGTGATTACCTGAGTTCCTAGCTACATTTCTTCAGCCTGTCTGAGGATCTGCCCTATAGCATTTCTGAGGAGCATGTTGTGATAACTCATTCCATGGCTGCAGCAGTTGCTTATCGACACTTCTCCGTCCTCTTCCACTCCTCGCAGATCTCCCACTCGCTTCTCTCCTCCCCTCTCACCTCCTATTCAAAATAATCAAGATATAAGGAAGATGTACTTTCAGAGGGCCAATTAAACACAGCAGGGCACCAGCTGAGATGAGCCGCAGTGAGTGAATTTAAATCAAGCTGCAGTTTCTGAGAGATGATCTGTGTACCATCACTGGAATATTTGTTAACAGTAGCAAGGTCTTCAGGCAGATCTGCACATCACCAGGGGAAGCTAAGCCTCACTCAGTATCACTGCGTGAGCCAGAACTGTGAGTTAAAAAAAAAAAAAAAAAAAAAAGAGTAAATTATATTGCTTGTGAATCACAAACATGGCTGCAAATTTTTATACTTCCAGGTGACAGGCAAAAGAGGAGCAAAAGAGAAAGAGGCACAGTTGGGTAAATCACAATATTAGCATACATTTATATAACGTGTGATTGTAACGGCTCAGGATTGCAGAGGATTTAAAAAATAATTCTCTTTTATGTAAGGCGGCTACTAAAAAAAAAAAAAAAAAAAAGAAAAGGTTAAATTATTGCTTGTGAATCACAAACATGGCTGCAAATTTTTATACTTCCAGGTGACAGGCAAAAGAGGAGCAAAAGAGAAAGAGGCACAGTTGGGTAAATCACAATATTAGCATACATTTATATAACGTGTGATTGTAACGGCTCAGGATTGCAGAGGATTTAAAAAATAATTCTCTTTTATGTAAGGCGGCTACTTTTCAGCAGTGGCATTATCAGCTCACGTCTGTACTCTCAGCTCGGCAGAGGCATTTTTCAGACACCACTCCACTGAAGCAGAGACGCTTGAAAAAGGGAGGAACCAGTGCAACCCAACACATTTTAGACTGGCCCGAAATTTCAGACCCTACTGTGGAAGATCTCCCCCAGCCCCACTTTCCCATTTTTCTGCTGCAAACTCCTCGATCCCTGGAGGCGTGAGCCAGCCTTGGCCCCCTGGGCAGATGGTGAGGGATGTGGCACCACACGTGCATCGTCTCTGACCCCGCGCCTGATCCCCCGCTGCCGCCTGGCCCCTGCCCAAGGATCCCGCTCTCCTCTGCCCGCGGCGTTTGGGGTGACAGCAGCAGCTGTGTGGCAGTGCACGGCAGTGCTGCAGGATGGCTTAGGGTAGGAAGTGGATAATTCGCCCAGCTGTCTCTATGGCACGGAGCTAGGAAATAAAAGGTCTTTTTCCAAACAGCGTCAGGTCAGCTAGCCAAGTGAAAGCCCTTCAAGGTTGTTTATGGTGCCTGCTGGCACTGAAAGCAGCGGGAATTTTGCTTTTGTCTTCTGTGCCAGCAAGCTGAGAGATAGGGCAGACACGGGATTCTCCGAGTTATTATCTCAGTTTGCAGTTTGCTTGGCTGTCTCGTGGCGAAGGACGTGTCATGTGTTGCGTGTCCTGCATCGCCCATATAACAAAACATTTGTGATGTGCTGCAGCTGAGTTGATGGCTTTCTCAGACAAACAAGAGAAAATAAAATTGGAGTGAAATCACTTTTGCTCTCTCCTGTGATGCTTGGGGGTAATGGCGCTGGAATATATTTCTGGAGTGTGGAGTGTCTCAGTGCTCCACGTATCTGTGCCACCAGGAGGCTCTGCCAATGCAGGAGAGGATTCACAGCAGGACCTCTTTAATCAGCCACAGCAAAGCACTTTGCAAAACGTCCTAAAGACTGAGCGTGTGCCCCTGTTAGTGCCCTACCCAGCAGCAACAGCAGCGGAAGGATTTCAAGGCTCAGCCTTTTTCTACAACTCTGCCCTTAATAAATGATTAAACTCTGCACTTAATAGTAAGTGCTGGTGGAATTTAAATGGATTGCAGTGCCTGAGCTTGACTTCTCGTCTTCTCCCTTTTGGAAGCAGAGCTTAAGACAGGCTTATAAAACCTGAAGAAAGGCAGCTGTGACTAATTCTTGGCTGCAGTTGAGGGGAAGAGAGAGAGGAGGTATAAAGGGCAAAAAGGCTTTTCTTGAGTACTTGTACTGGCCCAGCCTCTGTCTGCTCAGCCTGTTGAGACTAGACAAAGTGACTGCATGGCCCATTCCAACTAGGTCTACAGAGAACCCCAGGTACGTGGCCTGATGGTTATATGAACTAATAATATAAATCATAAAAATAAATAGTATGATTTCATTCTACAAATGATTTGGGGGCATGGTTTACAGGAAAGACACAACACAAAGGAAAATTGTATTGCATGGTATAATTCTTTATGAGTTTTTTGTACTTTAATGTGATATAAAATTCATAGTAATAGGTGCCATTTTTATGAAGAAATTTATAGCCAAAGTATGGCAACTCCTTTGCTGCAAGAGCCACATACAGAAAGTTAAATTTGACCATTTTTCTTTTTTTTTTTTAATTTGTATGGATATTTTGGTGTGAAGCAGTGAATTGTTTAAACTTGAGAGCTTTTATATTATACCCTTTTTTATTAGCCACTTTGTTCATGATCAGCTTTTCTGTAGCATCAGTAAAAAAAATATGGGATCTGTCCATGGGCCAAAATGACATCTGTACTTTTTCACTTGCATCAGCTGAAGAATGTGTAGCCTAGAGACACAATTAAGCTAGGCTGGCCTCTTCCCCAAATTAGTGGTCTCCTATGCCTAGGTTTATATGCCATATGTGAAGGGCCAAATTAGTCCCACTTGGGTCACACTTTCCTTGATCACTTCAAGAACTAACTCCACAACAGTGGCTATTTGTGGAGATGTAATTTTCCATGGCTGAACTGGTATTTACCTGTAAAGGGAATTTTCCATTAAACATTCCATGTGAGATGTTGGGACATAAAACACACCAGGATACATTATTAGTGAAAATCTATCAAAATTAAATGCCTCTTCTGAGAGAAAAAAGTCTAGGTGTAAAGGCTGCTGGTATTTTCCTTCTTTAGCTGGTACTGTAAAAAAACTACCCTAAACCGTATCTGCATATAGATGGAGGAAGCCACCTGCTTTCTTCACTGTGGCTTCAACATGGTTCCTCAAGGACAAAACCACAGGTCCTTTACTTGACCTAAAGATCAGTGCCAAGACATAATAACCAAAGTTAAGCATACAAAGATCGCGGGGTATGTAGTAAAACCCAATGTCTGACTGGGTAAGGAATTGCTTCCACTCCCAGTGTTGCTAACTGGCAAACCTGCTATGGGACTGAGAATTAGAAAGTAGGATAACGTATTGGGCCATTAGAGGCCCAAAGTCTACAAGCACATGAGAATATTACTATACCAGCAAAAAAGAAAAAAATATCATAGCGTCTTAGAATCATTTAAAGTCTACAAGCACATGAGAATGTTACTATACCAGCAAAAAAGAAAAAAAATATCATAGCGTCTTAGAATCATTTAGGTTGGAAAAGACCCTTGAGACCACTGAATCCAACCGTAAATCTAACACTGCCAAACACCACTAAACCATGTCCCTAAGGACTACATCTACACATCTTTTAAATACCTCCAGGGATGGTGACTCAACCACTTCCCTGGGCAGCCTGTTCCAGTGTTTCAAAATCCTTTAGGTGAAGAAATTTTTCCTAATATACAATCTAAACCTCCTCTGGAGAAACTTGAGGTCATTTCCTCTTTTCTACTACTTGCTACTTGGGAGAAGTGACATCTTGCTACAATCTCCTTTCAGGTAGTTGTAGAGAGTGATAAGCTCTCCCTTTAGCCTCCTTTTTTCCAAGCTAAACAACTCCAGTTCCCTCAGCTGCTCCTCATAAGACTTGTTCTCCAGACCCTTCACCAGCACTTCCCTGGACTTGCTCCAGCACCTCAATGACTTTCCTGTAGAGAGGGGCCCAAAACTGAACATGGTATTACAGGTGGAGCCTCACCAGGGGGACACTTCCCTAGTCCTGCTGGTCACATGGCTTCTGATACAAGCCAGGATGCTATTGGCCTTCTTGGCCGCCTGGGCACACTGCTGTCTCTTATTCAAGCAAACTGATAGGATATAGAGGAAAGTGGGACTCAGGAGTTTCCTAATTTGTGCAATGCAACTTAATTTGTGCTGTCCTCTTCTGAGCTGTCTTTCTGGCCTGAGCCAGAATTCATGGCCACCTGTGATGTGCTTTGGTTGGAAGTAACTGAAGACCTCATACTGGAAAGAGCTGACACACAATAGGGTTATGTACTTTTGCATCTGTGCTAGGATCTATGGGCTTTCCCTCAGTTAACATAAGAATGCCAGTAGAATATTTTGACTAAATCTTTAGGTACATTATTCTGATCACATATTTTGGAAGATGATTTAGCAAACATTTGGAAAAAAAACATAAAGGTGGCAAGAAATGTTTCCATTTTTATCTTCTGTCTTTAAAAACAGGTAACCTAGATTATGGTTACATGGTATTAAGATACTAAAATTGTACTAGGGAAGAAAAATATATAAACAATTTTGGATCTATCTTTGGAACGGTTTAAAGCAGAACCCTAAATATTAAAAATCCCATACAATAATTATTTGTTTATGATTTATTATTTGTTTGTTTATTATAGGGTGCAGCTGGATAGTGCGGGTACTTTTAGTGTCTTTATTATACAATTTAATGCCTTAATGCCTGGATTGTTTTCCAGGAGAACTTTACTTTTGACTTCCTTAATTTTTGACTACTCAACAATAGGATAATTGCAACATATGAGGAGCACTTTTTATCCTAAGTAACTGATACGTATGCAGTCTTAAGGTAGTTTTTTGCTTGACAATATGTGTATGTGTTTATATATTAATTTACAGTTCGAATTTCTTCTGGTTGTTATTAAAAAATTATTATAAAGTAAAAATGAAGACCACCGTCATGTGTCAACACCCCATAATTTCTTAGGCAGTTCAAAGCACTGCACAATAGTAGAGCATGGTACTAGGTTTGGGACAGTAACTGATATCCTCATAAGACGCAACTAGAGATCTGTTTTGAAGTAAAACCAGGAGGATGGTAGAAAAGGAGAAATAGTGAGAGGAAGAGCAAAAGCATAGAAATGAAAGCTATGCCTTTTAGGCCCATCGTCTAGAACAGGTTGCATAATTTTAGAGAGAAAACAACACAAAATTTCCCTCAAAAATTCACAGGAAGACATATGAACATTTTTGTTACTGGGTTACGTCCATGTCCTTAGCCATTAAAATTAAATATCTTTGTCTCTGGAGTGAGAAAGGTAGTTATATGATCAAATCACTGCCTTATGCTCTTGTTTTTTTCCATGATCCGTTCAATCATGTATTTATTCACCAAAGTCATTAGAATTGCAATGGTAATCAGAAAGAGGAAATGGTCTCCATCTATCATCCCGTTTCTAACAAGAAGAGGTAACAGACCATTTTAGTTACAGTGCATTAGTGCTCATTACTGCCCTAATGAAGATTTGTGTTGCTTTTCCAAGAACCTTGAAGCTAATCTTCAATTTCCTCCTAGTTTTCAAAGAAACATCAGTTTTCACATGACTTCAGCCCGTTGGAGCAAGCAAGAGGTATTAGTCTGAACATTACAAAACAGTTTCATCAGAGAAATTAATATGAAAAACAAGAAGTAACATCTAGTTATTTCATTACCGTGGCTAAATTCTGTGAGTTTGGCAAACACTGACTGACTCAGTCCCTGTGCCCAGACTTTTCTCCTAGCAGCTGTATCTATACTGCTTAACACATGGCTAGTTTTAAACTATTACCTGTTAAATTGTTATCACATGTTCAAATACATGTGATTGTGATATTATAGTAACCAAATGGCTACTGTGCATCTGCCTAATGTAGATTTCTACATAATTGGGATCAGTATTATTTCAAGTACCCTCATTCTTACAGTGAAATGCTCATGCTGCAATGGGAAATCCCAAATTCTCTTGGCTGATGACTTTTCTTGATGTGCCACACACCATTACAAAAAACCCCAACAAATGTACCTCACAGTGAATATTGCTGGGGAACTAGCTTTCCTTTGGGTGATGTTTGCTGTGTTTATCCTGTTCCATTGAGATTAAGTTGCAAAGGAGAACCTCATGCAGGGCCTATTGCACGTCCCAGAAAGAAAGGCATGCCACAAAACCTGCTTTTCTGGTACTCCATGTCACTGCTATCTTGGGGCTGGACACAGTTAACAAGCAGACAAGCAACTGAACTTTTGCTTACTAATGTGGGCATTGGCACACGTGTCCTTCGTAAACTCTGGATTCAGGTTTTCACTCTGTTTTTGCATCCAACAGAATTGAGTGTTTGTTCAAACTGAACACCTGTTTAAATATCTTGCTCTGTCAGACAGCCTCAAATGTTTGAGGTTCCCAACACATAAGGAGTTACTTTGCTGAGCTTTGTATTAAGCATCTGTTGGAACAAGTTCATGCTTGGTAGTTACTTGACATTTGGACACAAAGAATTGTAAAGAAAGGAAGTACCTTAGCGGACTTAGGAACATTTAAATGCATCCTAAGGAAAGACCAACTTGAGTGTTGTTTGAAAAGCTTTAATTTTTTTGGCAGGGCTACTGGGAACTAAGAAAGCCCTTTACACTTGGAAACAAGCTTGCCAAACCATTTCCTTTGCGTATCTTGTTCTGCAGGAGTAACAGAATATTCCATTCCTGCATATTTTAATAATGCCAAGGGAAAAGGTGTATGTAGATTCAAGGAAAGCAGCTTTCTGACCAGGCTGTTTCTGGCTGTTCCCATGGTTTATATGTAACAGTGATGACACACAATTCCTCCTTCCTGTGGAAAGGATATCTGTCACAAAGAGAAGTTATGCTGCTCTCTGAAAGACTGACTTTTTTACTGGTAGCAGCTTGGCAGATGTTTGTTTTAGTTTTTAGATATGTAACTTGCAAAAATTAAAAAGGACTCTAGGGATTTGACTATCGTTCTAATTTACATCTGCTTTCATCAGCACAGCTCCAGTGCCTGAATTCATGCTGGTGAGAACAAGAAAATTAGGATCTGAATTTCCATTTTTTAATATGCAGGAAAACTAACATTATTATAAAGCGAAGCAGTTTAAGGATACTGTGGAGTATGTCTATATGGAGAGAGAGATCACTGACTTCAATTGCATATGGCAGTCAATTCGGTGCCCAGTAGTAGGTATTTGAAGAATAAAGAACTTAATTGTGAGCAGCTGTTTCCACATACTTAATAAAGTGTGCATGGCTAGTTCAAGCTCTATAAAGTGTTAAACATAGTTTTATAAAACGCATACTGGGGCCATGCACATTTTTCAATGAGTACATCAGCCAGTCTGGTTGTTAAGTCCTGTCTATCTTTTGATTTCATAGAGAGGTATCTCTGAAAGTATTTTTCTTGTTTTTCATAGCATAACTGAGGCTTGGATGACTCCCTGAAATTTTTAAAAGACATGGCAATTCTTACTTAAAAGGAGCGCTAAGTTATCCTTAGAGATGTCTTTCCACCTCAACTATTCTGCTTTGTGATGTTGAAAGGAGGAAAGGATAGTGGCTTTCAGGCTGGTTTTATTCCAGCTTGGTTTATGGCTTCAGAACTACCAAGAATGTCAGCATCGCAGGGGAGCTGGTAGGGATAATAAATTAATAGTATCTAGGTAATGTGCATGGGAACTTAGAACCCTGGGCTCTAGAAAAGACCCACAGCTGTTATTCATCCAACCGTCAATCCCACGCCTTTCTTTTCAGAAATTATGACTAAAAAATACTGAGGTGTGTGGCCAGTCGTTCAGGTTTGAAAGGTCCTTTGGGGTCTGAGCAGTTAACAAGTTTTCATTCCTGTTTTGAATGTGGAGCAATAGAATCAAACAAAAGTCCATTTCCACCAGTGAAATGGTGTAACCCATTTCCACCAGGGACGCACTGGAGTTGCATCCCTGCCTTCAGTGGGTATCAACTCTGGTTCTGCTGAGTGGCCACGTGGTTTCCAGATGAGTCTTTCTGATGTAATAGATCAAAACTGCAAGCTGATAGACATTTTTGAATCACCAAGGAGCAGAAATTATTCTACAGCTTCCTTCAGAGGCCAAGGACTTCTGGGTCCAAATTTAAGCTGGTTTAGGGAAGAAGTGGAGAAACTGTCAAAGGTTACGCAATCACGGTAAGCTGGGTGAGAGAAGGCAGCTTTAAGGAACAGGTTGTGCTACAATTTTTAAAGGTATATTGAGAATTCCTGTGATTTAGCAGAGGTTTGAATAAATTAGACTAAACCAAATCTCAGCAATAAGTTTAATATCTGGAATTTGCACCTGTTGAAATAAACCCTGTGTAGAGAGGGCCTTCCTTAAAGTTTCCACACCACTACCTGAAATGCATAAACATTAGTTTAGAAAGTACATATTTCTGCTTCTTACATGAATGCACAGTATTCTGCCAAATCAAAATAAAATAAAAAAAAAATCAATAAAACAGCATGACCAAATGAAAATCGAAAGGGTTTTAAACAATCTATAAATCTCTTCCCTCCACTGCCTAGTTTCCATGCTCCTGTTTCTTCAGTTGGCCTTTAAGCCCAATAGGAGAGTAAACTTGCACATCCAACAGAAATAAATGAATAAACAGAGTTTTATTATTATTATTGTTACTATTTAATCTCACCTCTCACATGTATCTCTTTCAATGTCTATGCAAATAATGCTCAATGAACATAATTATTACCAAGTACAAATTCAAGCAAGGTCAACAACACTGAATGACAGCTACCTGTTGACATTTTCTTAAGTGGTCACATGCATGGTTCTTTGTGTTCAATTATCTTTTGCTTTAGATTTTTTGATGTAATCTAATATGTCTAGTTTTAACAATGGGGGGAAAAAAGATCTCCCACTTTCATCCTTTTAATCCTTTATGCGGTTTATCAAGAAGCCTAGGTCTTCAGATCTGCTTCCTTGCATGGGCAAAGGGCTCTCAGCTGTCGCACATCTCCTAAGTGGACCTGGCACTAGGGGGCGATGGAGACATACACTTTTGCCAGTGTGCCTCAACAATTTGTTCGAAAGCAAAAGCAGAGGTGTAAGTTGTTAATTAGTAAATTCTTGAGAGGAGAGTATGCTACTGCTCTACCATCCCTATTACCTTGCGTTCTTATACCTTATTTCTGCCTTCTACTTATTAAATTGTGGGCCTCTAACTTCTATGGCAGTTCTCCCCATTCCTTCCTTCCCGTTATTACCACCTTCTGCCCTCTGAAGTTGATGGTCTGCCCTTTTGCATGTGATCTGAAACCTGTCTCCAACTCTGGATCAAATGTATTCTCCTCAGGAGTCTTTCTCTTTTTCCATCTTTGCTTTGCCTCTGGCCTTTCCCTGATCTTACTAATTCTCCATCCATCTTTCTGTCAATTCTACCCCTTCCTCGAGGAATCTCTCCCATTCCACATCCTGTCCCTGGCCTGCATTCAAAAAATGCAAAAGCCATGGGCATAGAAAAATAGGGAATAAGGTGCTTCATCATCTTTACTAGTGGTTTTTCAGTGGCTAGAGCACTGAAAATAAGAGGCTTGGGTCCTGGTCTTTTGTCTGAAATTTCCATCCTTGGTAGATTACAGAAATAATTTTTAAATAGGTACCAATAGCTAGGCTTTCCTATAACCTGGATAAGTGTCACACTCACCAAACTTCAGTATTAGATAGCATAGCTTCTTCAGGAGAAGTGGAGGGTGTCCTTAACTGGTTCAGTTATGGTCTAAGGAGTGTGTAAAACCAGGTTGACCTGTGGCTGAGGAAGGCTGAAGGCTAGACCTTTCACTGCATAACTGAGTGCTCAGGTTGCTGTATGAAATTGGATGGGGGTCCCAGGGGACCATGGATGAGACTGGACTGGAAGTGAGCTGAGGGTCCTGAACTCCAGAGAAGACATGAGGATACCTTGCATGGGACCTTCCCCATCTGCTAGCTGGAGGCTTCTCTGCGTTCAGACAGACAGCAGTGTTCACTGTCGTGTGTCAGAGACAGATGGAGGAAACTGCCTTCTCTGCTGTGTGTGGGCAGCTGCAAGAAATGCACTTGTGATGAGGCGATAGGAGTGGTTTGTGCCTGTGACTGGGGGTGCAAAGTTGCTCTTCTGGCTTTGCCAGGCATGCTCTTCTGCTAGCAAGTTTCTCCCTTTAAGGTTGACAGCTTTTCTCCTTTTGTAAGCACCACACCTCATCAGAAATGTTGTGAACCGCACTGGTGACCTGATTAGGCTGTGTGGGATTTAAGCTGCTCTCAAGGAAAATGTTCGCACTTTCGAAAAGAAAGGTAGTTGTCACTCTGAGTTGCCAGCATTAGTTGATGCAGTTATTGTCCTCCTATGTCTTCTCAAACCCAGGACCTCAAAGACTTGTAAATACATCTGGATTTGTTACTTTTCTCTTTATAGCAGACTCAGTATTAACCCAGGGAACAGGCAGTCTGTCCATAATTCTGTCATCCCACCTGCAATATTCTTTTTCTAGCAGCAAATATGCCATACATCCCCCACAGGTGACTCCAGGCCAGACTTTGTCTTTATGCTCATAACTTCATAAGGCCACTTCAAAGAATGTGTGAGGGAAAAAATAGAATAACGAGATGGAGTGGACTTTTTCCCTACCCAATCCACTGTAATTTCTTAAGAAGAGCATGCTGAAAATTGCAGCAATGGACAACACTGGGTCCTGCAAATGGATCATTCATCTTGTATTTGCTTTTCCTGACTGCACACCATACAGTGTCACTTCACTAACTCACGTTGTGTCCCCCTCTGTGAGCCTGATGGGCATGTTCTCAGTTGCCGTGAAGATGAAACCCACCAGGCGAAATGGCACAATGCTCCCGAGCTCAATGAAACTGTGATGCGGACAGTTCCTGAAAGCATCAATTTTTAAGTTATTAAGGTGACAAATATTTCCTCCTCCTCCAGAAAAAGCAATCTCTCGCCTCATCACTGTGAGATGTGATTCGAACTGTATTTCCCTGGAAATGACATGATGACAGGAGGGTACGTGATTGAGAATGAGAAAGTATTATACAGACTCGCATTCAAATTCATTATCAGGCAGTGAGACTGATGACTCAGAGTTAGAAAAAAAAGAAACAGTCAAAGATCGTGTCTCAGTCAGTGCTCATAACAAACTTGAATTCCCATTTTCACAGCTCATATACCTGGGAATTATATCGCACGCTTAGAATCAATTTGCATATGCTGTTTCTACTCAGTCACACAACAAATAATGTATCAGGAGTGCATTTTAATGCACTATATTATCATACAGCTTGAAATGCTGTCTTCTGTTAATGTGCTTTTCAAAGAGTGTGTGCATGCATGTGTGTGTGTTCTCACTTGCTCATTCCTTCACTGTTCCTTGAGGGACTACTGAGGGACCAGATTAAGAAGAGGTGAACTTTGGAACCTAGGAGCTAGGTAAAAGTAGCAAATAGGTAGGCATATTTTAAACTGAAGGTTTAAATTCCTTCTTTGGCACTGGAGAATTATCTAATATGCAAGCAGATTTCAGAATCTGGGCCAGAGTCCCTGCCAAGGCAGGCTCACGTGGTGTCCATCTGGCCTCATCATCCAAAGAGATCAGGCTCTTCATTAACTGCAGAACTATGATCTCAGAGTCGATCATCCCAAGTGGACCTGCTTTGACAATGTAGTGCTTTTGCTGTGATGATTCACTAGTTCTGCAGCTTGCTAAGTACCAAAGAATCCCAGAATGTGCTGCATCATTTTGGATCACTGATAGCACAAACAAAAACCGACAAAAATATCTGCACTGTTTTCAGTGATCAGAAAAGTAAAAACAATCCCCCCCCTAATCCAGCAACTAAGCATTGTCATCAGATTAAGCCAAACAAAACTACATTTTGAATTCCAGCTTTTCTCTTGCCACTTTGGTTGGTGGAAAACCTATGTGTCATGGAGGTCTGGTTGGTGGAAAACCTATGTGTCATGGAGGGAGAGAAGATCAACACCTTTCCCTTCCCTGCTATTCAACTGTTGTCAATAGCCATTTTTTTCTTTCTTTCCTGCAGGGTGCATGGAACAAATGTTGATTTATGTGCCTGAAGAGAGGCTGTAAGAGCTTGCAAACCTTCTGAGCTGTGAGAAACTGAATAAGTGATGGAGATCTCTCACCATTTTTCTGTTTAAATGCTCCTGATGCTCTCCCTTCAGTGATGGACTCCCCAGGAGTGTGCTGCCATCTTATTCCCTCCTCTTTCCTCTCCTTTCTGGAGACAGTGGGTGAGTTTCCACAGACATTCACGCATTCATGTGTTGCACTGCATTGTCTTATTGCTGTGTACCAGGCTATCCAGGTGGCCTGGGAGGTAAACTGAAATTCAGATATGCAGTCTCAGCAATGTCAGGACCTTTTCTCTAGCCTGAAAGCTAACAGGTTTGGTCTGGCCATATCCTAATGTATGAAACAAGATGTGCCATATGTAGCTACCCATTGAGAATGATGCCTGGCCCATGCTAACTCCTGAACTCTATTTGTCTGGCCTGAGCCAAAATCACACCTTGACACATGCTTGTGGGCCATTAAATGCTCTCTGATGATCCTTAAATTTACTGGAGGATCAATTTTTTGTTCATTTGATGCCACTTTTTATTTGGTTTTCATTAACACCTTCTAGAGGGAAATGACGGCCAGAAGACGTGTCCTGATTTTGCTGTCCACACATGCCCAAGCAGTATACATGCTTCAGCCAGACCTGTGTTTTATTCTTTTTTTTTTTTTTGGTCAGACTAGCAGTGAATTTGGCCAGCTCAGAGCTTAATCACATGTTGAGAGTTCCTTGTCACTGACTGTTAAATAACATTGGGCTGGGTATGGATCATATAATTTATACCACTGTCCATCTGTTAGTAATGATCAAAAGTGATGTGCTAAAAGAGGTGATGGTTTCCATTAAGATTGTATTATACTAGTGTTTACAAGACACCAACTTGAGATAATTGTCTCTTCTATTGGTTTTGTTTGAATGGTTTTGAAGACTTTAACTGTCTTTAGATATTTGAGGAATGCTTGGAAAAAAACAAAGGAGACTCACATTAAGGATGAAGAGAAAAACAATGGACATTGGTCTCTTTGAATAGCTAGCAGGCACTTTAAAAAAACACCTGACTGAGGCATTTAAATAATAATATTTTATTATACCTTCTACAATCTGTAAATCAAAAACAGGCTTGCAAAGCAAATATTGTATGCTTTTACTGAGAACATGGATGTCACAGTTTAAATCCTCAAATGCTCAAATGTTCTTTTTCCTATTATTTATATAATTTATATTAGCTTGCGTACTCCCAAGACATACAGGGAATACTAGCTATTTAAACACACTAGAATTACACCCTCATTGTAAAAACTGTCTGCAGTTAAGGTCTCACCCTGAAAGACAACTAAGATTTCTGAACTTCTGTTACTTAAAGGGATCGCTTCTTGAAATGGTAATTTATTAAATGACTTGAAAAGAACACAGTCTCCTTATTGTGTATGTCAACTAGTTCCCTACTGTAATGTCATCTCATTGCTTGTATTCTTTCAATAGGAAAGGTTTTAGCTTATCTCTATATTACATAGTGCTTGATTCTGGAACACTAAGGAATTAGCCTTAAACGTTATTCCCGAAGTAAAGAACCCTAGAATTAAGTTACTTCATCTGCTACTTGGTTGCACTAAATTCCACAATATACAATAGCAGAGTAACCTTCAGAAGGAAGGCATGCATGGATAACACTTTAAAATATCAGATGGCACGCACTGACTGTAGAATCCATGTTCTCCTCATTTCCTCTTGTGTACTGGTTGTTTTTTATGGGGAATATTCATATCATAGGGGCACGTACTGCCCCTGACTTTTAGGGAATAAATAAATAAATAAATATCAAACATGGTTGCAGGACTTGGTTGAATAAGTCAATAATGATGAATATTAAATCTCACTGAAAAATCCATTTTAATGTGTTGAAGAAAAAGTTTCATGAGAAATAGCCTGTTGATTACGTATATAATATTTTCTTTCCCACAGACTGAAGCATATGGGGTTTAACAGCTACACTAGAAACAACACATCCATACTGCACATATGGTACAATGATGTGAGCAACACAGAGCTAGGACACCATCAAGGAAGATGAAGAGCAGTTTCATTTAACTACAAACACATAGAGGCATGAACAGTAGGGCTGAAATATAAGATGTTTGGATAGAAACTTATGTGGGAACGCAGCATCTTTTCTGGCCCTCGCTGCATTAAGCAGAAGATGAGGAGCAAGAGCACTGGTGGGCTTTGTGTTGATGCTGACCAGGACAGCTCCTGAGTGATTGAAGAAACAGCAGAAGAGAGGACGCAAAGCAAGACTCACTCTGAATATTGCTGCAATTGCTACTTTAACAAGATGCTGAATTCAGGCCTGCAATTCCAGCAACAACACTCTAAGCAATTTGTTCCTCCACAGTAAGATCTGCAAACAGGAGGGCTTGATGGTCTTTAATTGATGGGAAAACATCTTTGGGTGGATGAAAGTCTCTGAATGGGAAACATGGAAAAAAATGGCTCTACCTTCAGAAATGAGTAAGAAAAATGTTAGACAGAACTTTCTGCAGAAACAGAAAATTACTTTGCCGAAAGAGAGCACTTAATCTGCAGACCTGCTACTAAGCTGTTAACGATCTTAGGGAATTCATATGGGGTGGAATTTCATCTACCTCTGTTCTCTCGTCCCATGTAAGAATAGGGCCATCAAATGAAGCCAAGCAATGACAGATGCAGAAGGAACAAAAAGATGTGGTGCTTTATGCAGCAGGTATTTGAGAAATATCTGAATGTTTGAAATAAGCATAGGTATAAAGGAGGACTGAACAAGCTAACAGAAGTGAAATTACTTTGAAATAGATATAAATGCTCATGCTAAAGATGTTGTTTGAAAGTGAAAAATGAGACTGGTTGTGCACTCACTTGAGCAACAGAAAGACATTGTCAGGTGTATCTGAAAAGTGGGAGAGGGGAATAAATGGGGCAAAGAGGTCTGTCGTGCCCCCTGGGAGAGCTGGGGGACACCAAAGCCCTTGGTTTTGGGGAAGCACAATGGTCCTCACTGACACCTCCACAGTTCATGGAACTGGTGGGTTGCAAAGAGAACTGAAACATGACCTCAAGAGTGGGCCAGTGAATGCAATCATCCTCCACATCTCTTACATTCTTGAATATGTATGGGCTTGACCAACGCCTCTTCGGGAATTCTGCTAAATTTACCAGTTGGTCATATAGACTAGAACTAGATTGCATATCTGGTGTGGAATTCACATAATAGCTAAGTCTTATGAATGCTTTGGATGTCTGATTTTGAGTGAGACTGATTTTACCTCCTTTTCTTAGGTTATAGTTCTATAAAATTAGTTTCGCACCCACTGTCTTTGAGAATTGAATACATTAAGAAGCTTATTTTCAGCCGATACTTTTGATAACAAGAACACATATTTGGGGACCAAATGCAGGTTCATCTGAACTGAAACCAGTCATGGATTTAAACTAAGTAAAAACAGTGGCTGCTTTGTCTCATTTTTTTTTTAATGCAAAAAAAGGAAATACTAGAAATATCCATCTGTTTTATTTTAAGTCTCAAAAAAACCCCAACCAAAACCCCAACTCAACCAAAACCCATTTGACTCTTCCTTCAAAAAATGGAATAAAATAACACATCTTTTTCCCAAAATATCATTCTGCCAATATCTCTTTTGCACCCACACAGCTGATGGAATGTAATGTGCTGAATATCCTTAAATAATGTTAACTTAAGTATCCAAGTGAAACTAAATGCTCCTGCAATTTTAATTTTTTTCCCCTAGGCTTGCATGTGCAAAAGAAAAAAAATTGATTCATTTAATCTGGCCCAGAAAATTTCCTGGAAGACTGATAACTTTTAAAGGAAAGCTCAAGATCTCTCAGATTTCACCTCACATAACTCTGGATTGTCAGTATAAAGGTAGCTAAGGTCAATGCTTAATGACCATACTGATTCATCACCAAATGATTGTTTACTTGCCCTTAGAAGAAGGAGATTGTATCTGCTGTTTTTGGCGAGCTGTACCACTTTAACACAGGTTTTATTTTCCTCCTAGAAATTTACCCCACCACTAATGAGCTATTAATCAGAAATTGGTGGACTAGTGTGGGAGATGAGATGAAGATCTGTAGAGACACCTTTCATCCCATTTTACTCCTTTTATGGGGCCTCAGCCTCTTTTATAACAGTTCACTATTTAATAGCCAATGTCACTTTAGCCTGTAAGTTCAAAAGACCTATAAATTTCTTGACACAGCTTATCTGTCATGGAGCAGGACTGCTACAATAAAATATGATAATAAATTAATAATCAATAGTAGCTGACAAGGTTCCTTTTTACTCTCCCCTGTGAGACAGCCTGAGCAGTTGGGCCATGGGAAGGGAGGGTGAGGGCAGGGGGGGGGGTGTGTCTCACATTAGAGGACCGTGAGGCAGAGTTGGAGTTTTTGGGTTTTCTCCTGAACTGTTACTGTAAAGACATTTTTCATAGCTCAGACTGTTATTTCATAGCCTTAACTTCTCTGTAGTTAGATTCAAATGAGAAGACCTAGAAGACCTAGATTCAAATGAGCTGTTAACTTTGGAATCTGGTTACAACTGCTTGAACAACAAAGCTATAATTAGTGTAATTGACATGACTTTTACCCAATCTGCAGACAATTAATATTTTTTTAGGTGTGATGGGGTATTTTTTCCTAAGGAAGAATAATCACTTTTCATCTCCCCCAGATGTGGAATAGGCTAGGCATTTCTGTTTAGACATTCCTACTTACCACTACCTGCCATTTTGTATATGAATATAGAAAGTGTCCACTCCTGATTGTGGTGGACACTCAGAATTGAATGATGCTACTGAAGTGGATCAAAGGCTTTGTCTAGGCACACAAGAAAGAGCAGCTTGAATGACTTCATGCCTACCCCTTCCTATCCCCAGGCTGTCTCAAGGTCAGCCTGGGAGGTTGGGAAAGGTTGGCAGTCTAATATGCCAGAAACAGAATGGATGCCCAACACTTCTTTGGATATGTGAGTTAGAATTAATCAGTCTGTGTCACTGAAGCATCTAACCTTGTATTAACTAACATGACAAATATCTGCTACATAAACTTCATTTCCTCTACGTTTGATTTGTTTTGCACTCATCAGTGTCTAAACTTTACTAACTAACCAGCCTCAGAAGATTTTCTGCTCTACTTTCTTTTCTGAAAGAGCTAAAGGCATGCTGGATATTGCATGCCTGCCTGCCAGGGCTGCCATTGCTGCCATAGTCACCTCTCTGAATGGTGAATACTGCTGTTTTCCAGCAGGTACAGGGCCAGTGTTTTGAGTCTTAAGGGGTACGGCAAAGAGTTGTGAAGCATCAACTAGTCAACAGAGATCTTCAGAACTGTGCCACTTTCAAGCTACCACAGCTGCCTTATGCTAAAGAAGTGTCTTAAGACTTTTTCTCATCTTTAGTGTTGTGTTTCACAAGGTCTAAATGATTCCCATGGCTGAGTTCAAGCATATCACAGGAAGAAATAGATCACAGAATGGCTATATGTGGAAATATTTTGCAGCAAGATTTGAAATACCTTATTTATTGCCTTACAAACAGGGATTAACAACATTCTTCTTTAATGAAAATTTGTCTGAATGACAAAGCAGGCATGAACAATGTCATCTGGATATTTCCTTCAGACTTCTCAGATTCCAGTAAAATCAGTGAAAGCCACCTATATAGGATGGTGCTACACCATTTGCATATGGGTAGTAATGCTTCCCAATCTATTGGTTTGACCAAGAGGTCTGCTGCTGCTAGAAGAGGTGTCCTAAACCAGGTGATTTCAGTTGTTGCTTCTAATAAATGGGTGCTGTGAACCTGTCAAAAGTAATGCTCATGGCTACAAGTGGGATTAAATCTGAAACAAGCTTGGAGGTAAGTTTGGTGCCAAGTTTATGGTGGGTGGTAGAATATAAAGATGATTTTGTTTGCATTTGTGCCTCCTATATTAAAACCATAAATTCTTCACTCTTCTGAGAATCTTTTAAAAAGTCAAAAGCAGAATACAGATTATGTTAGAAGTGAATTTGGCTCTGAAGGTTTAAGAAATGGTAACTCCATGGCTCCCTAAATGTAAGCAGTGCTGTTTTCCTCTGCCTTGAATTACTTATTCAATTAAAATATTAGTCTGCGTGATACAGTTTGTTCAAGTAATTTGCTCTGAGTTAAGAAAATCTTCAGCTTTATTATAATAATTAAGTCAAAGAAGAGACTTATTATTGTGTTGAACATGTTCTTCTATGCTGGGAATACTTAATAAGTCATTAATTAATATCACTGCTATTAAGAACACATTGATGTTATCAGATAGCTGTACATTGGTCTCTGCTGGAAACATTATATGCTCGTAGAGAGGTGGAAGGTAGTGCAGACACTCTGTGGTTCTCCTCAGCTCTAGCAAATCAATATGCGGACCTTGCTGCCTTGTCCAAAATAGATGCCCAGTGAAATGCTGAGATCCAAATGGAATACTGCATATTCCTCACATGCAGAGAGCTGGATGCTTTAAACACCTCTAGAGAGGGTGAGAACCTTTGTGTTTGCTGAGACATCTAAGATAAGACCCAAGCATATAAACTGAGCGGAGCAAGGGCCTGTTCTCCAGCTCTGAGGCCATGCAGCACAGAGTAGCTGTGTCCATGTCATTAAAGTTTCTCATTCCTTTTCCTCTCCCCACTGAAAGAACCCCTCACCTACTGGAAGGGTTGCTGGTGCAGGCGAGTGCCTGAAAGACCACTACGTGGCTGAAAATGTTTCAGAGCCATGCCAACAAACAAGAAATGTGGATGGCTGGATTCCATCATCCATACCTGTGCCCTAACACCGCTTCCTTTACAACATAACTCAAATTAGGAAGACTATATTCCACCTGAGATCAATAAAATGCATCTCACCTTTCCAAAGTCAATGTGCAGCAGATTATGAGTGTGCTACGTTTGCTTACAGCTTCAGAAAGTTAGAATGGTGGTTGTATGTACTGCAGCTGCACTGGTAGCTGAGCTCAATAACCCCAAGGAAGTGACAGTTTTAGGACGCTGCTGCTCCTACAGGACTGGAAGAGCACACTCTTACACTTTCTTTGGCTCTCTGTTTTTCCCCCAAGTGACTCTGAGACTTATCACATTTTGCATTCTTTGCGTGGTTTAAATTTTGCTATGAATTATGAGGCATTATGAAGCCTCATTCTGCTCTTTTTAATTTCACCTGATGCATTTTTCCTTCCAGCTGCTCTTCTAATACCAGCACCCCCCCAAATAACCCTCCTGACATTTAAAAAAAAAGAAACAAAAGAAATGTTTTTCCTTATTTATGATCATTCACTTTCTGTACTGGTCCATTGCCATTTCTTGCTGGGTTGTGTGTGAATTAAACTGTACACTCGTCAAGACTGGTATATTTAGATGGCTACTCACCCCGTACAGAACTTACAGCTGCAATGTTGGAGCCTGGGTTGAAGCCACACAGAGAATTTGGCCCTTAACACTGTTTTAGAGTGAAAGATGATGTTTGGAGAGCAACACTGAGACATTAGACTGCCTTCTATATATCCAAAACCCAGTTTTACAAACTACAGAAACTTTTATTATTTGAAATTACTCCAGCCAAGAGCTACATTATTGATGACATAACTTCAACACAGACAGTGGCTTGAACATTCCCAGCTGGAATTCCTACTCCCAGCAGTCAGGCATGAGGCTTATGTAAAGATAATAATCACCTCCCGACTGCCTACTTTCCCTGCTCACTTAGTAAAGTATGTCCCTGCAGGGCCTGAGCTAAAACCCATGTGAAGTTCATGGGACACTTTGTACCGATGCCTGTGAATGTTGCATCACTTCAGAACTTTTTTTATCCCGGGCAATGTAAAAGCGTATTTTATAAGTAATCATCAAGAGTTTTACCTACGGCTACAGCTGGGATGAGAGAAGTAGCCAAATAACCACAATGACATACTTTATACCGCTGACTACAAGTACCACTTTGGCCATAGGTCATGACTCATTTGAGTTATGTGAAACCTGCCACAGTGTGTAAAGTTTACCACAAGTAAGAGGACCTCAGGTTTTTAATTTTTTGGCTAGCAGGCTGCGGCCGCTCCCACAGTGAGTTCCATGGCATCCAGTGGAACCTTGGAAATCTCAGCATCCAAGTCAGCTCTTCCAGGAATCAAACAAATTGTTCCAGGGAGTCTAAGTATTTGACCATGAAACAAACCCCACTCTCCACTTTACTGAGGCTAGACGCTCTGATTGTTTGTACCTTTTGACTACGTTCCACATAATAGGCCATAATAAGCAGCCAGCTTACTGGTTTGACAAAAAATTTCCTGCCTGTGTTCTGGGATGCTCTTTATGCAGTTGCTTTATGGCAAAGCAGTAACGCAGGAGAATATGACTGAAAAATATAAGTCAGAGGAACTACATCCAGATTGCTTAATGCCTTTGAGAAGCTGCTGTGGAGGAAATAATGTACTTATGGCTAGTGTGAGAGACTGTGAATGAAAATACATTGCTTGTGTTGTTTTTACATACTGTCTGCCTTATTCCAGGACAATCTTTAATATAAGAACAAATATGAAAATTTTCCTTTAGTCACAGCAGCCTTCATTCATCCTTCCTAAATTCCAGAATGTTCAAGCTGAAGTACACAGGCAAACGTCTTAATCATGGCATACTTGTTTATGTATCGTGGTATTATGTCTGGTATGTGTCATGGTATATATATTTTGGGGTGAAATTGTATATCTGTACTGGACAACCATGAAAGAATGAATAGACAAACATTTCAAAATGTAATCTCCAGTACAAGAAAGACACGTACCTGTTAGAGTTGGTCCAGAGAAGGGTAATGAATATGGTCACAGGGCTGGAACACTTCTGAAAGGCTGAGAGTTGGGGTTGTTCAACCTGGAGAAGGCTCTGAGAAAACCTTATTTCAGCCTTTCAGTACTTAAAGGGAGCTTAAAAGGAGGATGGAAAGAGACTTTATACTGAGGCCTCTAGTGACATGATAAGAGACAAAAGTTTTAAATTGAATGAGGGCAGATTTAGATTGGACATAAGGAAGAAATTTTCTGCAATGAGGGCTGTGAGAGACTGGAACAGGTTGCACAGAGAAGCTGTGGATGGAAGTGCTCAAGGTCATGTTGGATGGGGCTTTGAGCAACCTTGTCTAGTGAAAGACATCCCTGCCCACAGCTAGAGTATATGATCTTAAAGGTCCCTTCCAATCCAAATCATTCTGTGATTCTATAAAATGTACACTGCTTAACTGACATGACCATGCTGCTACTGACACATACTGCATCAGTTTATATCCCATCCTTTGCCTTACCTTTTCATGTTTTATGTTTCATTCAGTGTATTTGAGATGTTTTCTCTTAGGTTCTGTTTGTATGTCAGTTAGTGCAACGAGGCTAATTCTAAGTAAGACTGAAAAATGGTATCACAGCCATTTGAGGGTCAAGGTGTTGAAGTAGTACCCCTTGACTCTATTATCTGGAACTGTGGGACCAAAGTTTTTGTCATTAGTAGAACATCTGCAGTCACTGGCCAGCTATATTATTTCAGTCTGGATGGGATTCATCTCACCTAGTCTAGAGCCATGCTGTAATTATAAGTATATCATCTAAGCTAGTTATGTAAGCTACATCCATTCCAGTAAATAAAATGAGACAAGCCCATTCTTTTTTTTTTTTCAGTATTGGGAAGAGTCCCTGGCTAGCTCCTGAAATATATCCAGACTTTGTTTTGGAGAGTGCTAGTTGACCCAGGTCAAAACTGCACCTGGGACCATGCTAACAATTAAGCACTATGGACAATTGCATGCCAGAGGTTGACCATGTTACTTTAATGACTTTATTAATTTAAATGTAACGATAGGTATTGGAGAGAGATGGGCAGTTCCAAAATTTAGTTTATTGCACCTATTGATAACCATCTACAATAGATGGGATTAAGCTGTCATTGGAGGTACCTGTGCTGACTGGAGTGAGGCCTTGTGGGTATATTGAAGGAGCTTCGATGTCCTGTTTAGCATAGAAACATAGTCTTCTGTCCATTGTTTCCCATGCTCAGGTGGAGTATTTAGTGCTGTTTGCTAAAGTTTGGAAATATGGCACATGACCAGTGGAGCTCCACACCCTTCTGTGGCAGCATCTACCAGACAAGCAACCAATCTCTAATGGCTCTAGATGCCTATTTTGGACAAAGGGCTAGTGCTTCTCATATAAACAGCAATTAAGGTATGATATGAAGTCTGTACTTGGTAACAGTCATATAGTAAACACAGGCACAACACACAGGGAGTACAAGAGTAGTGGAAATGGCATAATATCAAGAAAACAAGAGACATAAATTCGACTTGGGCTTCCATTGTGATATCGTAATATGCTAACTGAAAAATTGCGGAACTGGTTTGAGGTGATGGAGACTGGGACTGCATTATTAAATAGAAGTGGGTGTGCATGCAAAAGTTCATCCTTTTTTTTAGTGTAGATGTGATTTATTTCACTTCTGGTGAGTTGCATGTGGATATCTGCATTGTATAATTTACTCATGTGTTTTGCATTCCTCAGTGATATCAAGTAAATTCTTTGGTCAACTCCTATAAACAGTGCTTAAATCATAAATGAATCAGACATCTCAGATGGCCATTAAGCTTGTGACTGTGGAAATATGAACGTTTTATATTTGCTGGCATGTGGAAAAAGTCATTATTTATTCTTCCTAGCCAGCTAGATGTATGAAATTTTACTTGCTGGAATGATTCCTTGGCATTTCCTAATATCATGGAACATGCTAAGTATTTCTTTTTTTAACAGAAGACAAAAAGGGAATATGACTGTGTTGCAAATGTTAGTTGGAAACAATTTGAAATAGAGAACTAAATGTCCATGTTTATCCAGGAAAGGTAGATGGAAACTTGGAACCACAAAGGTATTTTCAACTGAGGAGGTCTGCACGATCCATTAAGCACTACTGCATCATTTTCTCAAAAGTCTGGGGCCTCATCCTCTTCCTCTGGAAATTAATGGCAAATCTCCCATTAACTTCAATGGGAATAGAGTCAGGTCATTAAGTCCAAAACTCTTCTCCTCCCCAGGTATCTAAAAAGATCTAAATGATTAAAGAACTGCTTCTAATCCCTCTGAAAGTGATTTTAATGTAAGTAGGAGGTTGGAGAGCTGTTTTCCATGAGGCTGAGTTCAGTGGGCAGATCTGCTGATACACTTTTAAAAACTGAGATGCATTTTGTCCATGGCTATCCAGGGAATAAAGGATTCCTTGTGAACCATATTTTAAATGAAACCTTTTTGATTTCTGTGCTTTCTGCTTGTGAGTAGGTGAACATAATGGCAATGAGCCAGAAGAATGCTGGAAGCCTTGAAAGCCACAACATTTGTTACTGAATCCTTCACTGGGTAGTGTTAGGAGTGGTCTCACTGAAAGCAGAAGACTTCCTATTCCAGAAAAAGGGGCTCTGCAGTAATAGATCTTAACATAGTGGCAAAATCCTGGGAATTAATTTGGATTTTAGCTGGACTGAATTGCCCTCTGTAGAAGTCTTTTATTTGTCATTGAGGATGTAGGGATCTTGGAGGTATGATAGTCTGAATTTGGCTCTTGTTAAGAGCTCAAAATTTAGTGGAATAAATTACTGCGCTAGTGTCATCTGAGAAATGAAAAAAAAAAAGTGACGAATTTTATTTACTTGACTGTCCCAGTCCAACTGGATGTCTAGCACAGGAGAGATAACAGTGCTCTACTGCATCTGAGGTGTACTCCAGCTCTTGTGGATCTTTTGAAAGTGGTGGTTCCTTGTGTATTCCACTGACTGGCAGCATCTGGCGCATTAGGTAGGCCGTTTTGGTGGAAAAAAAGCCATGGTGTTACACCACAGGAGATAATTTATAAATGACGTAGTAGAAGAAGAAGAAAAATGCTTTTAAAATTCTGTACTTTTTTAAGCATGGGGGTTGTTAGGCTGGGATTTATAGAGTTTAAGGTCAGAAAGAATGCCTAGGAACTTCTCACTTGGCTTCCTTAATAACACAGCCTGGAAGACCACACGGGATTTTCTTCGTCTGTCTCATACCTTAAAGAAGAAGTGTTTATTCTTAATTAAATACAGAAAGTCTGGATTATTTTGATAGGAATACTCTATTCACTAAGTGCATACCTTACAGTGTGTCCTAAGAGGTAAAAATAAAGACGTGGGAATGTGATTCTTGATCACGTTTTTAAATTGGCATCATTTTTGCCTTTCTACTTGGAAATCTGACTGTGCATTTCCTTAGATATTTATATGACAAAATCTTGGCATTAGTTGTAATACTCTTCTACAGCCAAGCTATTAACAGCCCAGGTAAATAGGAACTTTGATGTTCCCATAATAAGGACAGTAAAATTAATTAGCCTGTTCATAAACTCAATTTAAAATTGGAAAGATTTTAGAGTATTATTAAAGTACTTATGAGAATGCTATTATAAAATTTAAATAGTGGAAAAATATGCATTTCATTTTGAAATGGTGAGAGAATTAATTATATGTGAAAATACACTGCTCTTTGTGTGTTTAGTCAAAGGATAACCTTAAGTACCCCTGTGAGACATTTTTGTTATGTTCCTGTGTCTGATATACCTATTATTTTTCAACATCTGATATGAACATTAAGTTATATAACTTTTACATGCTTTTACTGTATATAACCCAAGTTACATAAATTCCAGGCCTTCTGACTGTTTGCAATCTTTAAAATGTAATGAGCTGAAAGATTAGCTTTGAGCCCTGGGGCCGGATTGATGTTTTGCTTAACCATTCAGCTGAGAACAGCTTTTAGAGGGATAACTCGTGCTGCATCACATCAATAATAAAACTAAAGACCTAGATCCAAGCAACTATGAATGGGAATTAAGTCTCTCAGAATGTTATAAACTTAAATGAAACAAGTCTTAAACAGAAGGCAGCTGCAGGCACTGGATCTAAACTGCATTAAGATGACATAATATTCTTTTGGAAACAATAAGGCTTCCATTGACGTGTTCTGTAAGACAATCCCTCAATGGAAACGAATAACTAAATTAACATACTGTGATGAAATATGACTCATACTGAAATACAAGTCTCAGTGGGGTTTCAGCATCTGAGAAACATATTCATAAGTAAGACTGTCAAACTGAATGTTCACTTTCAGGGATATTCTCTGATTAGCTACCATTCAGAGAAATACAGAAGAAAGAGTAAGATTTTCCACTGATGGCAGTGGAAGTAGGACAGGAAGAACAGGAAAAGACTCTTATTAAACATGTGTGGTTTTATTGAAGATACTGCTTTTATTGAAGATGTCTCTGTTGCATTTGTATGTCCAAAACTGATAATACTGTTCCTCTGTTCTTACCATTACATACTCTTACAACTCTTTTAAACCTCTTGGTGTGATAATCCCTTTCAGTATTGCTGCATGAGATGTCACTAACATGTGCCAACTGCTGTTTCTTCTGCCTCTCAATTTTGCCTTTATCATGCATCATTTTGTGTCAGTGTAGTGATATAGTTGCATGGGAGGGAGAAGCTGTCTTGAGCAAGCAGAAGTTTGAGGACAAAGATCTGTTTTGTGTGCGGCCAATTCTTGCTGGTTGCAGTCAGACCATGCCTGTGTAATGCTTAAGACGATACGGAGAAGATTGTCTCATTTCTAGAATCTTTTTTTGTTTGAGAGCACATGACAATAGAGGCATTGTGATGCAGCCATCTGCCAAGACAAGGGCATTTCCAGGTCTGTGCTGAAGAGGAATGTTAGGTGCCTGGGAACCTTCAGTGTTAAAAACTAAGGTTAGTAGGAGTCACACCTTCCTAGTTAGGCAACAGAAGAGAAAGTGAGGTTATTTTTATTTTTTTATTTTGCTTTGCTTTTGTTTTTAAGGAAATCTGGTACGAGAGAGTGCAGGATACCTCAGGCTGTATCATGTCCAACATCAGTGTTTACAAGAATTGCAGCTAGAAAGGATATAAACTCCTGATCTACCAGGCTTTTGGTGATCACAGGACATGTTGTATGGACATGATAGTGTTCACAAGCTAAATATGTGAAACCCCAGAGTTTCCATGCATGTTCTCCAGAGTGCACCATCATCTGTTACAGGCAGGTTGATACTCTTGCTCGTCAGAAGGAAAAAACCTCTTGTTGTTAGGGTGCTTCTCTGAACTGTGAACTGTTTTATGTCCTTTTGTTTCTGAACCTTCTGGTTCAGCTAGTCAGTGACCTGCCCATGACATCTTAGTTTAGGTGCTTAATTTTTGCATGCAAAACTTAAGTGTGTCTTTGGTTGACTATGACACAGCATGCACTTCTGGATAGGATCAAAATCAGAATAACCAATCTGGCCACAACTTTGCATAAATGGGATAAAGGGCATGGAAAAGAACATGGTACTCAGTGCTTATTGCCCTAAGCCCACTGTACTGTCCACAATAGAGAAAGGTTGAATAAGGAGCATGTAAACAAATTGGACATACAGCTGTCCATGCATCCGAAATAGCTATGCCCAAGAGTGCTGAGGCAGCTGGCCTGCTGTCATTGCAAGGTTGCTCTCTGTCATCATGGGAAGACTGTGATGATTAGAGGAGGCTGCTCATGACTATCACATCTAAACAAGGATAATCTTGGGAAGTATAGGCTGGTCAATCTAGCATCTGTCAGTGACTTCACAGATTATACCCAGCTGGGGAGAGCAGTCAGTAGGCTCTAGGGTGGAGCAGTGTGACCTTGTCAGGCTGTAAATCAAAACAAATGCTGTTCGTACAGGAGGAAGGCAAGAAAAACAGCAACCAAATCAACACAATGCCAAGGTATCCTTCAATGCTTTCTTGGTTCTGTCTGTATATGTATCCTGTACATAAACTCTATAGAGGTTG
Organism: Calidris pugnax; assembly: GCF_001431845.1. Lineage (NCBI taxonomy): Eukaryota > Metazoa > Chordata > Aves > Charadriiformes > Scolopacidae > Calidris > Calidris pugnax. Next base: position 5,707,335 of record NW_015091064.1, read on the forward strand.
TAAATTAGGAGTCTATCTAGCCTGTACTGTGGGAATAAACAGACTGTACACTGTTTTCAAGCATACTAATGTTTGCACATGATCACTCGAGAAAGCAGCCACTGAACTAATGCCCTAATACCTACATAAACTTTTCTTCTGACTTACTACTGTCCTTGATGGCCCATTTAGTACATGCACTATTTCACTGAAATGACAAATTTTGCTTTAGATGATTGTAGAAAAATATGTCCCCCAGTACTATTTATGTATGACATTCAAGGCATAAAAGAAGGAATTTCTACATGTATATCAACAATGTACCAGGTAGCCTAGCCAACATCATTAGATAAGAAGTACGATTTGTGGTCTGGTTTGTTAGAGCAAATAGAACTACCAATGCTAAAATATGAAAACAGACAACAGCAAAAGTTTCATTTTATATCCACAGAATACACTGTTGCAGAGTGCTAGAACTAGAACTTGATTTCGGCTGTTCTGGGATGACTTTTTCTTTTTTTTTTTTAATTTTTAGCCCAAGAGTGCTGAGGCAGCTGGCCTGCTGTCATTGCAAGGTTGCTCTCTGTCATCATGGGAAGACTGTGATGATTAGAGGAGGCTGCTCATGACTATCACATCTAAACAAGGATAATCTTGGGAAGTATAGGCTGGTCAATCTAACATCTGTCAGTGACTTCACAGATTATACCCAGCTGGGGAGAGCAGTCAGTAGGCTCTAGGGTGGAGCAGCTATTCAATGTGACCTTGTCAGGCTGTAAATCAAAACAAATGCTGTTCGTACAGGAGGAAGGCAAGAAAAACAGCAACCAAATCAACACAATGCCAAGGTATCCTTCAATGCTTTCTTGGTTCTGTCTGTATATGTATCCTGTACATAAACTCTATAGAGGTTGTAAATTAGGAGTCTATCTAGCCTGTACTGTGGGAATAAACAGACTGTACACTGTTTTCAAGCATACTAATGTTTGCACATGATCACTCGAGAAAGCAGCCACTGAACTAATGCCCTAATACCTACATAAACTTTTCTTCTGACTTACTACTGTCCTTGATGGCCCATTTAGTACATGCACTATTTCACTGAAATGACAAATTTTGCTTTAGATGATTGTAGAAAAATATGTCCCCCAGTACTATTTATGTATGACATTCAAGGCATAAAAGAAGGAATTTCTACATGTATATCAACAATGTACCAGGTAGCCTAGCCAACATCATTAGATAAGAAGTACGATTTGTGGTCTGGTTTGTTAGAGCAAATAGAACTACCAATGCTAAAATATGAAAACAGACAACAGCAAAAGTTTCATTTTATATCCACAGAATACACTGTTGCAGAGTGCTAGAACTAGAACTTGATTTCGGCTGTTCTGGGATGACTTTTTCTTTTTTTTTTTTAATTTTTACTGGAAATAGTGTGAAAACTGTAGCTGGCATGAAAGTCTCTAATTCTCTTGAACAAACACCATAAGAATATTTTCAGTAGGAGAACAATGAGATGTCAAGTACAGCTGTGCTTTATATTCAGGTCTGCATAAAACTGAACCAAATTTACTTTTCCTCAATACCCTTGGAAGTGAATATAAGGGAAAATTCATAGACTATCTTGAATGCAAATCAGATTTGAATGCATGCTATAAATGAAGGTCAGCAAAGTAATTCTTTCTTTGCAGATCTATGGCCTTTTGATCTAGAGAATATCATATGTGAGGCCCAGGAATTCTCCTTCTGAACTATGGAAGGTACTATAATGGTTTCCTAAGAAGTTTATTAATGCATTCACATCACCTACCACTTCAATTTTACAATGGAGATCATCTAGAAAGACACTATTAACAATGATTACGATCACTTGGTTAGTAGCATTTGCTGCCATTTATCAAAAATTTCAGTCCCTTAAAGAATCAGCCAAAGAAAAACAAAACCCATAAAATCCCGATTTGGGAATACTTCAAAACACACAAAGCAGACTTGATTATACTTAGAATGCTGCAACTGCAATAACATTTCTTGTAATTCTTTCACAGATTTTTCTTCTGTCTCAGGACCTTAGCATCAACAAACTTTGCAGAGATGAAATGAGGCAGTTGGTATGCCGACAAAACTCTGCAGCTGTTGAAAAAAAACACAAAATCACTGTTGATCTTTGCATGCAAATGCCTGCGTTCCCAGTTCCTCGTAACTATATTTGGTAGGGTAGTGCTTTGTAAGTAGTGAACTATCAAAGGTTTTTACTTTAACTGGAATTAAAGCTGCAACAGATAACTGCTTGTTGTAAAAGTATGCTCAATTGCGTCTTTCAACTATATTTCAGCATATGGATGTTTGCAGTATGGTAGAAAGCAATTTAAGCTGTCACTACTCTTCAGCTCTAGGTCACTGGCTCAAATATGACCTAATCAGTAAAGACTGTGAGTCATTTCCATCTGATGGATGTTTAGTAGCCTGTGTAAAATGTGCTGGTAGACACAGTGAGGTTTATTGGGAAAAGGTGCCCACATCAAAAAATCCAATAGCACAAGTCAGCAGATCTGCTTCTGCTTTTAGAAGGAAGAAAGAACCGAATAAGGCTGGAGGCAATTGTGTGTTTGTCAGGTAAAAATTCAGCAGATTAATGCTATGTAAGATGGAAGCACAACTTCTTGATACCGGGTGATAGATATGGATTTACGAGATCCAAATTTTGTTAGTTTCCATCACTGACCAACTGTGTGACGAAAAACAAGTAATTTCAATGCTGCTTTCTATATAACCCTAAACACAAGTTCTTCAAGAGAGACAATTTGATTGCTACACATTCTTGGGCTCAGATACTGTATAAGATTTAAATGTAAAACACCTATGTAACACTAATGATGGGAGGTAATCTAATATTGACATTTTACTTGGCAAGAAAAATAACTATATACTTCAACTCCTTGCTCAGAATCTTGTCGTTTTCACACCTTCCTTACTGATAAACTTTAATTATAAATAAGCCAATATTAGACTTCCTACCAGCATGCCCCATTCAAAACTTGGCGTTCATTACATACTGCAGTTGAATTTGGGATGATACTTGAGTGATTCTGAATATATTCCAGTACCTGGGAGGTATGCTGAAGACTATTTTAGCTATAGTGGGGAGTTATTCACCCTGTAGATTTGGTTTCTTTAACTTCCTTGATGGATAAATTGGCTTTCCCCTGTGTTTTACATGAACGTGATGTTTTTTCATGATGTGTCTGTGTTAACACAGAATACCTCGACTCAAATTCAAAAGTGAGTAATATTGTGGTCAGATCTTGAATAACTCTATCATTCCCAGTGCAATCACACTGAAGTATGATGTTCACCTCTTCCTCACCACAAAAACATTGAAATAAGAACAGTTTTCAGTATATCCTCCTGAAATATGTTAATTTAAAAGCACTTCCTCTATAAGAAAGGCTTGAATCACCAAATACCTTGGTACCACATGGGAGATACAGTAATTGAACATTATATTGAACCATTCTTAGGCTTCTACAGAGCATAGACAAAATTCAATTTTCTTATCTTGATAGATAATGCATCTGTAGTGGATTGGCCTTGGCTTGCAGCCAAGCACCCACACAGCCACTTGCTCACTCCCCCCACCCAGTGATATGGGTGGGGAGGGGGAAGGGACAGAAAATAGTAAGGATGAGAAAGTGAGAAGACTTGAGGGTCGAAATAAAGACAGGGATGTCAATTACCAGTTACTAATGCAGGTAAAAAAGACTCAGCTTCAGGGAATTTGACTTGATTTATTGCCAATTAATATAAATATTTGAGTACTGATTAGGGCGTTGGGAAAGAAAGACAAAAAAACAAAACATTGCCAGGCTCAGCTTCACTGCTGACTCCTCTCCTCCTCGCTTGCTATCACCCCAGTTAACACTCAGACCCCTCATTCAAGCAATGAGTGGCATGGGGGGGGTTTATTGTCACTCTTTCTCTCTGCTCTGGCATGGGTCCTCCATGAGCTGCAGTCCTTTTTGGCATACCTGCTCCGCTGTGGAGTATCACCTCCTTCTCTGGCTTTTATGTTCCCTCTCCTATTTCTTGCTTTTTTTTTTTTGTTTGCAGTTCCCTTTTTCTCTCTCTCTGTCTCCAGTGTTTTGTGCCCTTTCACAAACATATTTCCATTGATGGCCTCTGAAGGGGCTCTTGTTTCTGGAACTGGGCACCCCCATCCTCTTCCCACAGAGAACACCCTCCAGAGGTCCCACCCCACCTTCTGAACCCCTCAAGCCTTGCCATGTATATGTGATCCAGCATCTTCTTTTTGGTGTTGACACTGGCAAGACTTAGTTAAGAGTGGTGTGTGAAGGAAAAATGTTAAGAAGGGGTCAGAAAAGTCAGTGGAGTTTTGAAGAAAGATACAAGAGGTCTGTGATTTGGAGTTCCTCTTCCTCAGAGACTTTACCCTGCCATTGTAAACCAGCCTATGCTGACCCAAAACCTGAAAGGGACCAGGAGCTTCAGGTGAAACAAAAGCATACATAATTAGGTGAGACAGGGGTATGGGACCCCCAGTGATATCACACCTGAGTGTCACATCATCTTCCTGAGTCCTCTGTTGCTGAGGCCATGGTCTCCACCACTGCCCCTGGCATAACATATGTTCACTTACCCAGCGCTCATGATTGTTTCTTCTGTCTCAATCCCACCTGCAACATGACACCAGAGTTCCTCTGCTCCTCTTCCAAACTTGCAGGTTGGTTCACCTACAGGCAGGCAGAGTGGAGCCAGGCAATGGTGCTCTGCTGCTTCAAACCATTGAATTTCAAAGGAATCATCTAATTTGTCAAAACTCAGAGCCACCCCTCTATTGTATGTTTTAATCCAGGCAATTTCAGAATTTAGCTTATGACACTTACATTGTTCTTTGATATTAAATTAAACAGAAAATTATCTGTGTTGTATTGCTTATCTGTTCCCTCTCCAAATATATTTCAGAAAGTAATCAGTACAAGGCATAGCACTAAGCATTCTTGCTCTGGGCAAAAGAAAAAGATTTCAGAAATAAATTGCTATTTATCCCTTAGTGTTGTTTGCTATGGTCTTGTTAAAGTCTTATGAACCACTGGACTCCATTCTGACTTAATTATATTCCATCATCCATCTCTCCTTTTATGAAATCTGTCCAAACTGTTGCAAGATTAGATTCATTCTTTAATCCTGATGGGACTTTCCTTCCATCTGTTTTCTTCCTCTCTTACTTCTATTTAATTCTGGAGATTTTACCATTCATGACCATTCAGCTTTGGGTTTTCTGCTTCATTTTCTTGGGACTTTTGCTCCAGAACTATTGAAATGAGGACTAAAGTTCCTCCTTACCTCAGTAGGGCAGAGTGCGTACTTCTTTTTCTGTTTTCTGCTAATCTCATTCTATTTGCTTCAAGAAAACAGATATTTCTTATGTTCATATGTCCACTGATTCATTGTATGTTGACTGGGACATTTCACTGGGAACAGGAACAGCTGAACAGTACCCTAGAGCCTCGATTCACCAAAACAGTAGAGCACATGCTGAACTCACATTGTTTTATTACCTTTTTTGAAATCACTTTATTAAAAAGAGATTCCTCTGTGATTCACTGACCACAGTCCTTTTGGTGTCACTGAAGCTTATCTCTATTCTGCAAAACTGGGCCTGGATCCTTTATAAACAAGTGCTTAAGGTTGGCTGGAGACATGAGTCTAACTGCTTTAGTGAAATGAAAGCAATGTAAAGCTGATGGGTATATTGTGAGGCAAGAAGAATCTTTGGATAGGTACTACATTTGAAACTAGCCCAATTTATGTCTCGTGTAATCATTCTTCCTTCTACCAGGTGAAGTAGCAAAATTTCTTGCATAGTGGCAGATAAGGATTAAAATATAACCAATTAGAACTGTCAGGAAAATAAAGCTTTGAAGGAAATGTGGCAGAAAATGTGAGAGAGTGAAAAGCAAATGTTCATCTGCCTTGCATGCAGAATGGATGCCACAGGGAGAAAGGCTTTAGGCAATGTTATTCTGCCCTGTGGCAGTCAGTTACTACGACACGTTGAAACAAACAAGAAATCTTCTGTCAAAATATTTTTAATGGCAAATTAAGCTTTTTGCAGACTGAAAATCTCGACAGAGTAACATTGTTTTTCTTGATTAAAGCAATGTGTAGCAGTAATTAATGAGCTTCCTTTTATCTGTGTAGTGTATTTTGGGTACCTCACGCATCTGCGTGTGTCAAGGCTTTGTGCCTGCCATGCTGGATGGCACTTCCCATGGGGCATCACAACCTCGGACAGTATGGGAGGTGAAGTCCAGTTGGGAAGCCTGATTAGAGGTAATTAAGAATGGTGTAATTGCCCATGTGACATTTGTGATCAGACCAACTGCGATTTTTTTCCCCAGATTGATTTTGAATTATCTAAGATTATAACTATTTTAATATATTAAGCTGCATCAGGGTCCAAGCGCAAGCACTGAAATTTGATAATCTCTTAAATTATTAGCAGGATACTTGATAGACTTTCAACAGGGGACAACTAATAGTCTCCCAAACAATTCCAAGTCATAGTGTGGGAGGTGGCATTAACCAAGCCCAATTCCCAACTGGCAGTTTGGATATGAGACCTTGTTTTGGATTTTGAGGATACAGACATGGCCAGACTGTGCTGGTTGTCATCCGGGTCAGAGAATTCACTCTAATACCATTTAATTTTGGTAGTATAGATGTAGCCTTAGTCTGCTATGCCTCAGCCTTGACAATCCAACAGTATGTATTTTTGCAATAATCTGCCTTGAGTTCACATCCTTATGTAAAGGAGAGAGGAAGGAATGGCTGAGGGAGATTGAAGGGGATTTACTTTTTTTAATAACAGCTCTGGGCTCTCGCATGTCAGCAGTGTGTGCTTTTTTCTTGCTATCTACTTCATAACAGGATGCCTTTCAGGGATAGTATAGAAGCTCAGACAGGCTAAAAATATGCTCCTGAAGGGTTTCTGGGACACAAAACTGATGATGCTTGTACTCTGGGGGCCAGCTAAAATTCTTCTCTTACTACAGTTTGGTCCATAACTAAATGCTGAATAAAAGTGCCCTTGCATTATATGGGATCTTTTGAAATTGCTGCATATTGAAACTCTGTAAATTCGGGTCTGAAGAGAGAAAGCTTCAAGCTAAACTGTCTCCTGTAGAACATGAAAATTGACATGCTATCCTTGGCTGAGAGACTTTGCCCCTGACCTCATTTAAATTCCAACAGATCTTGTCCAACCTTACAGCAGTATAAGGGCTGGGGAAAATAATGGCAGCATAGAGGATGCCAGGAGAGGAAGCCATTTCCTGACTCTTATGAGCAAGGGTTCTGGAAGTGACTCAAAGTCCCACTAGTTCCCCTAAAATTTTATTCACCTAGAAACCAGGCCTCCAAGTATTATTCCCCAAAATACATAGATACCTCCCACATCAGAGGAAGAGTTCACCTGGGAACTGGATTCACTTGAGATACAAAGAGCAGATCAGGTATCTGCGCATGGGCAGGGTAGGCAGCTGTCTAAAAGATTGTCAAGAGCAGCAAAAAAACTCTGGCTTTGTTTTCTGCTTTGCCTATACCCAAACCCTGGGAAACCAGGTTTGATGCTGCTGCTGTTGCTGAAGGCATATGATGGTGTGGCTGGAGGTCTGGCTGTACAAGAAACAACAGTCTCTTTGTTCCAATTTCTTCATCCCAACCATTTCCTTCAGTAGCAGCAGGGAGCAGACTACCTTGCTCTCAAGGTCATTTCACTTGCTCTTTGTATCACTCTCATCCCTTCCTACTCTCTTACTCCATCCTATGGTAGGATCAGTCCTGTTCCAGCCAGGCCTTTTCCTTCTTCCTTAGGGTGACATAACTAATTTCTTTTTACAGTGCTGAAAATCCTTGGTATGGGTCTGATGATACAGTCCTGTCCTCTAAGCCTTAGCAAAAATTCCCTGACCCTGGAAAGAGCCAATATTTTTTCCTTGCTATATGTTACTACTGTTCCCCATCCTTATGTCATTTGTGACCCTAAAAGAATCAAAAATTGCTAGTCTGATACAGATGTGCTTCAATCTGCTCATCTATTCTAAGGCCATCCCAGTGGAAAAGTGGAAGCATAATTTCAAAGGCGTAATAATTCCCCTCCCTTATACAATAATAACAGTGTAGTAGCACAGCTGGCATGAACATTAGGGAAATTCACACATTTGGGAATGAAGGAACTGAGCTGCTTTACCTATAGCATTATAATTAAAAGGGTAATACCTTCTCTGGGTAGACAGACCCCTAAATTAGATAGTGTTGTGTTTAATCCCCGATATTCGCTCTGATTTTCCTTTCTGAGGCTTTTTTTAAATTTTACCTGCTCTTTTCCCACTCCAAAGGCACAAAAATGGTTTACAAGTTCTGTGTCTAAAAAGTAGATCCTTTGATTGCTTTGTGCTATATAGAAAGCCAGGCAAAGAAGAACTGATAAGGATCCTGGCTGAGTCTGGAGCATGACTCTTAAGTAGAAAGAATGCTATAAGAACGGGAGTATTTTTTGGAAAAAGAAAATGAAGAGGGCAAAGCTATTGATCTATATGTGACTGACTAAAACCAGACTTCCAAGTCATATGAATTTGGGGAGTTACTAGTTAGTTAAAAAAACAGAGTAGTGCTTGGCATTATATCAAAGCCATTTGTGCCAAGGAATTAGAGCTGGATTGTGCAAAAGACAGTTGTAAAACAAGTGACCAGGAACGAAGTATTGAGGAAATGGAGAGTAATATCTGCTTATAGTCAGTATAAAAAGAAGAGTTCCAAACATAGCAGGGATTCTCAAATATTCCTATTCAGTAAAATCTACCAGCATGAGCATGGCTTTAAAAACAGTATGTGGAATATTAATGTTGCCTGTAAGGGCTACTTCCCTGACACAATTTCTCCTCTGTTTGTCCTCATCCCCCTGAATATCAACTGCATGTATTAGGAAGACAAGGTCTGGAGAATGTGATTTAGGCTGCAGATAAATGTCCTGTTCCAGATCCCTCTATGCTAGTAGACATAGCTTTTGGGTTCTCCGTCATGACTTTTTTTGGAGGCTACTGCTTTTGCATGCCCACAGAGACACCTGTCCAATGCAAGCTCCCTAATCTGTCTCAGTCAAAATGGGTTTAGCCCGACTAGGATTTTGATAATTTGTCTAATCTTGACTGCAGCAGGTACAGTAGTTTCTCCTTCAGCAGCTCTTCTGTAAGATTGGATACCCTTTGAGATGAGGGCATGATAAGCAGTTGGTGGCAGGCTGAGGATGGTAACTTATTCCACCGACACAGGGCTGCTTCTGCATAATCCCCATCTGCTTATATCTCTATTTGTTTCCTACAGTTACCATTTACAGCCAGCACTTATGGTATGAGTTCTGTTCAGTATTCTGGGAAAAAATATGCAAGTAAGTGGCAAATACAAGCCATGACAATGAATGGTTGCATGAAACAGGCTGGAGTTCATCAAAATAATTTAGTTTGTACTTTTTTTTAGGCTTTTTTTTTTGTGATGGAGTGTTTAATTTTCCTATTAGTACCTAAATCATATCCGCTTTACTAATTTAAGGGAAGATCTGGCTCAGTGTTGATTTAAGTCCAGGGGATACATTGTCATAGACAGGAGGAGGTTTTCAATACTGTTTTAAGGAGTTGATCTACTGGTTTCTTCAGGGCCTTATTCTTTTCCTCTGTGTGGCAACAGAGATATGACTGAAATACTTAGGTGTCTTAAAATCTTGTTGGCAGAAATCTTTTACATTTGGTTCATCTATCTAAACAGTCCTAGTAATCAAGGTTGTTTGGAAATTATTTCCATGGAATAAGACTTGCATTATTCCATTCAAAAGCTCAAAAGAAAATATTTCTGTTGCATTCAGAATGAATCTTCTTACAAAACCTCCTAAAGACAACAGAAGAAAAAAAACAGAAATCTGAAACCTTAGGAAACAGGCTTGTATAAAACTTCAGGAAAGTACTCAAAACATTTCCCTATAATTTCAGTATCCAATGTGCCTTTTCCTTTCTGTGTTTTTAATGGCGCCAGCAAAATTTTACAGTGACGTATCAGTATATTGTAAATTTGCTTTGTTTCCCTTGTTTTCATATGACTTTTCAATTTCCATGCTTACAGTCTGTTTATTTATGGAAACACAGGGTTGGATGAACCACAGAAGGTTTAGGTTTGGCTCTGAATTTAGGAATGATCCCATATGTATTTATATCCAGAAGTTTTGTATTCAAAAAACAATAAAATAAAAATTCTCCTATCTCCTGAAAATCAGCTTTAGTTTGGTTTGGACTGTTTGACTTGCCTGTGGGAAGAGTGTAGATTTTTCAGTATTATTCATCAAAATCTGTAAGTCTTCTCTGTTCAACACCTTTTATTTAGCCTGAACTGAATTCTTCTTAGAACAGTAGACAGAGAAGAGATAAGATAAAAAAAAACAGAGTTGTTTTGACAGAGAAATATTAAAAAAATAGAATCAAGTCACGGTTAATTTTAATTTACAACTTTAAAATAATCTGTAAAATAACTGCTCATTTTAAACTCATTTACAGGGGCTTTAGTAGGCAGCACAGTGTTTCTAAGAGAAAGACAGAATCTTTTCTGTTGTGTAAAGCTAAAAATTCAAAATGAAAACCACAGACAAAAAAATCAGGGCCATTGAAAGCAGCTTAGTGCTTGTAGGAGCTTGGCCCGCCCTGTTTTTGCTAAGCATTAGTTAATATTTTTCCTAAAAAAACTTTCATGAGCCAGTCGTGCTTTTTCAATAGTGGTCTTAGAAAATTGCTCCTTTCTAATAAATTCAATAGACCTTTTGAACTACCTTTTGATTTTTTAAATCTTAAGTTAAGACTGAAAACCCCACATTGTTCTCTACGTGACTGTATCCTTATCCGTTACAGTAACTGTGTTTTAGTTGTGTAGGGGAGAGTGAAAATGCCTTGATCTAGGGCTGTTTGTCACCAGTCACTTTCTAAGTTCCCAAAAGAAATACATTTCGTCATATTCAAGATGCTGTGCTCCAGATGTGGACCTCTCAAATTCCTGCACTCCAGGCATGGGACATTGATACGAATCTGGAGGGAGTCAGTGATACCTGAGCTGTTGGTGCATGAGATGCAGGTGGAGGTAGACAGGACTGTGAGATGGGGCTCTACAGAGTCCTCAACTACTGGCAACCTGGGGACTTGTTAGATCTCTAGCTCAAGTATAGCGGAACACCTTAATTAGAGCTGAATTAACTGGGACCCAAACTGACGTAAAGGAATGTGTTGTTCCAGATGTAACAGATGACCAAGAGCTGTGAATACGTTAGGCTGCTGGTTTACAAAGGAATAATATAAGGGAACAAAACTTAATGGTAATATTTTTCTTTTGCAGAGGCAGAAGTTGAGAAACCAAAGCTTAGTATTCTGCAATTTATGCAGTCTTTATGCCTTACAGGCACTTTACACAGATGTTTATGGTTTGTGAATAAGAGATGTTAGCAACCAAAGATCGATCTCCAAAGAATGTGTCTGAACCAGTCACTCAGATGCCAAAATTCGCTTTTCAGTGGTATGGGAAAAAAGTCTGGGCAAGTATAAAACCACTATCAATGATCATGAATGGCATACCTAATTTTTACATTGGTTTTCCATTTCCCTTCTGCATAAAAAACAAATAAAGAGCAAGTTGCATAAAAGACCTATCCTGTTTAGTTGCACAGAGCATGAAGAGAGTATAAGGATTTTCTCCTGTGCAGGGCTTTTGATGTTACTGCTGACTCTTGTCTTGTATTAGATATCTCTGACCTTGGATTAGGCAGACAACCTCAGGTTTGCTCTTGAAAATCTTTGCTGACCCAGGTAAGAAATTCTTTCTAGTTTTGCACTTTTGAGAGTAAATCTTGTAACATATCTTATGTTGAGCAATTTTCCAACACAGGAATGATCAAAGAAGTTCAGGACTGGAGAGTGGGAAGTAAATAAATGTACAAACATGAAAGAGGTGCTTACAGAGCCTTGCATAGGTCTAGGCTCAAATTCCTAATCTTGAGTGGCCAAAGTTAAGTGCCTGAATTGGGATTCATATAAAAGTTTGCAAAACACTATCCACCAGAGCTGTTTACATAGAAAGAGCACTGTTTTCAGAAAGCTGATGGGAAGCACATTTGCCCTCAAGTTTCCATTATCATCCACATTACCTACAACCTTTGGGCAAATGTCTGACCTCTTCGTCAAATCTCATATTTTTGAACTACCACCTAGAGAAAGAAATACATTTACTCAGGTGTTAATTTTTCTGGAGTTCCCTCACTTTAGAAAAGGAAGCTATTTATAAAAATGTTATGTTAACCAGACTGGTAGGAAGGTGAAAAGAAAATGGGGAAAGAGGAAGAAGAAACTAGAAATCTCTTTCCCACATCTTCAGCTCCTCTCTGAGCCAAGTAGAAATGTGCTCAGGAGAAACCAAGGAACAAGGCATTTGGAATGGGTGGCCTTTCTCTATTTTAAGCAGCAAAGCTAAGTGGCCAGCTTTTAAGTGGCTGATACAATGTAGTTCATTCAACAAGGAGAAACACTGAACCTGTGCATCACAGTGCCTTGGGAGGCTGTCCGCTGCCCCATTTAGGCTATCAGTATGCCTACAAGCAGGAAAGAGGTCTTTCAGAAGAATTGCCCTTGACGTTGCAAGGGTGAACTCAGTGTTACTTACAGCATTTGTGAAAACTCAAATCCTTTGATAAAGGAGTATACCATATTCCCAAATTGTACAAGGAGCTCCTTGGATTGACTAATGGAAAAAGATTCACTTTGTGAATGTCTCTTACAACAGCTTTTCTTCAGAAGTGGTCTTTCCTAAATTTATTTAGGATCAAAAGGACTATTCATTCATGCACCCAAATGCAAATATAGGGTTCTTGAGCTGGCCCTTACAAAAATATCCAAAGGGCTTAAGTTTCACAACTCCACTCTCCCTGTGCAATAATTCACCCCTTGAGTCATCCCACTAAAACCAAGAGAATAACTTTCAAACTAAGCGTGAGTAAAATTCTGACCCCAAATGATTTGCCAAGATCACACAGGGAGTCTGTGGCACCCAGCCCAGGTTTCTCAGAGGATAACAGGGTAAACTGGCTGAGCAGTGACGGTCTTGCAAGAGGACAGGGCATGGAGTAAGACTACAAGGGGATGCATTGTTACGACATATCAAGCTTGCAAATCTGCAAACACACATTTTTAGAAAAACTGGCTGTGTCAATTAAACTGGCCCTTGGGCAGGCCTGCGTTTCAAGGCCAGCACTTGTGTACTTGGTAACATGAGCTGACACTGACTTTGGTAGCACTGCAGGGATAACATTTGGGTAAGAATGTATGATTCATGAATGGTTCCTCTAATCTAACATGCACATGCATGCTTCTCTCTAACATCAGCCAGAACTAGCTCCTCTCTCTTTTTAAAATAAACATCTTTATTCTGATCAGTACAAGGAAATTTCCATTCCCCTTCTGTGTTTCAAGAGCTCTTTCATCTCACTGAAAAAGCAAATGGTGAGCAACAAAACCAAGAGTTTTCTCAACTCTGAACATTTTTTGGGAAAAAAAATGAATAGTTTTAATTTTTGGAATTTATTTGTATCAGGAACAGAATTGGAAGTTGAGCAGTCTCCCATATTTTTATGGAGCTGGTATTTGCAATCTGTGAAAACACTTTGAATTGTTCCCTCTTTTGCTGCTGTGTCTCCTTCTAGGTATAAAACTAATCATCTTAGAATGGGAAATTGCTTTACAGGCTCTCTGCAAGGCGACAAATAATAACATCGAAAGGTTCAAGGCTCTGAAGAGTGCATCCCCGTAATCTGAAATTCCCTGTGGATGCATGCTGACCTGAACTATGTATTCACACAAAATGTGAAAGACTTCTAAGCTATCCAGACTGTGAATTAGGATGTGTGAAACTGATAGGGCACAAAAGGAAAAAACAAATGTTACAATTCACTGCTTATAAAAGTCTGATGCATGATGGCAGTCCCAATCAGAGTTATGTGAGAAAGAGCAATTTTGTGTTGTGAAGGAATTAATGGCAAGAATTATGATATTTCCAACTAAAGTAAACCTAAGTTTTATATGGGTGATCTTTCTAATAGACTGACCCAGAGTGACCAGCCATGGAGCTGGTGGATTCTTGCTACAATGAGCTGGAGTCATAAATGCTGGTAGCCTGGGAGCTCAGGGGAACTCTTTGCTGAGGGGCAATGAGTTTGAAAGCCAGACTCTTGTCCCCTTGCTAATTAGGAATCCGAAGCCTACAAAATTTCCCAAAAGACAGGCTGTGGAGCACTTGAGACCTGAGAAGGTAAAATCCAGGATTCCCACTATCTTCACTTGTCTACCAGCCAATGTGCATTGCTGAGGGAGCAGGTGAGGTGGCCAGAAACTGCATAGGTTGGAAACCTGCCTGGCATGCTGGCTCCTGAGGGAACCTCGGTTCCATGATGTATTGAGAGACCTCCACAGAACATTTTGATTTCTGTGAAACCACATTCCCTGGCATAAAAACATTCTGCTGGAGAATTTCTGACCAGTTCTGGTTATATTGCTTTCTCCAAATGCTTTTGAGCTGATCTAATTTATACGTCTCCCATTTTTCAAGGCTATCTCTAAAAGTCACAATCTAATTATAACACTTTTGTAAATTAGGAGTAATTCCAATGAAGTCAATAGAATTGCACTAATGGGAACCTGTTACAGTAAGAATCAAACTCTGGGATTTCAAAACTGCTGTAGCCCTCAGAATGTCTTGCTCTGGGACTGCATGCCATTATGTAGAAGACAAAGAGGGCTATCAGGATATGAGAGTGCTGTTGAATTGTCCAATCCCCACTGAAAACTATAGGCTGCAACATCTTTCCAAGTAATATATAGTGACGTATTCATGTACTGATGAAAATCTTTTGTTTAAATAAAGAATATATTGCTAAGAGACTTTGGAAGGCTTATTTCTGACACTTTATCAAAGCTAAATGGCATCAGGAATAAGAGATTTAAAGGACATGGTCATAATTAGAAATTAAGAAATGACTTATTACTGCAAACAGAAAATATGTTAACTACAGTTTGTAGTAATTAGCAAAATTACTGTGTTTGATAGTAATAAATGCAAATAATTAGAATTATTTATAGATGGACAGAAGTCTAATCGTTAAACATGCCATGGATATTGGACACTGAAGAGTAATTTAACTGGATCCATCCTACTTTATGCTTGCTCTTCATTATATTTATTAGTCATTAGAACAGTGTTAAAAATTATTTATGAAAGCATTTTAGTCCTATAATTAGGATTAATATTGAAAGTCACAATAATTGCTTAAGCGAAGTTAGAATAAGAATGCTGTTACTGTGTGTGCAGGACTCAACTAGACAGCAACTTTAGCTATTGCTCTGCCAATTTAAAACATCACAATTAGAACTTTAGTCATAACTGAGGAGGTTTTTTCGATGTTTATTTCTTTGGCTGCCAAAACGGAGGTAAGAACCAGCAATTCAGGCTGGAGGATCCAAATGTAAATCTGCTTGGGATTCTCACCTAAACCCCCTCAACACGTTGCATTTTCTTTGCCACAAAGCCCTATATTCAAGTTGGAACTAAACATTTTGTTTGCTTGCAAGAAATGCAGAAGAAATGAAGAATACACTTGCAAAACTGCTGGAAGCTACTGTTGCTGCTTTCCCTAGTTCCTGCGTATTTAGTGCTTGGGCAGCTGGGATGGAAGTGATCCAGCAGCACGCTAGAGGTAACACTGAAGTTTAGGTGTGAAGGGAAGGGCTGGGCTGAATTTTGCCGGTAGCTGTTCATTTGCTCAAAAGGGATAAAGACCTGCTGAAGCAAGGTGGAGGAAATTGTTCCTCAAAGTACAGCAAGGCTGCTGGCTCTACAAATCATCTGAGAAGTATGCTCACTAATAAATTGCCTGTCTGATTTAGGGTAGGGAACTGAACTCAAGTGAGTGGCCTAATCAGGATCAGGAAACGGCATCTTCTACTGGAATGTGGCATAGTCCAGCTCTGAGAAAGACAAAAGCATCTCTAACCTAATGACGAGGACAGTTGTCAGGCACGTGGATAATCTGGGAATCTCTTCCCATGCCCATGGGACAATGATATAATGTAAAACAATTTCAACCAAAGATATTGAAAGCATCCCCACTTTGCTCACCCTCTGGGGCCAGGGACATGTAGGTGAATTGTGAATACAAGAGCGGGGAAATAAAGATTTCCATCAACTTCCCTCAGCTCTTGGCTATATGGCAACAGGGACACTGATTTGGCTGTTGGCAGTCAAGTGACTACAGGCTTGTGAGAAAACTGTTTGCAGTTGCAACTGTAAACTGTAAACTGGGTTTTCTTTTTGTGTGGCTGGACTTTATCTGGTTTCTTTAGGTTTTTTTCCCATGTGGGGTTTTCTTTTTGTGTGGCTGGACTTGATCTGGTTTCTTTAGGTTTTTTTCCCATGTGAAATATATCTATTTTTAAAGTGAAATTTTAACTACCACAGTGAATTTGAGTTAGAAGAAACAGATGAAGATGATAAAACATTATCACAAGAGAAATTGAACCACATTCTTTCCCTTTAACTGTTAATTCCTCTTTTCATTGCTCTCTTACATGTTTAAGTAGTAAAGGCAGTGTGATAGAGGCGGCTGAGTCCTCAGAAAGAACAGGTAAAATTATCAGCTTTCATTCTTGCACAGATTGTTACTGCTACACTCACTTGCAGAGGCCTCTCAGTGTCATATTGAAACTGGCTGAATATGTCAACCCTGCTCTCATCACCAGCTTGTGCAAACACATCTTTCTATGTAGACATATCCTGCCACTGGATAAAGCTCATGATGATTATTTTTTCACTTGTGCAGAATGGGGATGATTTCCAGCATTCATGGTGTTAGACACACAACTTCAGCTTCAGCCGAGGTGAATCAGCTACCAGCACTGCCTGCTGCCTTCTTGGGAAATTATAACTCACAGAAGCTGTTGGCCTGGATCTCAGCATCAGGACCTTGCTGTAATGTAACTAGTAAATACTACTGGTAATGTCCAGCTGTGAAAGCCAGGTCACTGCAGCCTAGCTCTGCTGGGCCATTGACTTGATTTCAGAGGGAAAGATTTCACTGTTAGGAGGTAACTGCAGGCAGCCCTCATCTTCCAGCATACAGCTCCTCTGTTTTACATTGGTGGTGTGTTATATAGCCATGTCTTTTCCACAGATGCATGTAAGATATAATCTTGTACAGGTCTCTGTTTTTCCAGGGAAGAGCTCCCCTGGAAGAGGGGCAAATATTGTTTCTAATAGCATTTTGCACTTCAGCTACTCTTGGGTTGGCTCAGACCTTTTTCCCCCCCCCGTTCCTATTTAGCTTGGGTGTCATTCAGGAATGTCCACACTGAGACTTATGTTGTTGGTGTGGTTTACACTCAACCATAAATACTTCAAAGAAACTTGAATCTATTTTCACTTCCCATTTGCATTGTGGAAAGATCAACGTACCCCATTGGGGATTTTCTGCTCCTCGCCATGTGTACATTTTTTTTTTTCTTTTTGGAAAAACCACTACACAACAGAGGATGTGGAAATGGTTCTGAAAAATAAAAAAAACCCAACAAAATAAGCAGTTCCTTCTACTTCATTGCTGTAATTATAGACTGTGCATGCAGACCTTCCTACATTTGCAGATTATTTTTCAACGTAGATCTTGAACCATGTTTCAAATTGGAAATAGAAGTTAGTATAAAATATGAAGCTAGGATTTTGCAAGTCCAATGTTATTTTTCAATCAGTATTCTTAGCAGTAATGCATCTGAAGAGGCTGATCTCAACCTCTGGCTTCAAAAAATTCCAAGTGAAATGCCTTGAATCAGAGTCTTTTATGTATTCCACATGTTATGTTGGATATTAATGCTTAAAAAATGCCCTGGGCCGGAGTCTCTGAGTACATCTGATATCCATAGATAACATTAGATTCAGTGTAGTTATTTCAGTTCCATGAAAATAGAACAAAAGTACATTTTATTTGCAATACACCTCTCCACTAAGGCACGCAACCCCCTGAGATAAACTATAACTTAAATGCTAATAACACATTATCTAAAAAAATTGCAGTGCCAGATATTTAGGTAATGAGAATATTTCTTACAGGTTGGGCTTAGGAGCAGGGAAGGAAAAGCATAATGCCTCAGATCAGAGACCAGGGCATTCCAGAGAGCAACAAAACCAAAGGCAACACCTGTTGTGTGGAAACCCCTCCAGCATGGCCCCCTCCTTGGCTGTGGAGTCGGACTCCTGGGGAGATATGGACTCCTGTGGGACCTAATCCATGAAGTTCAGTGATGTAGCATCAGAAGTTGGCAATAAAATAACTGGTCAACCATTTTAATTGCAATAACTTTCCTAAAGCTTTTCCTGGCTTCCTTAGGCTTATTTTTATTTGCTTAGTAGATATATCGTACAGTACTAACTCAAGCAAAGTAAATGTTGATTCTAATCACGGAAATATTCATCAGAATTTCCTATTGTAGACTCTTCCCTCCCCACATCACTCTTTCTAATTATTCCAACATAATATTGACATTTCTTAGTTATACCAAAATGAACACCTTTGAAAATTAACATTTCTTCTATGTCCATAAGGCATTATAATGTTTTTTTTTTTTTTTTTTTTTTTTTTTTTTTTTTTTTTTTTTTTTTTTTTTTTTTTTTTTTTTTTTTTTTTTTGTTCTGCTACCATAAGCTTGAAATGTACTCTTTCTGGCATGAAATTGAAAAGATCCAAACAGGATATCACATCTCATAAAGAAACTATGCATATTACACAAGGTTTCAAATGTAGAAACAGATACTTACAAAACTTGTGTCTGAAAATGTAACAGAAGCGTTTCAAAACAGTAGCAGCTGCATACACCCAATTTGTGTTTCCTCAACATCATCCAGAGGCGGGTTTTTACAGAACCGGCTATAGTGTTTGCAAAAAATATGTGCACTTGCTCCTAGTTAGGACATATTACTCTTAGACACCAAAAAACTACGTAATTGATTCCTACTCAGAAGATGAGACCTTCACACAACCTCCAGGTGCTATAGTGATAATTTTTTACATGCCCAGTTCATTCAAGCAAAATCTGTTACAGTGCTGGAAATCACCAGATGGTGCTGTTAAAGATAGCCATGCAAGTTCTGCTCAAAGGAATACGTAGTCAGTCACGCTTGGAAGAAACACTACATAAAGAACGATGAGGGTTTTTAAACAGTTTTGCTTGCCCATCAGTTAACCCCACTCCTGATTTCTGTTTGATTTAATCTGTATCCCAGGTACTCAACAGCAGCAATGATGTGCTGTTTCTCTGCTATAAAAATACGTTGCAGAACACAGAATTTTTTGGAGAGTGGGTATATTTAGTGGCCCACGCATCTGCCAGGGCAGCCCAGTGAGGGCGTTGCTTAGTGGGTCCCAAAGCAGACCACTACAGGAAGGGAGCTGACTTAACGTTTGCTCTCTTGTGTTTGATCTCACCACTAGCACTGCAAACAAAAGGGTTCAGTTAGTTCGAGTAACAGTGGTGCTATTTTTTTTGTGTGATGTGAAGCTGCCTAATTCTACAGGATCATTTCATATAGATCACTGTACTGCCTGTAATGGCAAAGACTTTTAGACCATAGGACTGGGTTGTATTTAAACCATTGTCCTACAACAGAAATACTTCACAGTTCATCACTGGCCCTTTGAGCTATCCTTCCTTTAAACCACTTTAAAGAAGTTGTAAAAGGCAGTTCACAGTTTATTCCTGCTGAGGAACGCTTATATCAACCTCTGAACTTCCGTATTTCTGGACTGAGAAAAATGGGTGCACTGTTTCTTCTCATAAACAAATTGTTCCCATGTTCTGTGGGAATGTTTATATCTAAGAATGCTCCATGTGCAGGTGGTGACCTGGAGGAGTAAAGTGCTTCCCACTGCACCAAAACCGACCCTTCATATTAGCTACACGGAGCTTCAACTGGGAGTGGTGTGTCTTCTAGAGGTCCAAAGAGTAAAACCTTAGCCTCTGAAACACGGCTAGTTCTTCATTGATCTGCTCCAACGCTGGCAATCTTAAATACTCAGAAGGCACATTTACAGACCTACTTTTGTTTTGACTTGGCTCACTTTTAATAGATATGTCTCAAAGTCCTGGGGTCTTACAGCAAAAATATGTACGCTTTATGTAGTGCTCTTATTTAAGAAATTCAAAGTGTTTAATAAAACTAGCAGAAAACCAATGGATTCTTATATTTTATGAAATAAAGTTTCATTGCAGTCTTCAGTTTAGCAGTGTGTAAACTGAGGACATACCATGTTAAGGCTTATAAAGAGACATGAGAAATACTAATAACCTGGAGAATCTTGATTTTCAAGCCTTTTCTCTAACCATTACCTATTTACTGGAATCAGACTCTGTGTAGAATTCTGTTTGCTGCAGGAAAACAATTTATTTTTAGCAGAAAAGAAGCTATTAAGTTTTTTCTTTACCCTGTTCATTGAAAGATGTGGTGAATAGACTTTATATCTTTGTTAATGAATTTTCCTAAGTGTTTTGCAAATGATTGGTCACAAAGGGGGATGTGGAACACATAGAACCAAGAATAACTTTTGTATTCACAGAAGTGAAATGTTGAAAAGATTAAGGCTTGTGCCCCATGTGTCTCAGGGAAAAATGAGTCAAGTCCCAATTCAATATACCAAAAAGTCTAGATGGACTTTCAAGATCTGGTGCTTTACCTGGAAAGAAGATTGATAAATTGCTATAAAATTGAGTTTGATAGTTGGCATCATAGGGAAGGAAATTGAGCATCAAGTGTCCGTGATGGGGAGGATAGTTGATTGGACACGCTTACTCCACAATGTAAGTACTGTGCTTTAAGTGGATATTATCCATAGTGGATTAAGTTCATTTACAAAAAAAAAAAAAAAAGATAGTATTTATCCTCGAATAAGAGCAAGCATATATGAAATTAACTACAAAAAAAAAAAGATAGTATTTATCCTTGAATAAGAGCAAGCATATATGAAATTAACTATAAATACTTCAAGAGCTATTCTGTGTGAACTGTCCTTGTAGGTAACATCTAATAGTTAGCTTCCTTTGGAAAACTGACAAGATTTTTTTCTAGATATTTAATTTTCCCTCAGATAGAGATAGATCGAGGTATGTAGAGTATCCATTTTAAAATACTTAATGCTGCACTGATTCATGGCTCAATGAATGCTAATGGAAGCAATGATTCATCCATGTTTAATTTATGTGGTGTTTTTTTTTACCCTTTATTTGTACAACTATAGTTTAAAATTGCTATTTATCCAAATTATGGTAACAGCTAGGCATTGCTCTGAGAATCTTCACACTGTTATGCTATCTGTTGTATCAGATGTAGTTAAAAATTAGATTAATTGCACCAAAGATTAAAACATAAAATTACATATATATAGTATGTGAGTTAAACAAACAAGAGGGAAGAAGATAAAGGAGCAGTGAAACAAACATGATCAGCATAATAAGTCTTTTTTATCCCAGCTGTCTAGCCTTTACATAGTAAGGCTCACAGCAGAGGCAAATAGGCAATTAGAAAAGCGTGATTTCATGGATTACTGATATTGAAAGGAAGGAAAAGCAGGAGGACACCCGGACATAGTGGAGATAGAGACTGGACACTTGACATGGCAAGAAGGAGAACTGGTAGATTTATACAAAACAATGTACTGCTTGTTAAACTGTTCTTCTTTGATGAACAAAAGATGTTCAGGGAAAGCAGCTGGATTTTGAAGGACAAATTACCAGAAGAAGAGGTTCACTTCACCTCATCTTTGATATTTATATGTTAGGTTGCTTTGAGCTGGACAACCATCTCCAGGATGCAATTTATCTTCTCTAAAAATAGGATTCTAAAATGGATGGAATCAATCACCATTTGCAGGCACCTGTCTCTTTCCACCGACGACTGAAACAGCCAAAATGACCAGTATACACTTCATGTACAACTTCTAGATATGATGAGTAAGTGAGGTAAATCCCATTCTAGATGGATTTCCAGCATTAGTCTGTTGATCGTTGCGTTCATAAATCTTGCATTTGTCTGTCCTATTTGATACTTGGATTTTGTTTATACAACCAAGGCAGTAAAATCCTATAATTCTGAGATCACTGAATTTGTGTGTGACACGAAGGTGAAGAATTGTCATACATGGCCACAGACCTGTGAGGCAGCCCAGGGTCTATGTGTCCATTCTTTGCTGCTAGAAGTATGAGGGTTACAAACCTATTAATAAAGTTGTTCTTTTATTTGGAGTTACTGTTCCTCACTCCTGTGAATCTCTTCCTTCCAAACCTTTGTTTGCTTAAATAAGAAACAGTAGGAGATTCATCTTGATTTCAAAATATGACCTTTTACCTCTAAGATAAACACATTCTATTTCAAAGTAACTGAGTGATTCATATAGAAACCCAATTATATTTCAGAGCCAGAGCCACAACATGAGAAAAGAAAAGAACTACTCTTAATATTTTCTGCTTAGGTCAAAGGAATAACTTTTTCTAAACAATGTACTGTTTGGGATTGGGGCTGAAAGTAGAAATAACTATTGGGGGACCAATAGAACTAATGACTAGCAGGGGACTGCTTCAGTCCAGGCTAGGGCAAGACAGTTTGAATAGTGAGCCTGCTAGGCTGTGTCTGTAATATAACAATTACTTAGGGATCACTGTCTGAGGTGGAGGACAAGTGGCATCGAAAGACTTTCATTAATTTAAACCCTTTTTCCAATCAAAATCAGAATAATCCATACTGGGTTTTCCTTGCTTGTGCTGAACCCTGACTGCGGTCTGGATGTTGTGTGTGGGAATGCTAGTTTGCCTTGGGTGGAAACCACACACGGGTGTGTGCCAGCTGTGTAGCAGCATGCATCAGGTGTGAGTGCTCAAGCTGAGTCTGGGCCAGGTTTAATTTAATAATATAGGTACAGCCAAACAGGCAAGTTCCATAATGAGAGGCAGCTAAGTTACTGAGTTATGAAGGGTTATGAGTCAATTCCCAGTTTGTGAGCTCAGGTGGAGTAGCAAGGAAGGAAAATAGGGACATTATAATTCGGTTGGAAAGGATGTAACAATGATCATGTAGTCCAACTGCCAACTAGCCACGTAGGAAGCTTGCATAAAATAGTGTCTTCATGAAATGAAAATAATCTTCCCAAGGGTTCTTTTTGTGCAATGTCTTCCCTTTCTTCTTAGGCAGTGAGGAAATCTTTTGTCTTGCTCATCTGGAGGCTGTTGATTTGTCTGCAGTGTTGACTGTGACCTTGGCAACGGAGTTGTTGTGAGATCTTTGAAGAAAGATCAGTCCACTTGATTTTTGCCCTTCTCTGTGTCAGAAATGGTATGAGTAAAATTAGTTGCATTCAGGCTCTACCTTGTATCCATACTAAAGATTTCTTCTCCGCTAGAAAACAGTAAGATCTGCAATGCCAAGTGTTACGTAAGAGGTGGGTAGATCTGGTATCAGAGGAAACAGTGGTATTGGAAGGCAGGGTAACAATTAATTGTCATTATCTGCTTTAAATGTACTGATAAAATTTTATAACATTCGTAGGGACTCAACACACAGGATAATGTAAGAATATAGCCCCTGGAGCTGTGCAGAGAGAAGAGAGAAGATATATCTCCTGCATGCTGACAGAGATACTTAATCTGCCTGCTTAACATTCAAAAAGCTAAGGAGGTTTTTCAGTCGAGTCTTAAGACTAAAGACGTCCTGAAGCAAAAATAAGAATGCAATGGTGAATTAGCCACTACATTGACCATTACTAAAATCACTGCAAGACATTTAACAAACTGGAAGGCAAATTCACATTTACACCAAGAGACTTGGAACAGCTCTGACAACGTAATGTCAAGCTCATTTTTGAGTGCCTGACAAGGGATCACTGTAATCAGTTCCAGGAACCTGATTGTGGCTGTCAATTCTCAGCTTACAAACTCACAGAGAAATAGTGATGTCAATGGGTGTTTTCATCAAGGCCCAAACTAAGATTCCAGGTTATCTAGCAGATCTGTTATAGCCTCTGCAAGCTGAAGGTAAGGCACATGACATGCAGGGGAATGTCTTTCTGCTTTCATGCTTCTTTAATGGCATGGTGAGGAAAGGTGCCTACCATGAGGTTGTATGAACATGCAATAAGCAATGTTCGGTAGAAAGTACGAGTTTATTCACACATAGTAACAGAGGAGGGCTAGCCACAACATTGTACAAGTGCTCTGCTGTGCCAGGGCTTTCAACAAACATGAAACATACCTTTCAAAAAGAACATCCACCCAGCTGCATGCTCTTGGTCTGCATTTTCATTTTCAGATATTTCTGTACAATTGTCATTTTTGCACAGGCTCATTTATGGAAAGTCAGGCATGTACACGAAGTGTTATGTTTCTTGAAATTGCTAACATAGCTTATTTTACCTCTTCTGTATCACCCTGGGAATTTAGATTATTGCCTTACAGGGGCAGGGACTGCTTATTACTACATGACTCTCTAATACTGAAGAGAAAGAAGCTCGGTCTCAACTAAGCTATTTGGACAAGACCAGAATACATATTTAAATAAATAGGAAGCCCTCCCAAGCTCATCACTTCAGAGAGTGCTATACTGCAATGTGGTCAGAGTCACAGCCATAGAGAGGGACCTGTAGTACTGGGTGCTGTATAACAGAATCTTAAAAAGTGGGTGCTGCCTCAAAAAGGTCAAAGCTCATAAGGAGCTATGTTCTCTCTGACAGTTTCATCTCAAGTTTTCTTACATAAGGAAATTGCATCTTTGGTGCAAAGACGGATCATGAACTGATCTGTGGTGAAGGTAGAGAGTGCCAGTCTTGTGTTAGCATGAGAGTGTGCAATGATCCAACTTTATTTTCTGCCTTGTGTAACAGAAAGCTGGGTCCTAACTAGGTCAAACACAGTCAGCCCTGCATATTCGTTCACAGTCTTGGCTTAAAGGGACAGCATCTTATGACATTCAGCAGGATTATTTGAAGGGCAACATTTAAAGGTACATTAAATCAATAATAAATCACTGGAAGAGATTTGAAGTTCAGAGCCCTCAAAAAACATGTTAAAAGTCCAGAAGGATGAAAACAAGACTAGCTAAATGAAGATAAGCTCACTTCCACTTTTTTTTTTTTTTCTACCTGTGAACTATTTTTGACCTGGAGGATTTGTAACATAAGACTAAAATCTCCTTTAGGCAATGATTTACACCTTGCATACCAATAGCTTGCTTACAGTTTACAGTGTTGACACGCAATATGTTCTGTCCTTATCCCTGGCATCAGATGATGTGCTGAAATGTGACATGCAGGCTCTGAAAGTTAGCTGGAAGCTATGATTCCCATCAAGCAGAGAGGTTATAGGAGGAAACCAGATGGAAGTTCTGCAGGTTAACCACAGGTGTAACTGAACTAAAACCCTCAGCAGCAGTGATGGTCCATTTCTGGTTCTGTGCTTTTCAGAAAATAGGCATGACAAGGGTAAGACTGCTGCTTCTGCTCATGTCATTGAACTTTAATACCACTTCTATAGGGATTTATATGGCATTAACGATGGCTCAGTCATTTTTTCAATGATGTGACACAGGTGAGAACCCTACCTGAAAGATCTCAGTATCTGAGAATACATTAGTGCAGCTTTTTGACGCAGGAAGGAGAAATAAGAGCCCTACATTGCCAGCCTTCTGGGGCCAGGGCAGTTTTGTTTCCTGTTGCAGAGTGAACTTCAAGATCATCTCCCTGAGCAATCATGGTCAAGTATTTAATAGATTTAATGGATGTGGGCTACATGTTATTATCCTTGAGTATTACTTGAGAAACTCCACATGGTTTCAAGGTTTCCTCAAATTACTGCACAGTCTGATGATGACTTTCTGGGTAGACATTTGCCCATCGATCAGCAGCCTCAGTACCATAATGCCAGAGACATAAGTTTAAAATTAAAATAGAGAAAGTATCCTGCCTGAAGCTGTAATCATTGGGGTACAAGGATGGAATGTGACTAGTGCAGTAAATGTAAATGGGACTTTAATAGGTTAAACATACAGAAGACTGAGGACCAGTTTTGTAAGCACATAGGCAAGATCTGCTAACTCCAAAAGAATGGAGAAAGGAAGCCCCTGTGGCATTCTGACTAGTGTTGTGAATTTGATGCTGGTAGACGTTCAGGGTACACTTTCAAAACAGGCTCCTGCAATGCATCTGAAAGAGCCCAAGGCTACCTCAAAACAGGGCATTCCTATTCCTATTCTTTTAGCAACTCCTTTTATACCTCATTCCCCTCAGGAACTCCTAAAGTTTTGCCTTTAGGAGCTATGAAGACAAAATGAGAAAATGACCCTAAGATAGTGATATCATTAGGATAAATTAGAGCAGAGTCCACAGTGTCATTTAGGTGGGTTTTGCCAGACTTGGATGCTTGGCTGAACCAGTACATCCACATCTACGTTTGTGGAAGACAATGGATTCAAAGTCTCCAAGTTGTTTTTTTTTTCTGGATTCCTGGAGTCTACAGTCCTTGGTACTACTGGTAAGGATATAAATTCAAGAGAAATTCACCAGTGCTTATCTTACAGTGCCTCATTTAACATAATTTCCAGGCCCCTGAATTGCCATGGATTATGGAGCTGTTTTCACTCCTAACTCTAGTAAATGGTAGAGTTGAGACTGGAAGCTCTTCTGAAAACCACAGAGTTCTTCCTGAGTTCTCTTCAGTGTTTGTACACTGCTTCCATAAACAGCCAGCTCCATCCTTTCAGTTTCTTAGATGGTTTCCTTCTGTAATATTTCCTTTGCAATATGCTCCCTTAAGAGGCTGCCAGCCCTAAAAGAAAACCACTTAATATTCTTTTCCTTTGCTAATAGAGTTTGATGTTTTCTCAAGGAAGAGGACCATATTAGCTATCAGCAAGTATTGAGTTTCTTACAGATTTTTGTTGCTGTTCTACAATGAAAGTCTGATTTAATTGATTTCTTTATGATGTTCCAGTGGCTCTCCATTTAACTTAGCTGTTACACAAGATGGAGTAACAATTAGATTTGCAGTTAAGAGCTTCTGAGTAGTTTCTTTTTCAGGTGTATTTTCTTCCATAAAATCAACTTTGAAGACTTTCAAAACAGTGGTCTCTTGTTGAAGGGCTTGGTAGAATGATATTCTGAACTTGATTCTGTGCAAAATGTGTAGACAGTTCACTTACTACATGTGAAGAGTCTTGTTGGTTTAAACTACTCAGCTGTATCCTGCCCCTGAAGAATTCAACCCCACATACCTGGACTCTAGGAGACTGTGTGGGTTATGGTCATGACTGAAGGGCTGGGTTTTACACAATAAAAGTGTCATAAAGCACTGATGTTTTTTAAGTCACAGAATGTCACAAATGTGTCTGCTTCAGCCTTCCTGCATAGCTCTACCAGTAACTCAAATACGTCAATCAAGAGATATTGCCACTTAAAACAACAACTTTTCATTTGAGAATCTTGATTAGTTTTTTTTTAAACAAAAATTTAAAAATTGCAATATATCTTTAGATTCTTAAATATTTTTCTTTGGCTTTTGGAATGACAAAAATTATTTTCAAGAGAAAAAATATTAATTTAATTTCAAAATTTTCAAATGAAAGTTAAAACACTTTGAACAGTCACAGTCCTGGGTGTGGTAGAGAAAGGGCTCTCCACATTTTTACATTTTTACACATATTTTCTGTGTCTTATGGAACTGCAGAGCCAGGTGAAGGAAGGGGAAATTTGGTCAGGTGGAGCCTTAAAGCTGAAGCGTCTGGGATTGGAGGCAGTGCTGATGCACGAGGTTTGAAACAGTCTCTCCAGATTCTGCAGGGCTCAGAAGGAAAGCTGATGTGAGAGGTGTCTGTTGCATCTTTCATGAATCCATCACTTACTGATGGTTCAGAAAAGAATGTTTTGAATGGAAAATTTCAGCTATATTACACTTACCCTATCTCACAGACAGGGATTGGTAGCAAGGATGTGACAAAGAAACAGCATTTGCACCAGCAGGTAGGTATCAGATTTAATTGTATTTGGAAGAGACTTATGGCGTATTTTACGAATTCTTATATTGCCAGACTTACTGTGCCATCTATGTCTGAGTGTTTTGAGGTGTTGCACAGTGATAACGCAAATGTTTATATCTTGTAGTATTGCCAAAGTAGTTACAGAAACACAGGGCAAACACAACCTAAAAGATCAAAGAGGACTGTCACTGCATGTCCATCTTTCTCATTTAAGTAAATGTCTCAATGCAGAAGTGAAAGACAATCATCTTTCAAAGACAGAAAGAGAACCTGACAGAAATGTAACTGCCCTAACCACAAAGCAGATGTAACAGTTGTTTAACCAAATACAAGGCTTACACTAGTGAAGTCCATGCAAGAATTTGGCAAGTTGTCTAGGAGATACACTTTAAATGGGTTAAGAGCAGAAACGGAATGTTTCCAATGCACTTAACTCAGACTAAAATGTGGGGGAAAACCACCCCAAAATAATGGAATTGTTTTTGCAGTGGCACAGTGCACTATTTTGCAGTTCAGAAATGGCATATGCTCTTACTCAGCTGCTGTCCCCTAGAGGTACTGTACTGGGTAATGAAGCTATGCGCTGATTTATAAAAAAGATCTGTGTCTTTGCTGTTTCAGGGCCTGAATTTGGTGACCTGAAAGAAAAGAGCAAAACCAATTTGCTTTCCAACATAGCAAACAGGGAGCCTGCTGTTGGGGGTGGGATAATTTTTATAATTTTAATAGTTTTCAAGCCTCCTGTTAAGCACTTTATAAATACATGTTAAAGAATTAAAGTAGGGGTAGAGCCTCACACGTTGAGCAGTGGAGCCTTCAACACATATTGAGAGAATCTTCCTGGAGAAGGATCAGGATACTGTGTATTTCTTCAAAAAGCAACCAGTCCAGTCCCAAAGAGAAGGTAAGGCTTTCTGGAAGTGCAACCTGGAACTGATATTTTTAGCATCAAACCAGGTTTGCACTACCAGCTTCTTTGTACTTTGCCTAGATTTTTGTGACATCATCACACAAAAGCTGAGGGCTAGAAGTAATTTTGGTGTTGGAACCAGAATATCTAGTAAGCCAATTCTTTATGTATTTTATTCTACTTTATTTAATCTTTTTAGAAAAATTCCAGACATCACAGATTTTCCCCAGGGATCCCTTTGTGTAGCAGGACTAATGCACGGAACATTCAAAGCCAATTTCTACAAAACTTTTGCATGGGAGAACAATAATGCTTGCTAGAATTATCCATGTCCTTTCAAGCGTGAACCTAATCTAAGCAAATTTTCAGTGACTTTTCTCTCATCGCATACCCAAATCTGTCAAGTCTGCTGGTCTGTGGGTGAGACTTGCTCAGTTTCTTCACTCTCATTATCAATGATTTTCATATGCCTTCATTTGAGACATTACAGGGAAAATCTTTCTTGGTCTCACATACCTGGATTTGTGGCATCATAGGAGCAAGTGAGAAGCCACACACACTGCCTGGAGTCCCAGCTCAATGGTGCACAGGTGAGATGCATGTTCCCAGCTGTGACTTACTTTTGGGACATCTTCCTGGTCCCATAACCCTGATTCCCACAATTCATCCTCCCATCAAAAGCCCCTACATGGCAGTCTCTCGTGTTGGAGATGGAGGTCGAAGGAAGGTTTGTCATAACCCTATCACAGAATCATAGAATCACAGAATGATACGGGGTTGGAAGGGACCTCTGGATATCATCTAGTCCAACTCCCCTGCCAGAGCAGGTCCACCTACAGCAGGTTGCACAGGAACCTTGAATGTCTCCAGAGATGGAGATTTCACCACCTCTCTGGGCAGCCTGTTCAGCGCTCTGCCACTCTCAAAGTAAAGAAGTTCCTCCTCATGTTTAGATGGAACTTCCTATGTTCAAGTTTATGCCCGTTACCTCTTGTTCTCTTGCTGGGTACCTAACCAGCATTGATGCCACAGTCTCCCCTTTGATGGACAGATGACACTAGGACTGTGTGTAGAAGTGGCTGGGTTTGAAGAGCATGGTGAACATATAACATATTTGGAAGGTGTCTAAGGGCTTTGGCCTGGGTAGACACTAGTCCACTTCATTAAACCACTGCACAATCCCACACAAAGATACTTCCGGTGTGGGAGAAGTGGAAAATCAGAAAAATGGAAGTGCTGGAGATATGAGGTGACACAGAAAGCTGATCAAAAATCTGAAGAAGAGTTTGTGCTATCAATAATTTTACCTTGTGCTGTCCGTTTCTGCCTTTGATGAGAACTCAAAGTTACCCCAGGCTTAAAAAGAAAATGGAAACTTTACTCAGTGGGTCAGCACTCTTTTCTTCTTTTCCTGACCACCATCTATGTGGGTTATACCACACAGCTCATGAACATCTCTGAATAGAAACAATAGATGTGCTCCCACCCACCAGTGAGCCAATGAACAACTGTAAATTCAGGAACAGCTCACATAAGCAGTTGGTATTTTGTCTCATTTGGTTTATACATTGCTAGATAAAGTGTATTTTTCACAACTTTAAAAAAAATGCTCTTTAATGAGGTATACATATGAATATGTGTGTGTATATCTGTGCATTGCTACACACAATATCGTAATTCAAAACCACACATAGAGGCAGAAATATATAGTCACATAGAGTTCCTTTTACTGAAAAATTAATGACAGTTTCAGAACTTTAGAACTTCTTTTTTAGATTTGACTGGACACTCCAATTCAATGCTTTAGTTCAATAGAAGACAGAAGTGAGTGTCTGAAGATCCAGAAAACTACTATCCAACAGAAGCTAATATGATGTTCCATCTGTGAGTTTGGTATAGCATAACTATAGAGCATACAGTACACATAATACCCCATCATACAATGTGATTCCATCCTGGACTTTTTGCTAGTCTTTGTAACCTCACAGAGAAGTATAATTCTCACTACATGGCCAACATCTAAGAAAAAACTCTCCTATCCCTTAAAAAAATAATCTGACAATTTTAAACATATAGGCTCTATCATGAGCGTGCCTCAGCCATAATGCAAAGCAATGGCGTTTGATAAAAGGTGATCCATCCTCCAGGCTGTTTCAAGGCTACCAAAAATGACTGCTAGTGCCAGCTATGGTGCTGAATGATATAAGTGATGCTAAAATTCCCTACATCTCTCAAGATTATTTGAGACAGCTGACCAAAGAATATGGACGCAAACATCTACCACAAACTTGAGCTCCCTGTGGTTTGTGTTTCTCATATGAGGCATCCTGTGCTATTCTTGCAAGTTACTGCTTCTGAGTCTTGCTTGCAGTACTGTTCTTGCTAATTGTGTACTGCATTGCTTTTCCTAACAATTGCCTGTTTTAAGTGGCACCTTCTAATTCAAACTCCTAAACTTTGCACAACTAAGCACTGCAGATTGCTGAATGAGTGAAAGGTTGCAGATTTGCTTATCTCTGTGAGATAATGAAACCTCAAAATAGTGCTTGTAAAATAACAGCTTGCTAGCTGTTTATGAGATACATAAATTACCACTCATGGTTCATTCTGTGGATTAGCAGATTCTGCACGTTATTCATTTTAGTTTTTGCTAGGAGGCCTGTAAGAGTTCGGTACATTAGACATACAAGGAATATATTTACTGCGTCACTAATCTGGTGGTTCTGTTTTCAAAACCTTCCTACAGTGCAAAGTCCAAATTTTGAGGAAGCCCTGCATATGCTGAAACTGAAGCAGTGAGACCTTGACTTTCAGTATTCCTATGTGCTATGAACCATAACGCTACAATCCCACAAAGAGATTTTTGTGCCAATCATTCAGCATTTAGCATGAGTCTTTCTGAGTAAGCAGAGACCTTCCTACCTAAGGTCACTGAAGTAGGAAATCAGCTAAGGCACAAGGTTTTCTAGAGCAGGTTGTGCCACATGACTGCTGAGGATGATCTCTCTGGGAGCACCACAACAAGCAGGCAGGGAGATGCTAATGGTAGGCGTGAGCCTGCTGTCTCTTACCATTTTGTTTGGTTACAGGAAAGTGAAATGTGCTCTATTAAGGGACCCATATTGTTTCCAGTATTAATGCCTGGACTGAGAATCATCTAATGCAGTTCTAACATATTCCTATTTCCTTTCCTACCATTTTTTGGTTGTTGTTTTTTGTTTTGGGTTTTTTTTTGATTTTTTTTTTTTTTTGGTTTTTTTTTTTTGTTTTGGGTTTTTTTTTGATTTTTTTTTTTTTTTGGTTTTTTTTTTTTGTTTTGGGTTTTTTTTTGATTTTTTTTTTTTTTTGGTTTTTTTTTTTTGTTTTGGGTTTTTTTTTGATTTTTTTTTTTTTTTGGTTTTTTTTTTTTGTTTTGGGTTTTTTTTTGATTTTTTTTTTTGTTTGTTTTTTCATTTTTTTTCTTGCAAAAGAAAATTAGCAATTAGCAGAGCTCATAGCTATGTGCATGTGTCTTGTTCTTCATCTTACAGCCAGAAGAGTTTCAGAGAATGATGAAAGTATTGGTCATGAAGATGAAGGCTCAGTTCAGTTCTATAAACAAATGCCTTGAGAGTATCTTAGACAACTACATGGGATTTAGGGGCAAAGCAGAATATCTGTGCCATCCTGGAGCAGTGTCTGGAGACTGGGAGGGATAACCAAGGGTACCTCAAAAGACCTTAAAGGGACATGTTTAGGCACGCTGGCCCTGGAGCCTCTATTGCCTGAGGGTTTCCCTAGCTGTCTGAAGTCAGTACTGTGTGGGCAAGAGCACTCAAACTAGTTGGAATGACGCGAGGGCTGTGGTTAAAACTGAGCAGTCACTGCTCTGACGGTAGGATACTGAACACCCCTGAAACATAGATAATTGAAGATGCATGAACCGAATGACTTCTCTAAAAGTGCCTGGTTTTAGAATACCTTGATAATTAAGGGAAATTCAGACACTATTGTATTCTGAAAATCATTCCCTAATAGCTAAATATAAATTGGTTGAAAGTTAATGTTAAAATCTTTGGCTCCTATTTTTGTATTCAGAATTATGGACTGTACTTCTTATATAGCTTTAACATTTCTTCTGAACATGCCTAAATGTGAAACATTCCTAAAGCATATGCAGAACCAGGAATTGCTCTACTCAATGGTAATGTATTTTTTCCTATTACTATATAGGCTATGACTTCTTTTCTTAAGTTCCCAACCACTTTCTTCTGTGAGATCTGACTGATAAATAATAGCTATTTTCCTCTCCACTGACATGATAGCTTGTAAGTGATTTTGATGTTGAGAAACACTCTTACCCCTTCTAGCCCTAGAAATTCGCAAGTCTCCAAATCCCAACTGTTTTTCCCTACACTATGCTAACAACAAGAAGTAAAAAAGAGAATTTTGATAATAGTGTGTTCAGTACTCTAATTGTTTTTTTCATCTGGACTGAGATCAAGAAACAAAACACAGGGATAATATAGCAGGACATAAATTATGATTTATTTTTTTTCTTTTTCACTTTTGAGCCAGATTTTCAAAGTGCTTATTTTACTAGAGTTTGGCTGTTTCATTTAAAGTGGCACAAGTCAATTACTTTTTGTTTCTGTTGAATCTTTTCAAAGTTGCACATAAAAGGTTCCACTGACTCAAGCTATATCAGTAGCATGAGCCTTCCATCCCTGGGGCTGTCAGCCCCTGCCCCAGCAATGCTGCAGCAGGGCCAGTCTCTAGCTCCCCACAGGCCCACCCTACCTGGCCATGGCCCTGCTGAGCTGGTCCCACCTGTGGCTTGGCTGGTCCCCAACCCCAGGAAGGCACCCAATGGCCGAGGTTGGGCCTGCCTTGTTGCCCCGCCATGTCAGCCAGGAGCCAGAACAGGCAGAAATTGCCCTGGCTCATGGGTTTCATGCTTAGGGAAGGGTTAGGGTTGGGGTTAGGGTTAGATTAGGATTAGGGTAATTTCTCATCCCTGGTTCTTGACCCCCTTGGTCAGCAAAAATGTTTTGTGACATGGGCAGGTAAACAGCTGCAACATGGTATTCTGAAACTGGGGAAATACACAAAGAAGTTAAAGTCACAACTGTCCAGTCAGCTTGTACAGTAGTTACATTTATTTTTGATGGTTGGACCTGATGATCTAAAAGGTCCCTTTCAACCTAGACAATTCTATGATTCTATGATTCTATGATTCTATTTTGCAAATGTTGCAGGCTTTGAAACCACAGATTGTCTCCCCCAGAGTGGTCCTACGGTCTGGTTGCCACAGCCGGGGAGGTAGGTCTGTATTTATGAGCAGATGACACCAACAGGAAGCCAGTGACTGATCTCTCCTGACACTGCAGTGTGAACGTGTGTTCCCTTTAAACCACTCTTCTGATAAAATGTGGTGACTGACAAAAAGTTTTACTTATTTAGTGTTAATGAGGCAAGGCTTTAGACATGCACAACTGGTTTTGGAGCCCAGCAGCTTGGAGAACTGAGTGCTGTTCTGTGGGATCACTTTTAACCCTAATGTTTGGAAGTCTACTGTGAGCAACATCTCCTGCTAAAACTGTTTCTCTGGTGACAGTGACAGTCTCAGTCACTTTTGGACTGCAGTTAATGACTTCTGGTTCTGATGGATATGGTCCTCTCTGTTACAGCTCTTCTAGTCTTCATGCCAAAGGAATGTTGGTCTTTTCTGTGAGACAGAATGGTTCTTTCTTCTTTCCTACATACCTGCCCTATGTCTCTGTATCCTGAACAAATGAAATTACATACAGCTGTGTCTGAATTCACTCATTTCATGGCCTGTTTAGCCATAATGAGAAAAAAATCATCATACTGTAATCTGGTATTGAGTGTATTGCACTTTGGAGCCTTTGGTTCAAGCAAGGTTTTTACAATCTTCCTTTTAAAAGTTATAATGGGACTGCTTCTCTCCTTGAAAGGTGAGAAAAGTAGAACAATGGCCTCCAGTTTCCATCTTCATGAGACCTTATCTTGAAGGACAGTCATGGAGAGTGTGAGGCCCAGGACTCATTGCCTTTGCTCTTTGAGATAATTCAAAATAGGAGCCCGCCCTAATCATTAGTCTGTAGTGCAGGAACTGAGTTGAGAGTGAAGGAAGACATTTAGGTAAAAAATAATTCACAATTCTTTAGCTTCCCCTCTTACACCTCCTCCCAAGAGATAGAAAGGGAGATGCTCATCCTGTAGCTTGGAGATTATGGCACTTGCTGAGGTGGAAGAATATAGGGTCTCATGGCCTTGGTTTAAAGGCTGCATCTGAGTTTTTTGTATCATTGAGTATTTCTAGGCCTAGCCAATACTTGGAGCAAATATTGACAGATTTTTGCTCTTTTAATGCATGTTGAAATGGTTAAGCATTGCAACCCTTTTCAGAGAGGTGAAAGATATTTTTACATTTCTGCTATTCTGAAAATGCAATAATTTTACCAGAGCCTTTCTAGGATTAATGGCTTAGTTGCAGGCATTTCAATTTGCAAAATAAATAACATCTCATCAATGAAAATGAGCAAAACACGAAAAGGACTGGATGAAAAATCCCAAACAAACAGAGCTCTGGAAGCTGATATTAATAGGAACAAAGAGAGAGAGGTAATGAATAATTCATGCAATTGTTTTGGAAAATATTTTTTAAAAGAAACCTACTATGTGAGGAAAAGGTTTATTCTTCAGTTTTTTCTTTGTTGACTGCTTAGAGGCAGAAGTATAGGGAAGAGAAGCAAAGAAATGAAAAACTCATAAATGTGCATGTGTTTGTCCAGAGGGAATCCTTTAAAAGCTACTATAACATCTATCTAGCCAAACTGTGACATAACATTCATCTCTGTCATGTTTGAATCCCTCACATTTATTGCAGTATTTCTGAGTCAGAAAAAGAATTAGGAGATGGAAATCCTCAGATGTAGGATCCAAGTCCTTTAGCTCAGGACTAACCTTTCTCACGTGTTAAGAAACTGCAGGGAGAAAGTAACATGGTAGACCGCAGGGAAACTCCTAACCTCATTGCCCTCCTATAAGCAGTGCTTGGCTAAACCTAGGGTTGTGACATCACATCTAGTTTTGAAAATTTACTTTCAGTGACCACATTATTTTATTTGAAAAGCACCATTCTGTTATAGGTGGTTTGTATGGATTCTGATTTTTCTGATGTACCTTAACAACGAAAAAGAGGCCAGAAGGGAGACGTTTGTTCAGCTAAGAAATTTAGGGGTCTAGAAGTAGCGTGCTTCATCTAAGCAACCTTTATAGCCATTTTAGAGTGATGAGCATTTTCAGAGGGATATTCATCCCATGGTTTTTAGGCCTTTGCTTCTCTCTGCTAACTACACACAAAACCTAGATGACCATCTTATACTAGATGTATAAAGTGGAACGAGATGAATCCAGTCCTTTGTTAATACTAGATTAAGTAAGTTAGAAACTACAAGTGTTGCACTTTGTGAAAATATGTCTTAGTGTCATTTGATTTTCATTTGAACTAAGATGTCTGGAGAAATATAAAGCATCCCCATTAATTAATTATTCCAATAAAAGAAGTTTCCTGCTCTGTGATTTATAACCTATGATTGCTCGGATATATAATTCTGAGAGGATTCTTCCCCAGTCTGTGGCCAGAAGGTTAGTTACTAATTTTTTGTACATCACTAATATGTGCGCAGGCTATTTGACTAAAGTCAAATACTGCAAGATCAGAAATTGGGTCTCTATTTCTCATGGATAGGGGGGAACAGGAGTTGTTGTTAATTGCTGTGCTGGAGGTAAGACAAAACCACAGAATATAGATTCTTTTAGCTCTGACAAATATTTGCCAACCCTTTTTAATTTTGCAGTATTGCATAGGATATGATTTGTCATATTAAATCATACTGTGAATCTATCAAGTTGTGTACTCTGAATCTTTCAGTAGTGAGATGATTAAAAAAAGGCTTCAAGATAAAGGCAAACCCTTCCAGGCAACATGAGAGCTGGAGGGAAAAACTTGGGCTGCAGGAAGAAAAAGGCAAGGAGGTATAGGAAGTCTGTCATGCATGGCTGGTTGCTTCAAAGCTTGCTCATAATTAAGAACCACTGTACTTCCAAAACACAGAGTTCTTTCATATTACTGGTCAGCACATAATAAATTAACAGCCTGGGTTTGAAAGAATCCTTCATAAAAATTGGTCTTCAAAGTCATTCAGCCAAGAAAATTAACTGCAGCTTTTAAAGCCATGCTTTAGAGCCAGTATCTAGAGTCTTGCTTTAGAAAACTTGTCCTTAAAAATCTGCATGGTCATCTCAAGGCAGGATGGCTCCAAAGTAGCATGTGCAGCCAGGTAAATGGTGGGTTTATGTACTGCTTCTGCAGGTGGTTGACCTGCAGAAGAGTACTCTCCTGCAGGAGAGTAATAACAACATCTGACTTTTGTAATGGAATATAGCTGAATATTTCACCTACCTAATCCCTGCAGACTTTCTAGGTAGCCAATAGCTATCTGCAGTACAGTACAAAAAATACCCAGGAGAGTATCGCCTCAGCCGTCTAAACAGCAGTCGTCATCTGCAGAGCGTCCCACCACCCCAGCCTTTCAGTCGCCAGTACAAGGATATCGCATGGAGCATGTGACAGCCTCCTCCCTGCCTCTTTGGCTGGGTTTCACAAGAGAAACACAGCAATCAGGGGTCGGGGGCAAGGGATGGAAAAGTGCCACCCCACACCTTGTCCAGGGACTCGCCACGGTTCAGAAGCAGACTTTGCCACGTAAATGGACTGAATATACAAAACCAAGTGAGGAAACAGCTGTGTGAGAAGAGCTACATGACTTCTCTGATGTAGAGTAGGGCATTAATAGATGTAGGAATCCTGTCCTGAAACCAGGTCTCAGACCTGTGTCTCATCACCTGGGCCATGCAGAATTGTTACCATTACACTGGCATGAACAGTAGGACAAATCTTAATCCCACAAGGGGGATCACAAGTTCAGCTAAGGGCTGAACGTTGGGTAATTCACAGTATATAGCTAAGGGCTGAACGTTGGGTAATTCACAGGTAAAGATCTTTTCTCTCAAACGCAAAAGCAGTTTGACTGATATTTTCTCTAGGGATTTTTGTAACACTTTCCAGATTCTCTACCACCAAAAGGGGACAGAGTAGGCAACGGTGGAAGTTGAAAGTGTAAAGTAACAGTTAATGTTTCTATTCTGCATAGAGGGTGCAGACCCCCAGGTCCTGCTGAGCCAGATAGCTGTGCAAATTTTAGTTCCATAGAATGGGGAATGGATAACAGGCAGGAATAGAAGTGTATTTTGTAGAATGGGAAGTGAGGTCAGACCCAAGTACATAAATTTTTGACTACTTTGCTGTTGTTATTTTTTAATGCTGTAATGTTTTAGCACTCTAGTCACACAAAAACATTTTAATCATTTAATATATTATAATTTTTTAACAATCAGACGTTCTATTGCATTTCATACAACCATATTGCATGTATCAGTAATTTTGTGAAAGAGTGAGGCATCTATTATTGGATCACAGAAAAAAAAAGTAGCCAAGCAAAGAGAATTAAAAATGTCATAAAAATTATTAATGGCATTATTAATAGCCAGGTCCTTGTCACAACACATTATAACATTTCCTTTGGAGACATTACAATGTGTCTTGGGGAATGGACAAGATGACCTAATAGATCTTTTCTATCTCTTTTCTCACATAATCATGTCAATCAGCACTTTAGAGTCATAGTAATTTATACCTCCCGTTGCTTCCAGACTACATTATTGTAACTGAGTCCTGCCACATAGATCTAAAAACTGCAACTGCAACATCACTGTGTTTGTTTCGCCTGGAGGCACTGTCAGTAGAGTTGCAATAAAGGTGGGGACCTGTTTTATCAAATATTAATGGCAGAAACGGTTGGCCTAACCTTGCCTTGAGGGTTCAGGTGACACAGAAACCTATTTTTAGTGGACTTCATCACTTTTCAAAGCTGTGCAGGAGACAGAAAGGTCCACACTATGGATATTTCCTTTGTGTTTTTAGTCAGGTTTCCTAGGCAAATCACCTTTCCTGGGTGGAAATAATGAACTAACACATGAAAAAATATAGCTAGCATTTTATCTTAATGGTCATAATTTGGAAATACAATTTTTCTTAGCAAATACTGCATTTTAAATTATATATCTCTGGTGATTCCAGTGTATAAATTGGTCATTTTAAGTTTCATTGTTCTGTTTAAATGTTAACCATAAATCATAATTTTCATTTCATTTCAATTCATCAGCATTTAAAAAAAGCCAACATAAAGCTCTTTACTCATTCAATTGTAATTAATTTGAATAAGTTTTTTAACAAGGTTTATATTATTTAGATTCCTGCAGTCTTTTCAATGTTTTTTTTTTTTTTTTAAATATGGAATTTGTTCTTCCACGCCTGTGTTTCAATTTAGAATGAACATAAAATTTCTTTGAGTTTTAAGGGCTTGAGAAAACTGACTGAAGGAGAGAAGACTACACTTTTCTTAAGTACAACAGGTCTTAATATCTTTCAGTACAACCAATCCATCTTTTGGTACACGATATTTCTTTATGCAGATAAATTGTATCAAGCCTCTTGCAAAGTTTCACCATTTTAGGAATGCTTAGGATTCTGAAATGTCAACATTTTACAGAGAAAGTAGCTGAATCAGGACAGAGTAATTTTATTAGCTAAAATACGCAGCAAGCAAAATATGAAGTCAGGTATTTGAAGGTACTTGAAGGCAAGCTAATTCTATGTAGAGAGACTTCAATTCCCATCAATGCAACGTTGACAAAACAAGTCTCTCATAATTCCAAAACTTTTTCTACAAGGGACAAGGTATCTGAAAATTGATTATGCAAAGGGAAAGAGTTAAAGATAACGTATCTATAGAGTACTTTCCTTTAGTAAACAATATTTGATACACTGCAGTAGCTCGAAAAAATATTTCAATTTTCAACTAGTCTGTGGATGGAACTGGGTCTTCCAGTGTTTCCATTAGCACCTGAAAATGATAATACACCATTAAAATTCAAACTATTTAATTGCGGCATACATTGAAATACTCAATAGATTTTGTTATGTAGTAAATGACTATGCTGCTTTATGACTTTGTAGTACAAAAAAAAAAAAACAGTCAGAAAATTGTTATTTCCATGGTTTGAGGCATGTGTGATCACAGTGAAAACTGTGGCCTCTTTTAAACAAACAATATGTTTTCTCAGTTGAAAAAGGAGGAAATATCTTGTTTGTAATAAACGCAGCTTTTCTTCCACAAAACTGGATCATTTCAGGCATGGATGAGTCCTGAAAAGCATGTTCCATTTGCTGTCAGAATTAAATGATGAATATGACTGAATACAGATTGTATTAGGGTACAGCTTTTTTAGTCCTTCACAGTCACCTTCTCACTTCCTCTATTTTCATATGTTTAACTACAAGAAAATTCTAGAGTTTTATTCTTAGAAGCTGTACTAGTATGACATATATAGCCTATTTGCATGCTGGTTTACGTATGACGGTCCAAGAAGAAACACTCCAAAATATCTTGGATGTAACCTACATTATGGTAATGACTTTCTTGGTCTTTGAAGGAGTGCATCTTGGATGATTGAAAGTACAGAAATCCTAATCAGGCTACAGCTTAGCACAAGGCCACTATGTCCCTTCCGAGTTGCTTAGCCCTGACCTAATGGAACTAGAAAAGTGAAAGGATAATGGTGGCACAAGAACAAACCATAGGAGATTTAAACCAGAAACTAAGAGATTTCTGACTATCACAGCAAATAAAGATGAGTTTGATGCGTTACATCCAGACCCTAAACTCTAGTGCCTAAAATGGGATTCACTGAAAAGTAGGTGCCTAACTACAAAAAGGGGTTGCAGTGGTCCGCGTTCCAGCAAGTGCCCAGCTCAGAGGTGTGCAAATTCATTTAGCATCCCAAGTGCTCATCTGTGCCCAAACTTACGTGGGTATGTTTCTAGTCCATGAAAACAAGCACCAAAGTGTTGCTTTTACTCTACTGCAGTTGAGTGAGAATTCATAAGGGTCTCTAATGGGTCAGATACTAAAGTTCTCCAGGGGAAATAAAAACCTCAGGAAAAACGTATGAGATTTTCAGAGGGGTCTTGGTACCTAACTGTCTTTTATTTCAAAGTTGAGAAAGAATCCATAAAGCATCATTTTGATGTTTAGATCTACATACTTTTACAAATCTGACCCCTTGGCTCTTCCAAATATCTTGTTCATTGCCTATTAACACTTGAAATTGCAAATATCTTTTACATTCAAGTGTTACCTGACATAATTTATTCAGCAAGAAATCAACCCTGAAATGTGGTGACTGTTAAAATGATACCTCTGACTCTTTTAATATCATGGTCTGTTTGTTGAAAATATTGGTCATCTTTCGTTAGTACTAAATTTCTCTTCAGATTCTTATTTGTTGTCTATTTCTGTAGAACATTTTGTGTGGTGTCTATTTATTTGTATCTTTGAGAAAAGTTTAATACTCTTTGTACGAAACTAGCTGTACTAATGCTTGGATAATGATAATATTTGAAATACATTTAAATCTGTGTTTTAATAATATACAAGAAAATGATTTTTAAACCTGCCATCTATTAACTCTGACACTTCTAAGTCAAATTTCTGTACTGCTTTGTTGCTTTTAGGCAATTCTTCACTTGCCAGGTTTGGTATCAGGCATAGAAGGCTGTATTGAGTCACTGCTCATTTGAGTGTTAAAATTCAATTTACAGTTGCACAGATGTTCTGAGATCCTTTGAATTTAATGAGGATGACTCACAGAGATGAGTAAAGAGGATGGACTTTGAGTCCTCTAATGCTTTCTGAGATCAATGCATTCCAGATGAAAATCATTCAGCTCGATCCATGCTATCATCCTGCACTGCCCATTATCTTCATCCCCTTTCCTTGTCTTGCTGTTTAAAATAGGTGTATTTTGAAATGAACAGGTTTTAGTGACCATTATCTGACTTGCAATAATGACATGACATTTCCTGCCTTATTCCTACATTCTCCTACTAATGGCTTGTGTCAGTCCTTGAAAAGATTTTTTAAGTTATTCTTTACATAGAAGAATATATTATACGTAGAAGTATATTATGCCTGTAATGCTACTGTTAGTAAAATTACACTATTTTCAAATTTAGAGTTAATAATTCTATTTTTCAAAAAAAAATAATTAAAAGTAGCTTTAAGTAAATCCTGTTTATGCATATGAATTTGAAACAGTGTAAAAATATTAAGATAAACACATACAATCCACATTATTGGCATAGTCTCTCATGGATCTGTGAGTATCTGTGAAATATCACCACACAATCAAAAATGCTACGGCTAAATATGAGCTATGGGAAGGAGCTGAGAAATTACATCATAATGATTTTGCATGAACAAAGACTTAAAAACTTGGTATTTGGAAAGCAGAAGAATAAAAGAAGATAAACTAAAGTTTATCAAATTACATGACATGATAAATTTTGAAAGAAGTTGGATCAGGACTTTCTGTCTTCCCATCAAATTATGGAGAGACAAAGCATGAATTTAGTCATATCTGAAGGACAATTAGAATAGGAAGAGATGTAATTAGGACATAAAGTAGCTGTGCTCCTTGGAACTCAGGATGTTTTTTAGATGAAGAATTTTACAAGCAGTGAAGAACCAAGTATCACAATAATTTTTAGAGTTGTAAAAATTAGTCCTACAAAGATTTGGAAAAGAATGTTATGCTTCAGGGTTTAATCCAAATTTTAGCTATCATGCTGAAGAGAAGTGGAAGGGTATACTTTCATCACCCCATGCTAGTCTGGTACCTCTAAACATCTGGTACTGGTTAATGTCAGAGATAGGATCTTGGACTTGCTGGACATCATGCTTGAAAAGAATAGCAAATCCAATGCCCAGTTTCATAACAGCAAGTTCTGGATACTGTGAGCTGCCTCAGAGCACCTCTTTCATGATAATCCCTCTGCCTCATCCCCCTCCAGGGTGAAACATTTCTTCTCTCTGGAGGTATGGAGGTGGATTGACAGCAAAGCTGTGTAGTCCTGCCATGAGGAGAGGCAAATACACTCAAGGAAAGGCACAGCAACCCCCAGAGCAAGCTGGACCATGCAAGTGGGAAAGGGAAGAACAGTCCAGATGGATCTTTTTCTCTGTTTCCATCTCTTCTCTTTTAAGAGACCTTCTTATTTCAAAAAAAAGTCAGTGAGAGTGTGTGTGTGTGAGACATCAGGGGGTAGAGGGCACTGGTACTTTGTAACTGGATATAACCTTGGGAAGCAGTTTTATTATAATTGGGCTCTCAAAAAGCAGCTTATATTCCATTCCCATTTTGGCAGAGAGTATCCTTTGCTGTGTAAAGGTATCTCTGATTGGCATACTCAAATCAGTATGAAGTGAGCTGAGATCAACCCAGATAAAGACCAAACACAGCAATACCAATAACCAGAATGAGGATGACACTTATTAAAATCTTCTCAGAAAGGATTCACTAAGAGGAACCGTCATAGCATATGGATTAAGGTCCCCTTTTCCTGTCTACAGCTTTGCATTACCAACATTTATTGCAGTGTCTAATTCTTGTCGGTTTCATTGTGGCTGGTGTCCAAGGTAGTCTAAAAATAAGTTTTAGCTGGCTGTATTTCAGCCTCAGGTTGATGAAGGATTTATTGATATTCCAGTTTGTGCCACAACTTATTGTCACTGTGATGTGATGTGTGTGTGTGTGTGAGAGAGAGAGGCAGAGAAAAAGAGATTTATTTTTTTTCACCATCTTACACATGCTGAGGAAACCTTGCTGATTTTTTCTTCTGTCTTGAATTCCCTTATGTCTTGGCTTTCTCTTTATGGCTTCACTGCAAGCAAGTAGGTTAGAGAGTAATTTTTGCCACCCAGCTGAATTTGTGCTCAGATTTTGAGAAAACATCTTTGTCAAAAGAGTGTGCATGACATCTTCGATACACAGAATGTGCTCATCAAGCCTGTGGTGAGTTTTGATCACTTTACAGCATCTTATAGTTGCACCCCAGACTCTGAACGGAGGAAAGAAGCAAAAGTTGCTCCACCACAGGTCAAAGCTGTTGTGAAAGACATTTACATTGGTAGGAGGCTCTGTATGTTTTCCGAGAGCCCAGAATCCTTGCTGCTCTTTGAAGTATGGGAGCATGCAGTTCCCAGCAGTGCTCCTCTTCTTCCCCCTATGGCAGCGGGTAGAGTAACACCACATCAGTACGCACTGTGCTACCCCTGGGACCCTCCTCTTACTTTTTTGCTGCTCTCATACAACAACACAGTCACGTGGTTGTTCAAAAAAGGTTTTGTATTCAACCTAATAAGTGCATTAACCAGATGCATTAGAGTAATGAATATTGAGCCTCCTTAAAATATTGATATTAAATATACTGGCCCTAGGATGACCATGGTG
This sequence comes from Calidris pugnax, assembly GCF_001431845.1. NCBI lineage: Eukaryota > Metazoa > Chordata > Aves > Charadriiformes > Scolopacidae > Calidris > Calidris pugnax. Next base: position 5,751,907 of record NW_015091064.1, read on the forward strand.
CTCTTATCATAGAGTTAAATAGAAACCTGAGTTATGGTAATGTTTAGTTTAGGATTTCTTAGACTAATGAAAAGAAAAGGCATACATAAAAGTAGATGGTAGAGTTTTTAACTCTAGGCCACAATCCTGTTTGTGAATTCCACATACAGTCTGAAGAAAAATGAATGGCTGGTATATAAATGATAGTGTTTATAGTTACTAAAAAGAATAATGCTTTATTAAACAAGAGAAAAGACACTCTCTTGGGAGGCAAAGTCAATTTTGGGTTAATTTTTTTTGGTGTGTGCTACAGAATTTTTATGGTGTAAGCAACCTCTTTTATTTTTCCCATTGGGACCAAAAGTGATAGTGTTCTAAATTCAGTTTGTTGTTATATTCTCATGTGTTCTCCTTTTTTTCTAGGGCTTTGATAGTGTGAATCATTCTTGGCTCATATAGTCTGAGTATTTCAAGCCTGAAAGGTACTGCCTTGTGAGTTCAAAAGAACATCAGATGCACTCAGAACATTTCAGAAAGCATTGAGTCCATCTTACGGTTGGCACAAGTTGTTTTTCATTTGCTATTTTGGTTCCGGATTTCACTGGGTTTTGTGGCAATTAATGTGAGGATATTCTTGTTGGTGCTTACCCTACAGAAGCTAGGCAGTCACTCTTCAAATACTCTGGGTATTTTCTAACATTTCTCAATCCAGTATCTCTACTAGCAACTTAACTGGTTCCAGAGCCCAGACGCTATCTGTATACTCATAGCATGTTTCCCAGCATGACTTTGACCTGGGCCAACTAGTGTTCCTCTGAACAATTCCCAGGAGCCAGCACAGTCTGAGGACTATTTCCAGCAGGCTGCCTGAAGGCAGCTACCCTCTTTGGAAGCATAACATGGGCGCGTCTGGGCCATGCTTCTGGTCTCAGAGCCAAAGAAAAGGTCCTGACATTGTTAAATTTAGCAGTATAGATGTAGTGTCTGCAACCAAGAGCATAAAAACCACATGGCACAGTAATCCTAACCTAATAGCTCAGACGATCACTTGGGAAGGTTCCAGGTGAAGTACAGGCAGAGTTCCCCTCAGATTCAAAAAATAATAATTGCATGATATTTGATAAATTTTCTCCTTCCCCTTTATGTGTCTGACCCACTAGCCTGTAAGGTCAGGTTATCTCTTGCTGCTCTCTGTCTGTCCCCATGACTACAGTATTTGAATTTCAGCAGCGTGTGTTAGTGCCTTACCGAGATGCTCGCTGGGGTCCTGGAAAGAGGAGAGCTGCGTCAGCAGGGCACGGTGCCCAGACTGATTAGTTCTGCCATGTTGATGCAGCTATGCTGCTTCCTGTTCCACAGCGAGGACATTTGGAGACATCTGAGATATTGCTGCATTGCACAGACATAAGGACAAACAGGCTGCTACTCAAAAATGCAAATGTGCACAGAACGGAAAATAAAGTTATACATACCCCAGTTTTACATTTACACGCACTGTGCTTATGTTTCAGAGTACAAAGGGCAAGTCAGAAATGGCTGTTGCACACAGTTCAGCTTGCCTAAATCACTGAAATTAATTTCAAAACAATATATTTTGCATCTACTATAAAGTGACCATTTGCTTTATCTGCCAGAGTTTCTCACACTGATGCTTGTTAGTGTTCACCTTCCTGTCTGGATTATAGATCATAAGGGAAATAGAAGTGTGGGTCTGTATTTCCAAAGAAGGCATCTAATTTGCCTTTCGGCAGTCCCATAGGGTAACCTCAAAATACAGATACTGTGATTCCAGATCGAAGATACTGGGAACTCTGGCAGAAACTTGTCTCCCCAATAATGTTGGCCTATCAAGCCAGGAGGCAAGGACCAGTCTTTCTGCCCCAGCAGCAGATGAAACCGAAGTGCCAGTTGTCTTTGAACACCTAGTGTGTCAGTTTGTCGCAGCTGTGCTCTGGATGCCCACTCTTCAGTCCTGACTCCTGGCTGGACTGTGGGACCCTTCTTTGCAGTACTAAATCTTGAGCTTTCTTTCTTGGTCTTTTCAGTAGCTGTCATTGGACACAGATGTAGTCAATTGACTAAGATGTTATGTGAAGGATGGGAAAAATACATTTAAACTCTTGCTGTGTCAGATGCCAAACCTTAAGTGTGTTGTTTCAAACTCATTGTGAGTTCTCCCATTTGTGCCTTATCTGGTTTTGATCATTTAAGATGGTGATTGTTTCAATTGAACTTTGAAAGGTTTTTTGTAGAATCTGACAACTTGTTTCTGCCCTCTTTTAAATAAAATTCAGACACAAAGCAAATGCTCGGGCATTTGTCACAAGGGGACTGAAACTGTCTGCACAGGGATGTGGGGGAAGGAGGGATAGAAAAAGGAGGGCATCAGATGCTGATATTGTAGAAACTTCCTTTTCTGGCAGTAGGTCAATGCTAGAAGATTTTCTGCTTCTTCAGACACTTATTCCCACCTTCACAGGATATTTCTTGCCAAACCAGCTGCTATTCTAATTATAGCAATCTTTACTTTTTTTTTTTCTTTCCCCCCACTAAAATAATTACTAGATGTGTTTACTAGGAAAAATTAGCAACCTTACTTCAAATGTTGCCCTCCTAAACAATGGTAATTAGCTCCAGCTTTCTTTCCAGCCTATTTCTAGGCATAGCTTTTAGCGTGCCTGTATACTCCCAAACTGTGCCCAACCTCATGGATCCTTCAATTCTAAGAGACTCAGATACCCCAGTCTGGACACTCCATCACCATGCTTGAAGAAAATTTTGACTTGACCGTCTTTCCCAAAGCCATGTTGTATTTCAGTGACTGATCTGGGAGCAGAATAGGGAAATACTTCTGTGTTGCTCTCCCTTTTTTTCTGAACCTGGCTTGTTTTTCTCATCTGTGTTCCTCTATTCTTTAAAATAAACTCAGGACCATAAGACCACGTAGAGACTCAGATTTATGATACATGATGAGTTCCATTTAACTCAGATAGCTGAGCACAGCTGGAACAATGCAATGGGACTGGACGTGTTTGTGAGTGTTCACAGAAGGAAAATTGTTTTAAAAATGGAGGAAGAAGCTATATTATATTGCATATGGCCTGTCAGGATTCATTTTTAGAGTATCAGTGAGAAGCCTAACATTATTTCATAGAACCCAGGGATATAGCAAGAATGGGAGAGGGAGGGGAGTAAAAAGAAATCGAATTGGCTATTCCACACACTATTGCAGATCCAGCATAAAGTTATATCGAAGTCTCCCATCCTGAGACTTCAGATAATTCCATTAACCTCCAAACTGTTTTTGTCTCTGGAATTTTCATTTGAGATAACGTGCACTGATATTTTACAGTTCACTGATTATTAGAAGTCAGAGCTGTTACAGTATAATGTTTGAGTGAGATAACTTGATTTGCAGCATATGCTAGCTATACCCCCAAACCATTGTCCTGATGCCAGTAGCAAGATTAAGGTACTAAAGGCTGGTGAAGATTTTATTAAAGGAACAGTGCTGGAAGTGGATCCACCAGTTTGCTATACGTGGGCATAATTTAGCTATTAAAAAAATCTAAAACAACAAAGAGACTAAGATTCTGATCTTAATTAAAATGGAGTAAATCCAAAGCAGCTTTAGCACACAAATAAACAGTCTGAATTTACATTTCTATTAACTGATATGAGAATCTGGCTTAGTAAATATGAATTTACTTTGACATTTGATCTAATATTTGCTGTTGTTTGTGGCTTTTTTTTTTTCTTTCAGCAGAAGAATGTACTCTGTTGTGAATCACTCACCATGAGACCTCACTCCTCAGAGACATCTGCCCAGAGATATCTCACTTTATTCTTGCAATGACTAAGTGGGAAACAGGAACCCCAAGGTGAGTGCACTGAGCATATGTTTCCCCCAGGGAAATGTGTAATCATCAGAATGGCTGAGATCTCAGTCACTGAAACATTAGGTAAAATCATTTACACAAGAAAGAAAAATTCTTAAACATCTTTTCCCATCCTCTCACACTTATTTTTTTTTCCTGCTGTAGTTAGAGGGCACTGTTTTCCTTCAAAGCTTTTAGGCTGCTAGTAGATTACGTTATAAAGGTAATGTGACTATGCTGCACAGCAGAGCTGGATTGATTGGCATGAAACATAAACCTATCAAAAGAGAAAATCAAGCAGGCTGATAGCTCTGCTGTCAAGGCAGATTTATCTTTCATTGCAGCCTTGGCGGTCCCACTGCCTGGGATTAAAAAGCTAAAATTCTGTTGGGATCATTGCAATGATCTTGAGTTAGTGTGGAAAATTTCCATTAAAATTTGTTTTGAGTAACAGCTGAACTTTTGAAAACCCACAATCTGTTTTAAAATCTCTTTGAAAATGTTTGGGACTTTCATAGAAAGTAAGAATCTCTGTCTCTTCACCCCATGCCCAGTAAAATTCCTCCAGTGTTTCTTAATCACCCCTATCAACATTTCTATGTATTTGGCACATGATTTTCAAAGCTCGTCATTCACCTTTCACAATAGTGGAACAATACTGATTTTTTTGCTCTTCTCTTGACTTATATTCCCCAATGAAATAGGCACCGCACTCTAAATTTGTCCTTAAGAACATTCCCTCTGGCTTCCATCTTTTACAGATAAGCTCTAGGATTTTGACTTTACTAGTATGCCTTCAGGTGTGTCTTCCTCTTTCATCCATTTTGTGGAGGTGCCTCATAGTGTTTTGCATCAGCATATTAGGATTTTCTAAAGGAATGGATCAAGCTCTGTATATACAGATTGTTTAAACTGCTCTCGGCCCTCCAGAAATGCTTTTACATGACTGATGTCCGCCCATTGCTTGCCTAAAACTGGAATGCCAACATTAGGTCCCCATTCAGGACCAAAGTCACGTCTCTACATATAATACTGTAGGGATGAAAAAATATATCAAACCCATGAATGAACATCACATCCAAAAGCCAAATATTTTGGTTTTCTTTAAAGAAATCATCTCCCTTCCATCTGACCAATCTTACGCATTACTTAAACTCCCAGTATCACTTCCAGTGGGGTAAAAGTGGGGATCTTGGACCAAAATAGCCAAAGCCAGAGTACTGGACACATGTGGGAGCATGCACTCCAGCTGTGTGAAATCCACTGGAGACTCTGATACCCTGGTCCTTTCTAACCATCAGTTTATTATTGTCAGCAGCAGATGTTCTCCTTGCCTGGAGAAGTCAAAGCAGGGACACCCGGTCAGGGGAAAGGCTGTTTAAATTACCTACAGTACAACCTTGAAAGAAACAAAGTAGCTCAGCAAATAACTACTCTTGTTGCATTTTTCACAAGAGTTACAGTTGAAATGTTAGAGAATAACATAATAATTTGCTTCTCCCCCACATTGCCTCAGCTTGAGTCCAGTACGTGGCACCAGGTTAGAGGGCCTGCAAATAACAAGTTCATACCGAGAAAATAAAATTTCCACAAAGATTTTTACTAAGTGATTTCTAAGTAACACTTTTTTTTTCTTAAGTACCTATTATTTTAAAACATTCTGTATATATTTAGTTTCCTCTACCGTTAAGAACATCAGGAAGACAATCGGCCAATCCACTGTGGTGGCAAAGGAGGAGGTAACTGAGCTCTTAACATTAAAATACTGACAGCTTTCCAGACAGGCTTATTGTATAGTGAAATGTAAAGTATGGATTATAGTGTTTTGTACTTAACCCCATGCCAGGACAAAATTCAGGATCCATCACTGGCAGGCATGCCTATGTACCTACTAACACAGAAGATACAATGTTATTTCATTGGTTATGGTAAGGAAATGCTGAATTTTTGAGTTGGAGTCAGGCATCCTATTTCATGCTTAGCATACTTCAAAATGAAAAAAACCTTGAAGTTAAGAAAGGGGAAAACAATAGATTTTTTTAATTAAAAGAAAAAAATAAAGGAGCAAGAAAAACACCCAGTCATTTGTTATCATCTTTCAGCAACTCTGAGGTACAGCAAGGAAAATCAAGGAGACAGAAGACCTGGCACAGGCAGAAAAGAGTGGGTTCAGGAGATGGAGGTGGTGATTTCTGTTGAATTTATCAAATCTCCGTTTACTCTTTTCAGAGTCTCGTTTTGAAAGCCAAAGATCACATCTGCTTCTCAACCACAGCAGGATTTCAATTGCTTCAGCTGCCTTCCGAACCTAAAAGAAAGATTGTGTTTGAGATAAGTCCTGGAAACAAGCAGTAGATAACAGTTCTGAGCAGTTTTTCTAAACTGTTCTGGCGTCTGTATATTTGTTAGATGTCATTAGGAACCTAGTTAGGTGAGAGATATACTATTCCCCTGCAGCGTTTGCTATCCACATTAATAAATCTGTGGTTAGGTATGACCAATGTGTCAGAGTCTCAGCTGGTGTATGTACCGTGGTGTAGCTGCACAGACTCTAGTGAAGCTGTAATAATCTATACCAGCTGAGAATCCGAACATAACATTCTGTGTTTTTTAAACATCTTCACATATCTCACTTTTAGCTGGGCCGTTTACAAGAAAATGTACGCTGCTGAAGGTCCACAATCCTTATTGCCCTTGGTATTTTTGCTTATCTGGCTTCTTGGTATATTTTTATTATTATTTGCAAATCCTTCTGGGTGTGAATCTTTCGTCTAAGTATTTAGCAAAGTAATGCAGGGAAATAACCTAAACTTAGCATCTGCCTACAGTCCAGTCTTTTTGGCGATAATATAGAACAAGAGAGGTTGAAATCTCAAGAAAAAACATGACAAAGGCCAAGGACAATGCCCAAAATAACATTTTCCACCTAGTCATAAGCCTTCAATTTTTATTGCTTAGGAAAACATATCTCTAAAAACAACTTGGTTGGGGTCTACCTTTCTGCAGTTAGAACAAATTTCTTCTGTATTGCCCTTTTCCATGTCCTCACCCCTGGAAGCAATTCAGAGTTGTGCTGATCTGTTTTCTTCCTCAATAGATTTGTTAAAACTGACCTTTCCTTTCTATTATTCTTTAGAATTCTTTGTAGCTTTTGTCTGATCTCAGCTTGTGTGAATGGCTACTCAGACTACTCAAAGCAAAGCAGTCAATCACATGTATAAATAATATACCTGGCCCTTCTAGAGAAGTACCTGTGACCACTAAGGCAGCCTTGGGAGCAGTTGCAGTTCCAAACCTGCACTTACTCTGTGCCGCAAGTTACAGTACATACTTGCAACAATTTTCTTGTGCTGGGAAGAGACATTATCAAGGACAGGTCCTGAATAATGCATTTGAGATGGGTTTTTGGAAGCATTGCTCTTAGCATCTTTACCCTCTGAAAATACCAGTCACATACGGATTCTTTTTTAACTGTTAAATTTTATATCATACTTTCCAGAATAGATGCTATGTGCAGTATTGAAATATAATTCTTTCTTGGCAGCAGAGACAGTCTTCTCTAGCAATTTCTAGTCAATGTATCCATTAAACAGTTGAGGGCAGTTTTCTTTAAAATTAAGAGGCAATGCATTTCTCATGTAGTGTTCAAGCCTCTCCACGACTGTTGAGTTCATGTTTTCTAGGGAATCTCTCTGTTGAATGACTGCATAAGGTTTTGTGGTAGCTGCATGACAATATAGGTCCAGAATCTTATTCTCTTGAATACTTTCTTCTGCAGGAGAAGATTACCTGACTGATTTTGAAGATATTGATATACTGAACTATTATTAATATCCTATTAGCAGTTAACTTATCTTTCTATGTGATTATATACTTCATTTCATTTTTCTTGCCGTTACTGTGACAAGTTCTGATTTCAGTTTCTCACTCAAGACTTAATTCTGCAAGAACCTGATCACTTTGATCTGATACAGTGGAGCATGTAAATATCTGCCTAACTTAGGTATGTGAGGAGCTCATTAAAATACATGGGATACTGTCATATTTAAATTGAAAGGAAAAATCTAGTTAACCAGCTTGGGACCTGGACCATCCGTGGCTGAGTTCTGCCACACTTTAGAGAGGATCAGCAGGAAAGTAGAAAGTGTGATGTCCAAAGAGATGCGGAAATGTCTACTCAGAAAATAGGATCTGGAGGGGAGCCTTTAAAGACATAATGGACTGCTACAAAGAATAAGACAATAAACTGTTCTCCATTTCTACAGGGGATATGACAGATCTTAAAATAGCAGTAAGATTTAGGTCAGACATTGGGAAACCTTTCTACACAGGAGATAATGATGCCCTGGAATTGTCATGGTAGTCTGTGGATTTTCAAATAAAGGAGGTTTTTGAGAAACAGGTTAAAGAACTATCAGATGAGAATGGCTGAGGTACGACTGATGCTGGTTTAGGACAGCAGCATAGGTTAGGTAACCTCTGAGATCTCTTCAGAACCTATTTTGTGAATTTTTCTCTGTGATAATTTGAAGAAGCAGAGTTAGATGCCTAAATTCTTTAATTCATCTGCCTTTGTCCTCCTCTGTAAAGTAGAATACAAGCATTTCCCCAGCCACAGAGGCATGCTGTCAGGGTAAATGCAGTAAGGATTGTTAGCCAGTCAGATGCAATGGCACTAAGTAGGGAGCTGGAAAAGATAGATAGCACAGGCTGAAAAACTTCAGTAGATTTGGCCAGAGTGCTTGGACTGGAACTCTGTTATCAGCATCCTTTGGGCTGCCAAACTTTCAGTGACAGCAGAATTTAAACAATCATTTCATTGACTGCTGACTCAGTTCTATGTGAATTGAATAGGCAGTTCCTAGATCAAGAAGGAAAATGTAAAGGTCCCAATTCTGCAATTGCTTACATATGAAGCTTAACCTACTTGAGTAGAGCCCTTAAGTATTCTGATGCATAAAGATAATGACGGATGTAATTGTTTGCAGCACAGAAGTCTCTCCAGGTTGTACCCAAGGCATCCTGCCATTAGGGGATAGTTTTTGCTTCACAAAAACTGGCTTATTTGTCTTTTTAATAAAGAACACCAGAATAGCATACTCTGTGGAGCAGACACATGTGGATAGACTGCTGGAGTACGTTACAGCAACTTCGCAGATTCTGCAACACTGGAAGATTCAAATAATTGCTTTATATAATGGTGTCTGTTAAAGCTCCACATTCTTATGTGTTTCAGTACTTGGCATGTAAAACTAAGACACCTGTTTCTCCACTCACAGTATTAACTTGTCAAACCTCAGAGGTTTTTCGCTATTAAAATACTTGCGGCTGATAAACTTGTAGACTTCATGTTGTTTGATAATGGGCTAATTTGGTCAGCCAGGAAAAGTACCATTTGAATACAGCTGCTTGCATTAAATAGATGAACTGTGGAATTTATCTGTCCTTTGTGAGACATGTAAACGTTAGATAGCTATGTTTGAATGAGTCACTCATAGGCAAGGGAGAAAAATGAGGGCGGTGAATGGAGTGTTCAGCTCATCTCAAGACAGGTCAGGTGAAATTGTCTGTCTTATTGAAAAGCTCATATTGGATTTTCAAAGCACAGCCACTGAGTTATGTACATGTTTTGCAAATTGCCATAAAAAGGTATAAAATATATAAAAATATTTTGTATATGCAGTTGCCAGACTTTAACTGTTTGTTGAAATTTTTGAAGAAGGGATTGTCCTGTGAATATATTTGTATAGGGCTTCCCACCGTGTTTCCCACTGACCTGGCCTCTCTGCAGTGTTTTGATGTACAGGCTAATATAGCCACCTCTACAAACACCCAGCAGGCTTGCAAATGTACATATCTGGCAGGATGTATGCAGGTGAGATGAGCTTTTGTGTAAAAGGCTGCACATTAATGTTTCTGAACTTAAACCTTTTAGGGAAATAACTTCCTAAGATTTTGCATGCAAATGGCCTGAAACCAAAATTCAGGCCTGGTAGTTAATGGGCTCATTTAAAGACAAGTCAGTTTGGGTCCCAGTGTCTACTACAAGTTTTTACAGAAGGAGGAGATGAAAGAAGATAAGTTGTTTTTAATGAGGAATGTCTGGAAAACACCAACTACTGTTCTGCTTCCAGGTTGTAAAAGGCTTAAAAACTTATCCTTCCTTCAATTCCCAGCACATCACAAGACAGTACCTATCAGTTGTATCCTTACATGGACCAATTTTAGACAGCAATTACAGATTTTATGAAAGCAGAAGCGAAGAATTTCTGAGTAGAAAGGTCTTTGGGCTGTATCTTTACTATAGCCTCCATGGGACATTGATCTTTTTCTTACTGATTTTTTTTTTTCTTATGAAAAAAGACAGTATATACTCATAGCATTTATAGAATAAGAAAGTAAAATCCAAGCTGGATACTTCAAGCAAGCCTGGAGAAATAAGAATACAAACTTTAAAATACAGTTTCATAAATTTATAATATAGAAGATATCAAGAATATTGGCCTCTGGATCTCAGTTTTATGCTTTGCTTAACATTTACACTGCACTGACACTTAATCTATAATGTAATTTGTTATTTTTGTACAATAAAAAACCTTTATATTCTGTAGGCTGCATTTCTAGATGAAGTGAGAATGAATAGCTGATTTTCAATATTTTTTAAAGATTAGGCCAGTCATTAAGTGAATACATATAACCCAACTTACATAATTACATAATAATCTAAATTATATACATTATGTAATAATGTAAATTTGAGAACGCATCTTAGAAATTCAGAAATTCCATATTTACCACTCTTGGCCTTTTCAAATTACCTGCATCAGGTACTGAAGTCTAGAGTTCTTATGTGAGAAATTCAATCCTATACTTAAAATATTTTAATTATGGAATTTGTTATAGGCACACGTTGTTACTAAGTATATAATTTTAAAGTCATTACAGTATATAATTACAATATAGCTAGTGCATCCAGATTCTAAAAATACGCATTCTGGAGATGAGATTGAGATTAAGTAATTACACAGGAAGTTAATGTACAGTCTATATTAATTAGCAGTATTTGCCTGCATAAAATATGATGTAGTTTCATTACATTTTAATTTCAGCATAAAACTATAATATATGTACCTGCATTACCATTATTATCATTGTTAATAATAAATTGCTTGAAGATATTCTCCTTAACCTGGTGATGTTCATTGAGCCATGGGTACAGTGTTCAGCATCTCTAGCATTTTTCTTTCTTTTTTCCAGTGTAACCATGTCCGTCTGAGTCCACTGCCCAGTCTCAGCTTGTTTTAAGGTCTCGATGAAAAATTTCAAAGACTATGTCCCATTCATAGTTGATCTGTTTGAATTTAACCTCTTTCTTACTATAAGAAATGGTGAAGCTTCTTTTGCTCATTCCTAGGGAATGAAGCCATTGGCAATGTCCAGACTAATGTGTCCCTGCTGATAGTGCAAAGAGCCTGTGCTGCCAAAGGCATCCTATGCTGTCAATGCCAACCTCAAATGCCTCTAGTATGGGGTATAGTCAACATGCAGCTGCTTCTAGCTGCTCAGCCGCCGCCTGTAAGCGTATTGCCTTGCCTTGAAACCAGCTTTATGTAATTTTTTTGCACACTTTGCTTATGGATCCCTAAATCAAACAGAAATTTCAGACAAAAATATGACAACAATTATGCAATGAATCCAGTGCAACCTCCATCCATGACATAAGGATGGTGTACGTGTCGTAATAGAGAAGTCTGCAGATGGGGCATGGCTCCAGCTGCATCGTTCCAAATTCTGGCACATCATTTAGGTCTACTCTGGAACAAACATCAAAGAGCTTTGTCCAAATATGCAGTGGTCATTTGCCTGAATGTTTCAGATGTACAGAAATTTCTGAAAAATATGCTGCACCTGCTGTTACTAATAGAAGGAGGAAAAGGGGTAAAATATCCGTATTGCTCCTGACTTCCTTCTCCAGCAGCAGCCTGACAGATGCTCACCCTACAAGTAAAAATATTTGCAAAGTGAATTACTGCTTCTGCTTTGTTCAGCTGTAATTTATGTTTCCGTGTAACCATACTCCAGAATCTCAGCTGTCATCTGAAAAATACTAAGCTTCATAATTTTGTGGTTGAACACAAGGTTTAAAATGTGAAGTGAATGTAACCCACCTCATGACAGCTGCTAACATTCTTAGGCAATCTCCAGAAATAGTATGAGGTCTGGTAGAGTGATTTCATATAATATCAATGAGTAAGATCAATGATATCTGAAATGGTAATATGGATAATGGTAAATTTGTGCCTCTTTTTAAGCAAAATATCAAAGTAATCTTCTTTGATACAGGCAGGAGCTGTTTTTGGCATGCGGGCAGGGACTGCTGGTTGCTACAAAGGACTGAGGATGAAAAAGTTCGATCTGACCTTCCTGTTTTTAAAACCATGCCTGTTCTTTTGTAGTACACAGAGCCTGGTGTAGCAGAAATTGAGTCAATGAAATCATTCCCATTGATTTCAATGGGTGTTGGATCGATGCCCAAAAGAGAGAGAGAATGCATTTTCTCTAGAAGCAATAGTCTAATCTGCTTTCCTAGTGCCAGGCTTTCTAACCACTTCCCCATTTTCGGGGGGGAACAAAACAAAACAAAAACCTACCAAAAATCTTCCTTTCCTCATTCGCATGTTCTCTCAATGGCTTTGTTCAAAAATCTGCAGCTTCCTTGAAAAAATTTGGAGTAAAATCAATGTTCTAATGTAAAAATCAATGACATTGAGATACTTCGTTGGCCATCATAGACAGGCCCATGGGAAGGACATGGTTCCAGCATTCCTGGTGCACCAGTACAAGCTCTGGCACATCTCTTAGAGCTAATGTTTGACAAATAACATGCAGCTTTGTCCATGTTTACTGCCAGTTGCAATAAAAATACATGTTGGATTACATATATTGTAAATGGGAGACATGTAGCTGCCATAACTTAGCAGCTGGCACGTGACTTTCTTTCTTTTCTTATAAGAAGCATCAGTATTTGCAAATAGTAATATGTTGTGGACAGGGATTAAGAATTTTTTTCTTCTGAACTGAGAATCACTAGGTAAAGATCTAGACTCGAGTAACTCTACAGTTTCATCTGTATCACTCTTTTCCATCTTTCTTCTTGCTGTCATTGTACAGGAAACTAACTAATGACAGCTTGTCCTGTTTGAAGTCTAAGCCCCATGCTACAGTTTTTAATTTTGATAACACTGTGAGATCCTGAGTCTTACCACCAAATAATGAATAGAAGATGTTTTGGGACATTAATAAGCAGGGTCCTATATAGAAATAATCTGCTTCATGCACTGTGCTTTTGAAGTCTTTTGTTTGCATTCAAAAAATCCTTTCTGGGAGCAAATACAAATTAGGATCCAGTCTTCAGCCCTTCCTTACCAGGGTCTTTCTCTAAGCATGTAATTAGCTGCAAATGAAGCTGCAGCTACTTAAGTGTTTAAGCACCTGATTGCTCCTGGAAACCAAATACTCACATGTCTAAATTACAGTAATTTTTACCTACTCTCTGCAGGTTCAGTCTCTGGCCCCAAAGTAATTTGGACCGCTCCTGTGTCAGCAAAAGCAGCAGGAGATGCCTATTCACTGCATTTTTCATAACAGGACAGGGGTGGTACAGCCTTTTTTTGTAGCTTCATAGACATCATTTTTACGGCATAGCATTACTTAGTATTTATGTACTTTTAAAGCCCAGACGAGGCAAGAAGTTTTTCTAATCATGTCACTGGACTTAGTCTAGCAGCAATGGATCCAAGATCGAGAAGGGAATCTGTGCTAAGGCTGCAGCTACGTCTTTTCTAAGAAAAGAGAAAAATATAAAAAAAACCAGCTAGATTCTTTCTCTCAAAGGGCATCAGCTGTGAAAAGCAGGTCTCTACCAAGAGCATCAGGAAGGGTGGGCAGTGAAGAAACTGCAAGGTGATTGCTGCTGTTCAGGGATTCTCACATGTAGAGATCCAGGTGTTATTAAAAAAAAATAAACTGCTGGCAGGGCTGCAAAATCACTAGCTAATAAGAATGGATTCAGCATTGCCTGGGGGGGCTGACAGAAGCTCAAAGGAGAGCTTCTCCAACACACTACACTTACCTTATGTAAAGGCTGGATTTTTGATTCACTGTGGTTGAATTCGGAGACTGTTTCCATTAACACTTACCCTACTAATACCAGCCCATTGATTTTACTGCCACCTCTGCTCTCTCTTGTCCTCCTGTGTTTGTTTTCCAGGAAACCAGTGTTACAGCCACAGACTCTCCAGAGCTGCCAGCCAGCCCCAGCCTGCGCTCCCCTTACACAGCCTGACACCCACTCGCCCACTGCAGCAGCCTGGTCCTGAGGCTGCTACAACCTTTTCATCCTGCTAGGACACTGCACTGTTAAATTGTCCATCTGCCACTGGGCTCCGGCTGGCTGACTTCCTCCAACCAGTTATGACTGTGCTATACACCAATACTTTTGAATCTATATGTTAACCAAAATGTGTTGCAGCCTGTCAAAAAGCTGTGACAGGTTTTTCTTTCATATGGTCTCTCCCTAATATAAGCTGTACACCTTCTACAGTATATATACACATTGCATATGTTCGTAGCCTACACATAAAACATACACATATATTTGTCTTTCTCAGATACTTATCCACAAAAGCAAATCCAGATATACGTTCAGGCAATGTGCAGTGCCAGAAAGATCGCCTCCATGACTGCTCTTTAGCAGGAATCATCCCTAAATTAAATGAATATAGACTTCCCTCCCTGGTGTGTTTACAAATGGATTTTTAATATATACACACGTGTGTGTATATAATATATATAAAAAACATACATGTTTTATATGTAAGTTAATAGTATTTTCACATGTATGAATATTCCAATGGAATTATATAGTATAAAATAGAACTAAACTGTTAAAATTTGGGTGGTGATAATGCACAATACTTTGAATCTGTAAGACAATAAATGCAAAGCTCAAACAGAAAATGGTAATCTGTCTTTAAAATGGGAATATCCTTGCAGTGCAACCTGTCAGCCCAAGTGAAACCACAAATCCAGGATTATGGTCTACCACCCTCTTCTGTGCCCGGAGAGGGAAAGAAACATTGCATTGCAAAGCCTCTGCTGACTTTCCTTGTTTCACTAACTAAAGCAAAATGGAATTCTCTACAGTTATATTCCAGGCAGAATTGCCTGTAGGTATGCACAGAAGAAAAGCCATATTCGAATTTACAGCCACTATACATAAGTCAGAAACTCTTTATGCAGATAAATTGTATCAAGCCTCTTGCAAAGTTTCACCATTTTAGGATTCTGAAATGTCAACATTTTACAGAGAAAGTAGCTGAATCAGGACAGAGTAATTTTATTAGCTAAAATACGCAGCAAGCAAAATATGAAGTCAGGTATTTGAAGGTACTTGAAGGCAAGCTAATTCTATGTAGAGAGACTTCAATTCCCATCAATGCAACGTTGACAAAACAAGTCTCTCATAATTCCAAAACTTTTTCTACAAGGGACAAGGTATCTGAAAATTGATTATGCAAAGGGAAAGAGTTAAAGATAACGTATCTATAGAGTACTTTCCTTTAGTAAACAATATTTGATACACTGCAGTAGCTCGAAAAAATATTTCAATTTTCAACTAGTCTGTGGACGGAACTGGGTCTTCCAGTGTTTCCATTAGCACCTGAAAATGATAATACACCATTAAAATTCAAACTATTTAATTGCGGCATACATTGAAATACTCAATAGATTTTGTTATGTAGTAAATGACTATGCTGCTTTATGACTTTGTAGTACAAAAAAAAAAAAACAGTCAGAAAATTGTTATTTCCATGGTTTGAGGCATGTGTGATCACAGTGAAAACTGTGGCCTCTTTTAAACAAACAATATGTTTTCTCAGTTGAAAAAGGAGGAAATATCTTGTTTGTAATAAACGCAGCTTTTCTTCCACAAAACTGGATCATTTCAGGCATGGATGAGTCCTGAAAAACATGTTCCATTTGCTGTCAGAATTAAATGATGAATATGACTGAATACAGATTGTATTAGGGTACAGCTTTTTTAGTCCTTCACAGTCACCTTCTCACTTCCTCTATTTTCATATGTTTAACTACAAGAAAATTCTAGAGTTTTATTCTTAGAAGCTGTACTAGTATGACATATATAGCCTATTTGCATGCTGGTTTACGTATGACGGTCCAAGAAGAAACACTCCAAAATATCTTGGATGTAAGCTACATTATGGTAATGACTTTCTTGGTCTTTGAAGGAGTGCATCTTGGATGATTGAAAGTACAGAAATCCTAATCAGGCTACAGCTTAGCACAAGGCCACTATGTCCCTTCCGAGTTGCTTAGCCCTGACCTAATGGAACTAGAAAAGTGAAAGGATAATGGTGGCACAAGAACAAACCATAGGAGATTTAAACCAGAAACTAAGAGATTTCTGACTATCACAGCAAATAAAGATGAGTTTGATGCGTTACATCCAGACCCTAAGCTCTAGTGCCTAAAATGGGATTCACTGAAAAGTAGGTGCCTAACTACAAAAAGGGGTTGCAGTGGTCCGCGTTCCAGCAAGTGCCCAGCTCAGAGGTGTGCAAATTCATTTAGCATCCCAAGTGCTCATCTGTGCCCAAACTTACGTGGGTATGTTTCTAGTCCATGAAAACAAGCACCAAAGTGTTGCTTTTACTCTACTGCAGTTGAGTGAGAATTCATAAGGGTCTCTAATGGGTCAGATACTAAAGTTCTCCAGGGGAAATAAAAACCTCAGGAAAAACGTATGAGATTTTCAGAGGGGTCTTGGTACCTAACTGTCTTTTATTTCAAAGTTGAGAAAGAATCCATAAAGCATCATTTTGATGTTTAGATCTACATACTTTTACAAATCTGACCCCTTGGCTCTTCCAAATATCTTGTTCATTGCCTATTAACACTTGAAATTGCAAATATCTTTTACATTCAAGTGTTACCTGACATAATTTATTCAGCAAGAAATCAACCCTGAAATGTGGTGACTGTTAAAATGATACCTCTGACTCTTTTAATATCATGGTCTGTTTGTTGAAAATATTGGTCATCTTTCGTTAGTACTAAATTTCTCTTCAGATTCTTATTTGTTGTCTATTTCTGTAGAACATTTTGTGTGGTGTCTATTTATTTGTATCTTTGAGAAAAGTTTAATACTCTTTGTACGAAACTAGCTGTACTAATGCTTGGATAATGATAATATTTGAAATACATTTAAATCTGTGTTTTAATAATATACAAGAAAATGATTTTTAAACCTGCCATCTATTAACTCTGACACTTCTAAGTCAAATTTCTGTACTGCTTTGTTGCTTTTAGGCAATTCTTCACTTGCCAGGTTTGGTATCAGGCATAGAAGGCTGTATTGAGTCACTGCTCATTTGAGTGTTAAAATTCAATTTACAGTTGCACAGATGTTCTGAGATCCTTTGAATTTAATGAGGATGACTCACAGAGATGAGTAAAGAGGATGGACTTTGAGTCCTCTAATGCTTTCTGAGATCAATGCATTCCAGATGAAAATCATTCAGCTCGATCCATGCTATCATCCTGCACTGCCCATTATCTTCATCCCCTTTCCTTGTCTTGCTGTTTAAAATAGGTGTATTTTGAAATGAACAGGTTTTAGTGACCATTATCTGACTTGCAATAATGACATGACATTTCCTGCCTTATTCCTACATTCTCCTACTAATGGCTTGTGTCAGTCCTTGAAAAGATTTTTTAAGTTATTCTTTACATAGAAGAATATATTATACGTAGAAGTATATTATGCCTGTAATGCTACTGTTAGTAAAATTACACTATTTTCAAATTTAGAGTTAATAATTCTATTTTTCAAAAAAAAATAATTAAAAGTAGCTTTAAGTAAATCCTGTTTATGCATATGAATTTGAAACAGTGTAAAAATATTAAGATAAACACATACAATCCACATTATTGGCATAGTCTCTCATGGATCTGTGAGTATCTGTGAAATATCACCACACAATCAAAAATGCTACGGCTAAATATGAGCTATGGGAAGGAGCTGAGAAATTACATCATAATGATTTTGCATGAACAAAGACTTAAAAACTTGGTATTTGGAAAGCAGAAGAATAAAAGAAGATAAACTAAAGTTTATCAAATTACATGACATGATAAATTTTGAAAGAAGTTGGATCAGGACTTTCTGTCTTCCCATCAAATTATGGAGAGACAAAGCATGAATTTAGTCATATCTGAAGGACAATTAGAATAGGAAGAGATGTAATTAGGACATAAAGTAGCTGTGCTCCTTGGAACTCAGGATGTTTTTTAGATGAAGAATTTTACAAGCAGTGAAGAACCAAGTATCACAATAATTTTTAGAGTTGTAAAAATTAGTCCTACAAAGATTTGGAAAAGAATGTTATGCTTCAGGGTTTAATCCAAATTTTAGCTATCATGCTGAAGAGAAGTGGAAGGGTATACTTTCATCACCCCATGCTAGTCTGGTACCTCTAAACATCTGGTACTGGTTAATGTCAGAGATAGGATCTTGGACTTGCTGGACATCATGCTTGAAAAGAATAGCAAATCCAATGCCCAGTTTCATAACAGCAAGTTCTGGATACTGTGAGCTGCCTCAGAGCACCTCTTTCATGATAATCCCTCTGCCTCATCCCCCTCCAGGGTGAAACATTTCTTCTCTCTGGAGGTATGGAGGTGGATTGACAGCAAAGCTGTGTAGTCCTGCCATGAGGAGAGGCAAATACACTCAAGGAAAGGCACAGCAACCCCCAGAGCAAGCTGGACCATGCAAGTGGGAAAGGGAAGAACAGTCCAGATGGATCTTTTTCTCTGTTTCCATCTCTTCTCTTTTAAGAGACCTTCTTATTTCAAAAAAAAGTCAGTGAGAGTGTGTGTGTGTGAGACATCAGGGGGTAGAGGGCACTGGTACTTTGTAACTGGATATAACCTTGGGAAGCAGTTTTATTATAATTGGGCTCTCAAAAAGCAGCTTATATTCCATTCCCATTTTGGCAGAGAGTATCCTTTGCTGTGTAAAGGTATCTCTGATTGGCATACTCAAATCAGTATGAAGTGAGCTGAGATCAACCCAGATAAAGACCAAACACAGCAATACCAATAACCAGAATGAGGATGACACTTATTAAAATCTTCTCAGAAAGGATTCACTAAGAGGAACCGTCATAGCATATGGATTAAGGTCCCCTTTTCCTGTCTACAGCTTTGCATTACCAACATTTATTGCAGTGTCTAATTCTTGTCGGTTTCATTGTGGCTGGTGTCCAAGGTAGTCTAAAAATAAGTTTTAGCTGGCTGTATTTCAGCCTCAGGTTGATGAAGGATTTATTGATATTCCAGTTTGTGCCACAACTTATTGTCACTGTGATGTGATGTGTGTGTGTGTGTGAGAGAGAGAGGCAGAGAAAAAGAGATTTATTTTTTTTCACCATCTTACACATGCTGAGGAAACCTTGCTGATTTTTTCTTCTGTCTTGAATTCCCTTATGTCTTGGCTTTCTCTTTATGGCTTCACTGCAAGCAAGTAGGTTAGAGAGTAATTTTTGCCACCCAGCTGAATTTGTGCTCAGATTTTGAGAAAACATCTTTGTCAAAAGAGTGTGCATGACATCTTCGATACACAGAATGTGCTCATCAAGCCTGTGGTGAGTTTTGATCACTTTACAGCATCTTATAGTTGCACCCCAGACTCTGAACGGAGGAAAGAAGCAAAAGTTGCTCCACCACAGGTCAAAGCTGTTGTGAAAGACATTTACATTGGTAGGAGGCTCTGTATGTTTTCCGAGAGCCCAGAATCCTTGCTGCTCTTTGAAGTATGGGAGCATGCAGTTCCCAGCAGTGCTCCTCTTCTTCCCCCTATGGCAGCGGGTAGAGTAACACCACATCAGTACGCACTGTGCTACCCCTGGGACCCTCCTCTTACTTTTTTGCTGCTCTCATACAACAACACAGTCACGTGGTTGTTCAAAAAAGGTTTTGTATTCAACCTAATAAGTGCATTAACCAGATGCATTAGAGTAATGAATATTGAGCCTCCTTAAAATATTGATATTAAATATACTGGCCCTAGGATGACCATGGTGCTCTTATCATAGAGTTAAATAGAAACCTGAGTTATGGTAATGTTTAGTTTAGGATTTCTTAGACTAATGAAAAGAAAAGGCATACATAAAAGTAGATGGTAGAGTTTTTAACTCTAGGCCACAATCCTGTTTGTGAATTCCACATACAGTCTGAAGAAAAATGAATGGCTGGTATATAAATGATAGTGTTTATAGTTACTAAAAAGAATAATGCTTTATTAAACAAGAGAAAAGACACTCTCTTGGGAGGCAAAGTCAATTTTGGGTTAATTTTTTTTGGTGTGTGCTACAGAATTTTTATGGTGTAAGCAACCTCTTTTATTTTTCCCATTGGGACCAAAAGTGATAGTGTTCTAAATTCAGTTTGTTGTTATATTCTCATGTGTTCTCCTTTTTTTCTAGGGCTTTGATAGTGTGAATCATTCTTGGCTCATATAGTCTGAGTATTTCAAGCCTGAAAGGTACTGCCTTGTGAGTTCAAAAGAACATCAGATGCACTCAGAACATTTCAGAAAGCATTGAGTCCATCTTACGGTTGGCACAAGTTGTTTTTCATTTGCTATTTTGGTTCCGGATTTCACTGGGTTTTGTGGCAATTAATGTGAGGATATTCTTGTTGGTGCTTACCCTACAGAAGCTAGGCAGTCACTCTTCAAATACTCTGGGTATTTTCTAACATTTCTCAATCCAGTATCTCTACTAGCAACTTAACTGGTTCCAGAGCCCAGACGCTATCTGTATACTCATAGCATGTTTCCCAGCATGACTTTGACCTGGGCCAACTAGTGTTCCTCTGAACAATTCCCAGGAGCCAGCACAGTCTGAGGACTATTTCCAGCAGGCTGCCTGAAGGCAGCTACCCTCTTTGGAAGCATAACATGGGCGCGTCTGGGCCATGCTTCTGGTCTCAGAGCCAAAGAAAAGGTCCTGACATTGTTAAATTTAGCAGTATAGATGTAGTGTCTGCAACCAAGAGCATAAAAACCACATGGCACAGTAATCCTAACCTAATAGCTCAGACGATCACTTGGGAAGGTTCCAGGTGAAGTACAGGCAGAGTTCCCCTCAGATTCAAAAAATAATAATTGCATGATATTTGATAAATTTTCTCCTTCCCCTTTATGTGTCTGACCCACTAGCCTGTAAGGTCAGGTTATCTCTTGCTGCTCTCTGTCTGTCCCCATGACTACAGTATTTGAATTTCAGCAGCGTGTGTTAGTGCCTTACCGAGATGCTCGCTGGGGTCCTGGAAAGAGGAGAGCTGCGTCAGCAGGGCACGGTGCCCAGACTGATTAGTTCTGCCATGTTGATGCAGCTATGCTGCTTCCTGTTCCACAGCGAGGACATTTGGAGACATCTGAGATATTGCTGCATTGCACAGACATAAGGACAAACAGGCTGCTACTCAAAAATGCAAATGTGCACAGAACGGAAAATAAAGTTATACATACCCCAGTTTTACATTTACACGCACTGTGCTTATGTTTCAGAGTACAAAGGGCAAGTCAGAAATGGCTGTTGCACACAGTTCAGCTTGCCTAAATCACTGAAATTAATTTCAAAACAATATATTTTGCATCTACTATAAAGTGACCATTTGCTTTATCTGCCAGAGTTTCTCACACTGATGCTTGTTAGTGTTCACCTTCCTGTCTGGATTATAGATCATAAGGGAAATAGAAGTGTGGGTCTGTATTTCCAAAGAAGGCATCTAATTTGCCTTTCGGCAGTCCCATAGGGTAACCTCAAAATACAGATACTGTGATTCCAGATCGAAGATACTGGGAACTCTGGCAGAAACTTGTCTCCCCAATAATGTTGGCCTATCAAGCCAGGAGGCAAGGACCAGTCTTTCTGCCCCAGCAGCAGATGAAACCGAAGTGCCAGTTGTCTTTGAACACCTAGTGTGTCAGTTTGTCGCAGCTGTGCTCTGGATGCCCACTCTTCAGTCCTGACTCCTGGCTGGACTGTGGGACCCTTCTTTGCAGTACTAAATCTTGAGCTTTCTTTCTTGGTCTTTTCAGTAGCTGTCATTGGACACAGATGTAGTCAATTGACTAAGATGTTATGTGAAGGATGGGAAAAATACATTTAAACTCTTGCTGTGTCAGATGCCAAACCTTAAGTGTGTTGTTTCAAACTCATTGTGAGTTCTCCCATTTGTGCCTTATCTGGTTTTGATCATTTAAGATGGTGATTGTTTCAATTGAACTTTGAAAGGTTTTTTGTAGAATCTGACAACTTGTTTCTGCCCTCTTTTAAATAAAATTCAGACACAAAGCAAATGCTCGGGCATTTGTCACAAGGGGACTGAAACTGTCTGCACAGGGATGTGGGGGAAGGAGGGATAGAAAAAGGAGGGCATCAGATGCTGATATTGTAGAAACTTCCTTTTCTGGCAGTAGGTCAATGCTAGAAGATTTTCTGCTTCTTCAGACACTTATTCCCACCTTCACAGGATATTTCTTGCCAAACCAGCTGCTATTCTAATTATAGCAATCTTTACTTTTTTTTTTTCTTTCCCCCCACTAAAATAATTACTAGATGTGTTTACTAGGAAAAATTAGCAACCTTACTTCAAATGTTGCCCTCCTAAACAATGGTAATTAGCTCCAGCTTTCTTTCCAGCCTATTTCTAGGCATAGCTTTTAGCGTGCCTGTATACTCCCAAACTGTGCCCAACCTCATGGATCCTTCAATTCTAAGAGACTCAGATACCCCAGTCTGGACACTCCATCACCATGCTTGAAGAAAATTTTGACTTGACCGTCTTTCCCAAAGCCATGTTGTATTTCAGTGACTGATCTGGGAGCAGAATAGGGAAATACTTCTGTGTTGCTCTCCCTTTTTTTCTGAACCTGGCTTGTTTTTCTCATCTGTGTTCCTCTATTCTTTAAAATAAACTCAGGACCATAAGACCACGTAGAGACTCAGATTTATGATACATGATGAGTTCCATTTAACTCAGATAGCTGAGCACAGCTGGAACAATGCAATGGGACTGGACGTGTTTGTGAGTGTTCACAGAAGGAAAATTGTTTTAAAAATGGAGGAAGAAGCTATATTATATTGCATATGGCCTGTCAGGATTCATTTTTAGAGTATCAGTGAGAAGCCTAACATTATTTCATAGAACCCAGGGATATAGCAAGAATGGGAGAGGGAGGGGAGTAAAAAGAAATCGAATTGGCTATTCCACACACTATTGCAGATCCAGCATAAAGTTATATCGAAGTCTCCCATCCTGAGACTTCAGATAATTCCATTAACCTCCAAACTGTTTTTGTCTCTGGAATTTTCATTTGAGATAACGTGCACTGATATTTTACAGTTCACTGATTATTAGAAGTCAGAGCTGTTACAGTATAATGTTTGAGTGAGATAACTTGATTTGCAGCATATGCTAGCTATACCCCCAAACCATTGTCCTGATGCCAGTAGCAAGATTAAGGTACTAAAGGCTGGTGAAGATTTTATTAAAGGAACAGTGCTGGAAGTGGATCCACCAGTTTGCTATACGTGGGCATAATTTAGCTATTAAAAAAATCTAAAACAACAAAGAGACTAAGATTCTGATCTTAATTAAAATGGAGTAAATCCAAAGCAGCTTTAGCACACAAATAAACAGTCTGAATTTACATTTCTATTAACTGATATGAGAATCTGGCTTAGTAAATATGAATTTACTTTGACATTTGATCTAATATTTGCTGTTGTTTGTGGCTTTTTTTTTTTCTTTCAGCAGAAGAATGTACTCTGTTGTGAATCACTCACCATGAGACCTCACTCCTCAGAGACATCTGCCCAGAGATATCTCACTTTATTCTTGCAATGACTAAGTGGGAAACAGGAACCCCAAGGTGAGTGCACTGAGCATATGTTTCCCCCAGGGAAATGTGTAATCATCAGAATGGCTGAGATCTCAGTCACTGAAACATTAGGTAAAATCATTTACACAAGAAAGAAAAATTCTTAAACATCTTTTCCCATCCTCTCACACTTATTTTTTTTTCCTGCTGTAGTTAGAGGGCACTGTTTTCCTTCAAAGCTTTTAGGCTGCTAGTAGATTACGTTATAAAGGTAATGTGACTATGCTGCACAGCAGAGCTGGATTGATTGGCATGAAACATAAACCTATCAAAAGAGAAAATCAAGCAGGCTGATAGCTCTGCTGTCAAGGCAGATTTATCTTTCATTGCAGCCTTGGCGGTCCCACTGCCTGGGATTAAAAAGCTAAAATTCTGTTGGGATCATTGCAATGATCTTGAGTTAGTGTGGAAAATTTCCATTAAAATTTGTTTTGAGTAACAGCTGAACTTTTGAAAACCCACAATCTGTTTTAAAATCTCTTTGAAAATGTTTGGGACTTTCATAGAAAGTAAGAATCTCTGTCTCTTCACCCCATGCCCAGTAAAATTCCTCCAGTGTTTCTTAATCACCCCTATCAACATTTCTATGTATTTGGCACATGATTTTCAAAGCTCGTCATTCACCTTTCACAATAGTGGAACAATACTGATTCTTTTGCTCTTCTCTTGACTTATATTCCCCAATGAAATAGGCACCGCACTCTAAATTTGTCCTTAAGAACATTCCCTCTGGCTTCCATCTTTTACAGATAAGCTCTAGGATTTTGACTTTACTAGTATGCCTTCAGGTGTGTCTTCCTCTTTCATCCATTTTGTGGAGGTGCCTCATAGTGTTTTGCATCAGCATATTAGGATTTTCTAAAGGAATGGATCAAGCTCTGTATATACAGATGGTTTAAACTGCTCTCGGCCCTCCAGAAATGCTTTTACATGACTGATGTCCGCCCATTGCTTGCCTAAAACTGGAATGCCAACATTAGGTCCCCATTCAGGACCAAAGTCACGTCTCTACATATAATACTGTAGGGATGAAAAAATATATCAAACCCATGAATGAACATCACATCCAAAAGCCAAATATTTTGGTTTTCTTTAAAGAAATCATCTCCCTTCCATCTGACCAATCTTACGCATTACTTAAACTCCCAGTATCACTTCCAGTGGGGTAAAAGTGGGGATCTTGGACCAAAATAGCCAAAGCCAGAGTACTGGACACATGTGGGAGCATGCACTCCAGCTGTGTGAAATCCACTGGAGACTCTGATACCCTGGTCCTTTCTAACCATCAGTTTATTATTGTCAGCAGCAGATGTTCTCCTTGCCTGGAGAAGTCAAAGCAGGGACACCCGGTCAGGGGAAAGGCTGTTTAAATTACCTACAGTACAACCTTGAAAGAAACAAAGTAGCTCAGCAAATAACTACTCTTGTTGCATTTTTCACAAGAGTTACAGTTGAAATGTTAGAGAATAACATAATAATTTGCTTCTCCCCCACATTGCCTCAGCTTGAGTCCAGTACGTGGCACCAGGTTAGAGGGCCTGCAAATAACAAGTTCATACCGAGAAAATAAAATTTCCACAAAGATTTTTACTAAGTGATTTCTAAGTAACACTTTTTTTTTCTTAAGTACCTATTATTTTAAAACATTCTGTATATATTTAGTTTCCTCTACCGTTAAGAACATCAGGAAGACAATCGGCCAATCCACTGTGGTGGCAAAGGAGGAGGTAACTGAGCTCTTAACATTAAAATACTGACAGCTTTCCAGACAGGCTTATTGTATAGTGAAATGTAAAGTATGGATTATAGTGTTTTGTACTTAACCCCATGCCAGGACAAAATTCAGGATCCATCACTGGCAGGCATGCCTATGTACCTACTAACACAGAAGATACAATGTTATTTCATTGGTTATGGTAAGGAAATGCTGAATTTTTGAGTTGGAGTCAGGCATCCTATTTCATGCTTAGCATACTTCAAAATGAAAAAAACCTTGAAGTTAAGAAAGGGGAAAACAATAGATTTTTTTAATTAAAAGAAAAAAATAAAGGAGCAAGAAAAACACCCAGTCATTTGTTATCATCTTTCAGCAACTCTGAGGTACAGCAAGGAAAATCAAGGAGACAGAAGACCTGGCACAGGCAGAAAAGAGTGGGTTCAGGAGATGGAGGTGGTGATTTCTGTTGAATTTATCAAATCTCCGTTTACTCTTTTCAGAGTCTCGTTTTGAAAGCCAAAGATCACATCTGCTTCTCAACCACAGCAGGATTTCAATTGCTTCAGCTGCCTTCCGAACCTAAAAGAAAGATTGTGTTTGAGATAAGTCCTGGAAACAAGCAGTAGATAACAGTTCTGAGCAGTTTTTCTAAACTGTTCTGGCGTCTGTATATTTGTTAGATGTCATTAGGAACCTAGTTAGGTGAGAGATATACTATTCCCCTGCAGCGTTTGCTATCCACATTAATAAATCTGTGGTTAGGTATGACCAATGTGTCAGAGTCTCAGCTGGTGTATGTACCGTGGTGTAGCTGCACAGACTCTAGTGAAGCTGTAATAATCTATACCAGCTGAGAATCCGAACATAACATTCTGTGTTTTTTAAACATCTTCACATATCTCACTTTTAGCTGGGCCGTTTACAAGAAAATGTACGCTGCTGAAGGTCCACAATCCTTATTGCCCTTGGTATTTTTGCTTATCTGGCTTCTTGGTATATTTTTATTATTATTTGCAAATCCTTCTGGGTGTGAATCTTTCGTCTAAGTATTTAGCAAAGTAATGCAGGGAAATAACCTAAACTTAGCATCTGCCTACAGTCCAGTCTTTTTGGCGATAATATAGAACAAGAGAGGTTGAAATCTCAAGAAAAAACATGACAAAGGCCAAGGACAATGCCCAAAATAACATTTTCCACCTAGTCATAAGCCTTCAATTTTTATTGCTTAGGAAAACATATCTCTAAAAACAACTTGGTTGGGGTCTACCTTTCTGCAGTTAGAACAAATTTCTTCTGTATTGCCCTTTTCCATGTCCTCACCCCTGGAAGCAATTCAGAGTTGTGCTGATCTGTTTTCTTCCTCAATAGATTTGTTAAAACTGACCTTTCCTTTCTATTATTCTTTAGAATTCTTTGTAGCTTTTGTCTGATCTCAGCTTGTGTGAATGGCTACTCAGACTACTCAAAGCAAAGCAGTCAATCACATGTATAAATAATATACCTGGCCCTTCTAGAGAAGTACCTGTGACCACTAAGGCAGCCTTGGGAGCAGTTGCAGTTCCAAACCTGCACTTACTCTGTGCCGCAAGTTACAGTACATACTTGCAACAATTTTCTTGTGCTGGGAAGAGACATTATCAAGGACAGGTCCTGAATAATGCATTTGAGATGGGTTTTTGGAAGCATTGCTCTTAGCATCTTTACCCTCTGAAAATACCAGTCACATACGGATTCTTTTTTAACTGTTAAATTTTATATCATACTTTCCAGAATAGATGCTATGTGCAGTATTGAAATATAATTCTTTCTTGGCAGCAGAGACAGTCTTCTCTAGCAATTTCTAGTCAATGTATCCATTAAACAGTTGAGGGCAGTTTTCTTTAAAATTAAGAGGCAATGCATTTCTCATGTAGTGTTCAAGCCTCTCCACGACTGTTGAGTTCATGTTTTCTAGGGAATCTCTCTGTTGAATGACTGCATAAGGTTTTGTGGTAGCTGCATGACAATATAGGTCCAGAATCTTATTCTCTTGAATACTTTCTTCTGCAGGAGAAGATTACCTGACTGATTTTGAAGATATTGATATACTGAACTATTATTAATATCCTATTAGCAGTTAACTTATCTTTCTATGTGATTATATACTTCATTTCATTTTTCTTGCCGTTACTGTGACAAGTTCTGATTTCAGTTTCTCACTCAAGACTTAATTCTGCAAGAACCTGATCACTTTGATCTGATACAGTGGAGCATGTAAATATCTGCCTAACTTAGGTATGTGAGGAGCTCATTAAAATACATGGGATACTGTCATATTTAAATTGAAAGGAAAAATCTAGTTAACCAGCTTGGGACCTGGACCATCCGTGGCTGAGTTCTGCCACACTTTAGAGAGGATCAGCAGGAAAGTAGAAAGTGTGATGTCCAAAGAGATGCGGAAATGTCTACTCAGAAAATAGGATCTGGAGGGGAGCCTTTAAAGACATAATGGACTGCTACAAAGAATAAGACAATAAACTGTTCTCCATTTCTACAGGGGATATGACAGATCTTAAAATAGCAGTAAGATTTAGGTCAGACATTGGGAAACCTTTCTACACAGGAGATAATGATGCCCTGGAATTGTCATGGTAGTCTGTGGATTTTCAAATAAAGGAGGTTTTTGAGAAACAGGTTAAAGAACTATCAGATGAGAATGGCTGAGGTACGACTGATGCTGGTTTAGGACAGCAGCATAGGTTAGGTAACCTCTGAGATCTCTTCAGAACCTATTTTGTGAATTTTTCTCTGTGATAATTTGAAGAAGCAGAGTTAGATGCCTAAATTCTTTAATTCATCTGCCTTTGTCCTCCTCTGTAAAGTAGAATACAAGCATTTCCCCAGCCACAGAGGCATGCTGTCAGGGTAAATGCAGTAAGGATTGTTAGCCAGTCAGATGCAATGGCACTAAGTAGGGAGCTGGAAAAGATAGATAGCACAGGCTGAAAAACTTCAGTAGATTTGGCCAGAGTGCTTGGACTGGAACTCTGTTATCAGCATCCTTTGGGCTGCCAAACTTTCAGTGACAGCAGAATTTAAACAATCATTTCATTGACTGCTGACTCAGTTCTATGTGAATTGAATAGGCAGTTCCTAGATCAAGAAGGAAAATGTAAAGGTCCCAATTCTGCAATTGCTTACATATGAAGCTTAACCTACTTGAGTAGAGCCCTTAAGTATTCTGATGCATAAAGATAATGACGGATGTAATTGTTTGCAGCACAGAAGTCTCTCCAGGTTGTACCCAAGGCATCCTGCCATTAGGGGATAGTTTTTGCTTCACAAAAACTGGCTTATTTGTCTTTTTAATAAAGAACACCAGAATAGCATACTCTGTGGAGCAGACACATGTGGATAGACTGCTGGAGTACGTTACAGCAACTTCGCAGATTCTGCAACACTGGAAGATTCAAATAATTGCTTTATATAATGGTGTCTGTTAAAGCTCCACATTCTTATGTGTTTCAGTACTTGGCATGTAAAACTAAGACACCTGTTTCTCCACTCACAGTATTAACTTGTCAAACCTCAGAGGTTTTTCGCTATTAAAATACTTGCGGCTGATAAACTTGTAGACTTCATGTTGTTTGATAATGGGCTAATTTGGTCAGCCAGGAAAAGTACCATTTGAATACAGCTGCTTGCATTAAATAGATGAACTGTGGAATTTATCTGTCCTTTGTGAGACATGTAAACGTTAGATAGCTATGTTTGAATGAGTCACTCATAGGCAAGGGAGAAAAATGAGGGCGGTGAATGGAGTGTTCAGCTCATCTCAAGACAGGTCAGGTGAAATTGTCTGTCTTATTGAAAAGCTCATATTGGATTTTCAAAGCACAGCCACTGAGTTATGTACATGTTTTGCAAATTGCCATAAAAAGGTATAAAATATATAAAAATATTTTGTATATGCAGTTGCCAGACTTTAACTGTTTGTTGAAATTTTTGAAGAAGGGATTGTCCTGTGAATATATTTGTATAGGGCTTCCCACCGTGTTTCCCACTGACCTGGCCTCTCTGCAGTGTTTTGATGTACAGGCTAATATAGCCACCTCTACAAACACCCAGCAGGCTTGCAAATGTACATATCTGGCAGGATGTATGCAGGTGAGATGAGCTTTTGTGTAAAAGGCTGCACATTAATGTTTCTGAACTTAAACCTTTTAGGGAAATAACTTCCTAAGATTTTGCATGCAAATGGCCTGAAACCAAAATTCAGGCCTGGTAGTTAATGGGCTCATTTAAAGACAAGTCAGTTTGGGTCCCAGTGTCTACTACAAGTTTTTACAGAAGGAGGAGATGAAAGAAGATAAGTTGTTTTTAATGAGGAATGTCTGGAAAACACCAACTACTGTTCTGCTTCCAGGTTGTAAAAGGCTTAAAAACTTATCCTTCCTTCAATTCCCAGCACATCACAAGACAGTACCTATCAGTTGTATCCTTACATGGACCAATTTTAGACAGCAATTACAGATTTTATGAAAGCAGAAGCGAAGAATTTCTGAGTAGAAAGGTCTTTGGGCTGTATCTTTACTATAGCCTCCATGGGACATTGATCTTTTTCTTACTGATTTTTTTTTTTCTTATGAAAAAAGACAGTATATACTCATAGCATTTATAGAATAAGAAAGTAAAATCCAAGCTGGATACTTCAAGCAAGCCTGGAGAAATAAGAATACAAACTTTAAAATACAGTTTCATAAATTTATAATATAGAAGATATCAAGAATATTGGCCTCTGGATCTCAGTTTTATGCTTTGCTTAACATTTACACTGCACTGACACTTAATCTATAATGTAATTTGTTATTTTTGTACAATAAAAAACCTTTATATTCTGTAGGCTGCATTTCTAGATGAAGTGAGAATGAATAGCTGATTTTCAATATTTTTTAAAGATTAGGCCAGTCATTAAGTGAATACATATAACCCAACTTACATAATTACATAATAATCTAAATTATATACATTATGTAATAATGTAAATTTGAGAACGCATCTTAGAAATTCAGAAATTCCATATTTACCACTCTTGGCCTTTTCAAATTACCTGCATCAGGTACTGAAGTCTAGAGTTCTTATGTGAGAAATTCAATCCTATACTTAAAATATTTTAATTATGGAATTTGTTATAGGCACACGTTGTTACTAAGTATATAATTTTAAAGTCATTACAGTATATAATTACAATATAGCTAGTGCATCCAGATTCTAAAAATACGCATTCTGGAGATGAGATTGAGATTAAGTAATTACACAGGAAGTTAATGTACAGTCTATATTAATTAGCAGTATTTGCCTGCATAAAATATGATGTAGTTTCATTACATTTTAATTTCAGCATAAAACTATAATATATGTACCTGCATTACCATTATTATCATTGTTAATAATAAATTGCTTGAAGATATTCTCCTTAACCTGGTGATGTTCATTGAGCCATGGGTACAGTGTTCAGCATCTCTAGCATTTTTCTTTCTTTTTTCCAGTGTAACCATGTCCGTCTGAGTCCACTGCCCAGTCTCAGCTTGTTTTAAGGTCTCGATGAAAAATTTCAAAGACTATGTCCCATTCATAGTTGATCTGTTTGAATTTAACCTCTTTCTTACTATAAGAAATGGTGAAGCTTCTTTTGCTCATTCCTAGGGAATGAAGCCATTGGCAATGTCCAGACTAATGTGTCCCTGCTGATAGTGCAAAGAGCCTGTGCTGCCAAAGGCATCCTATGCTGTCAATGCCAACCTCAAATGCCTCTAGTATGGGGTATAGTCAACATGCAGCTGCTTCTAGCTGCTCAGCCGCCGCCTGTAAGCGTATTGCCTTGCCTTGAAACCAGCTTTATGTAATTTTTTTGCACACTTTGCTTATGGATCCCTAAATCAAACAGAAATTTCAGACAAAAATATGACAACAATTATGCAATGAATCCAGTGCAACCTCCATCCATGACATAAGGATGGTGTACGTGTCGTAATAGAGAAGTCTGCAGATGGGGCATGGCTCCAGCTGCATCGTTCCAAATTCTGGCACATCATTTAGGTCTACTCTGGAACAAACATCAAAGAGCTTTGTCCAAATATGCAGTGGTCATTTGCCTGAATGTTTCAGATGTACAGAAATTTCTGAAAAATATGCTGCACCTGCTGTTACTAATAGAAGGAGGAAAAGGGGTAAAATATCCGTATTGCTCCTGACTTCCTTCTCCAGCAGCAGCCTGACAGATGCTCACCCTACAAGTAAAAATATTTGCAAAGTGAATTACTGTTTCTGCTTTGTTCAGCTGTAATTTATGTTTCCGTGTAACCATACTCCAGAATCTCAGCTGTCATCTGAAAAATACTAAGCTTCATAATTTTGTGGTTGAACACAAGGTTTAAAATGTGAAGTGAATGTAACCCACCTCATGACAGCTGCTAACATTCTTAGGCAATCTCCAGAAATAGTATGAGGTCTGGTAGAGTGATTTCATATAATATCAATGAGTAAGATCAATGATATCTGAAATGGTAATATGGATAATGGTAAATTTGTGCCTCTTTTTAAGCAAAATATCAAAGTAATCTTCTTTGATACAGGCAGGAGCTGTTTTTGGCATGCGGGCAGGGACTGCTGGTTGCTACAAAGGACTGAGGATGAAAAAGTTCGATCTGACCTTCCTGTTTTTAAAACCATGCCTGTTCTTTTGTAGTACACAGAGCCTGGTGTAGCAGAAATTGAGTCAATGAAATCATTCCCATTGATTTCAATGGGTGTTGGATCGATGCCCAAAAGAGAGAGAGAATGCATTTTCTCTAGAAGCAATAGTCTAATCTGCTTTCCTAGTGCCAGGCTTTCTAACCACTTCCCCATTTTCGGGGGGGAACAAAACAAAACAAAAACCTACCAAAAATCTTCCTTTCCTCATTCGCATGTTCTCTCAATGGCTTTGTTCAAAAATCTGCAGCTTCCTTGAAAAAATTTGGAGTAAAATCAATGTTCTAATGTAAAAATCAATGACATTGAGATACTTCGTTGGCCATCATAGACAGGCCCATGGGAAGGACATGGTTCCAGCATTCCTGGTGCACCAGTACAAGCTCTGGCACATCTCTTAGAGCTAATGTTTGACAAATAACATGCAGCTTTGTCCATGTTTACTGCCAGTTGCAATAAAAATACATGTTGGATTACATATATTGTAAATGGGAGACATGTAGCTGCCATAACTTAGCAGCTGGCACGTGACTTTCTTTCTTTTCTTATAAGAAGCATCAGTATTTGCAAATAGTAATATGTTGTGGACAGGGATTAAGAATTTTTTTCTTCTGAACTGAGAATCACTAGGTAAAGATCTAGACTCGAGTAACTCTACAGTTTCATCTGTATCACTCTTTTCCATCTTTCTTCTTGCTGTCATTGTACAGGAAACTAACTAATGACAGCTTGTCCTGTTTGAAGTCTAAGCCCCATGCTACAGTTTTTAATTTTGATAACACTGTGAGATCCTGAGTCTTACCACCAAATAATGAATAGAAGATGTTTTGGGACATTAATAAGCAGGGTCCTATATAGAAATAATCTGCTTCATGCACTGTGCTTTTGAAGTCTTTTGTTTGCATTCAAAAAATCCTTTCTGGGAGCAAATACAAATTAGGATCCAGTCTTCAGCCCTTCCTTACCAGGGTCTTTCTCTAAGCATGTAATTAGCTGCAAATGAAGCTGCAGCTACTTAAGTGTTTAAGCACCTGATTGCTCCTGGAAACCAAATACTCACATGTCTAAATTACAGTAATTTTTACCTACTCTCTGCAGGTTCAGTCTCTGGCCCCAAAGTAATTTGGACCGCTCCTGTGTCAGCAAAAGCAGCAGGAGATGCCTATTCACTGCATTTTTCATAACAGGACAGGGGTGGTACAGCCTTTTTTTGTAGCTTCATAGACATCATTTTTACGGCATAGCATTACTTAGTATTTATGTACTTTTAAAGCCCAGAGGAGGCAAGAAGTTTTTCTAATCATGTCACTGGACTTAGTCTAGCAGCAATGGATCCAAGATCGAGAAGGGAATCTGTGCTAAGGCTGCAGCTACGTCTTTTCTAAGAAAAGAGAAAAATATAAAAAAAAACAGCTAGATTCTTTCTCTCAAAGGGCATCAGCTGTGAAAAGCAGGTCTCTACCAAGAGCATCAGGAAGGGTGGGCAGTGAAGAAACTGCAAGGTGATTGCTGCTGTTCAGGGATTCTCACATGTAGAGATCCAGGTGTTATTAAAAAAAAATAAACTGCTGGCAGGGCTGCAAAATCACTAGCTAATAAGAATGGATTCAGCATTGCCTGGGGGGGCTGACAGAAGCTCAAAGGAGAGCTTCTCCAACACACTACACTTACCTTATGTAAAGGCTGGATTTTTGATTCACTGTGGTTGAATTCGGAGACTGTTTCCATTAACACTTACCCTACTAATACCAGCCCATTGATTTTACTGCCACCTCTGCTCTCTCTTGTCCTCCTGTGTTTGTTTTCCAGGAAACCAGTGTTACAGCCACAGACTCTCCAGAGCTGCCAGCCAGCCCCAGCCTGCGCTCCCCTTACACAGCCTGACACCCACTCGCCCACTGCAGCAGCCTGGTCCTGAGGCTGCTACAACCTTTTCATCCTGCTAGGACACTGCACTGTTAAATTGTCCATCTGCCACTGGGCTCCGGCTGGCTGACTTCCTCCAACCAGTTATGACTGTGCTATACACCAATACTTTTGAATCTATATGTTAACCAAAATGTGTTGCAGCCTGTCAAAAAGCTGTGACAGGTTTTTCTTTCAT
Organism: Calidris pugnax; assembly: GCF_001431845.1. Lineage (NCBI taxonomy): Eukaryota > Metazoa > Chordata > Aves > Charadriiformes > Scolopacidae > Calidris > Calidris pugnax. The sequence goes on from NW_015091064.1 coordinate 5,786,355, forward strand.
ATGGTCTCTCCCTAATATAAGCTGTACACCTTCTACAGTATATATACACATTGCATATGTTCGTAGCCTACACATAAAACATACACATATATTTGTCTTTCTCAGATACTTATCCACAAAAGCAAATCCAGATATACGTTCAGGCAATGTGCAGTGCCAGAAAGATCGCCTCCATGACTGCTCTTTAGCAGGAATCATCCCTAAATTAAATGAATATAGACTTCCCTCCCTGGTGTGTTTACAAATGGATTTTTAATATATACACACGTGTGTGTATATAATATATATAAAAAACATACATGTTTTATATGTAAGTTAATAGTATTTTCACATGTATGAATATTCCAATGGAATTATATAGTATAAAATAGAACTAAACTGTTAAAATTTGGGTGGTGATAATGCACAATACTTTGAATCTGTAAGACAATAAATGCAAAGCTCAAACAGAAAATGGTAATCTGTCTTTAAAATGGGAATATCCTTGCAGTGCAACCTGTCAGCCCAAGTGAAACCACAAATCCAGGATTATGGTCTACCACCCTCTTCTGTGCCCGGAGAGGGAAAGAAACATTGCATTGCAAAGCCTCTGCTGACTTTCCTTGTTTCACTAACTAAAGCAAAATGGAATTCTCTACAGTTATATTCCAGGCAGAATTGCCTGTAGGTATGCACAGAAGAAAAGCCATATTCGAATTTACAGCCACTATACATAAGTCAGAAACCCTGTATAAGGAGCAGCTTCACACTAAGCATCTTAATTCCTCCCTCCCTCAGCTTCGGGCTTTTCCTGAAAGAACCTGAGGATCTGATTAACCTCTGACTCCTCTGAGAAATCTGGAATCTCTTAAGGTCCTTAAAGACACTGCAGAGAAATCTCTACACCAAGAAGTTAATGAACCCCAAACCAGCCAATGGTCTACCAGTCTCTGTTGGCTAGTCTTCATTATTTTCCCCCCCACTTTAAATTTGCCCAAGTGATTTAGTCTGCAGATTGATTTAGCCTCAGTTGAAAGTGATGAGAATTATTCCGTTCATTTTAGAGATTGCTGGATCAGAGTTTACTCATTTTTTTCCTGAACCAAACCTTAATGATGTCAATAAAATGCCTTTTGTGCAGTTCAATGGGCTTGTAGTCATTCCAGTAATTCCCTATACATAAAAAAAAAAAAAAAAAATTACTTATTTCTTCAGTCTTTTTCCAACCAACATGGTTTTGGCTTCTTTTTCTTCATTGCTGCCCCTCCCAGTTGGTTCACATCAGCTTCCTCATAGAAAATGTCAGCACTGAGACAAAGACTCAAATAAACACAGAGACTCAGCTCTGCGCTGAGAGCTGGTCCTCTCAGGATACATGAGAGGGAAGACAGCAGAGCAAGCTTGTTCTCTTTCATAGCTACATGAAAGACATCAGTCCCTAAGGTTATTTCTGCACGGCGTTCAGGCAGTACGATGTAGGGCTCGCTTCAGTGTCGCCAGCACGTGTCATTACCAGGGAAGCTGCAGTGTCACTAGCTTCAGTGTCAGCTGCATGAGGCCATTGGAGAAGCAGGGTATCTGATTAGGAAGCTTGTCTATGCAGACACTGTAACTTCACTGCTATTAACACTGAGCCAGCTAAATTGTAGCTGGTCTGATCCCCCTCTGTGTGTTGTCGTAACACTCCCATTTTGGGCTAGGTGCAGCCTGCTGCTCTGAATTTGTACCTTTTAGGCATTGGTTTTCAGGGCATTGAGGTCAATTGAGAGATTCCCTACTGCAAGCACCTTCTTATGCTTAGCTTATGGCTCATCAGCATGCTTAAACGCTCACCTCCCTTAAAGCACCTGAATGTCATGAGTGAAGTGGAAGGGGATTACTTATGCACTCTTTAAGATTTGCTTTGGCAAAACAGCCTTAGCAATCTCTAAATTTAGATAAAATATTGATTACTAAAATAAATCTAAGATGTGGGTATTGTCTGAGGCAAAGTATTAGTACCTTCTCTAAACTAAAATCGGAATGCATTGATAAAATTTTGTGGGTTGTGACAATAACATTATTACAGCCACAACGGTGTCTCATCTTCTATATTAAAAAGACTTCCAAAATATTGCACAATGAAATATCTTGTAAACACTACTTAACAAATGATGCTGGATACTCAGGGAAAAAAAAGTATTTTTTCATTTTTTTTAAGCAAAACCCTATATTTTTCTCTCACTTTACGGCCAGAGGCTGCATTGCTCTGTGTGTGAGACAGAGCGCTCAGTATGTCCCCTAGCAGCAGCAGTTTGTTCCCCAGAAAATGAATTATGCACCAAAATTGGTATGTATTATGTCACTAGGATACTTACACAAAAGAATCATTCCTTAGAAATAGGAGATTTTCTGATGGTCAACGTTCTTTAAATTATTTCAGGATAAAATTAGAACTATGCATTTTCTGCTCTGGTTTGTTTGGCTGTTTTGGTTCATTGTTGGCTACATTTTAAAATGAAGCTTTAATAAATGTGACCATTGGTTTCCAATAGAAAGGTTTTCATCCGAAGAGCGTGTTATCGATGGCTATTCTCATTTGCAGCACTCGCACTCTCCATGGCTCTCCGCAGCTGACTGCACTGACGTCACCTCCAGCGCTATCGACACATTCTTTTGTGTGGTGTGAATGAAAAAGTAAATTGATCCCAGTGGGGACTGTGCTCACAGTGAACAGAAAAAAGCTGCCACTCTGCCAACTATAGATGGCATCAGACGTCTGTTAGTAGAGTCCTTGCTTTGGCACTCGGATTAGACAGAACACCAGTTAGGGGGTTGTCTTTATGCCCCTCAAAAAATATATTTTTGGAAGGCTAAACCTGGCACAGGGAAATTAATAATGATTTAAATGCCAAAGGATGTAAACAAGAGCACCTTGCATCCTGGAGGTAAAGTAATTTTAGAAGGGACAAATATTATTATGCCAAATATATGAATGAGGGAAGCATAATCTCCTTGGGGTTATGGAACAAAAGGCAAAGAATAAAAAAGAATCAAAAACCAGTCACCAAATCTTTGAGTTGTGAAAAGATATTCATTTTGGAGTTTTAAAATCATCTGTACTAAATAAATTATGCCTGCCAGGAATCTGGTCTTACCTCTCGTGAATTCTAGTCCTGAAGTCCAAGTATGTATAACAGGAATGTTGTTTCTATAGCATGCAAAGGCAGAATTTAAAGTTTTATGCTGACTGGAGTTTTATTTTAGTTTTGTTACGGCTATTTTTAATATGAGCCTTTGCACCAAAGAGAAAAAAAAAAAAGAGGTATTTTATAAGTTTTTCGCACATTTTGCACATTTATTTACAGTGTGTATTTGCCTTCCTCTCCACCACTATCAGTTACTATATTTATAACATCTAATTTTTTTTTTTCTTTTGTGGTTGGACTCTATGATCTCAAAGATCCCTTCCAACCATGAAGATTCCTCACCTGACACTTCTGAACAGCCTGTAGTCATAGTCATCAATAGTTGCACTCCAGTCATGGGATTCTCCCCACCAAGTTTCAGTAATGACATCTAAATCATAGCTTTCTAGCTACACGGTGGCTTCCACCTCCTCCTGTTTGTTGCCCATGCTGTGTGCATTGGTGTAGAGGCTCCTCAGCTGGGTTGTCAGCCATATCACCTTCTTAAGAGGAGCACACCTTAAATGGTGCCATGACTCTATTTCCCTAGAAAACCAGTGTCAAGGCAAGAAAATAAATTTAAAGCTGAAATGGGATCCCAAAATTGAACTGTGCTGTCTTCTCTTCCATCACACAACAGCCACCACAGGGTCTGTATCCCCCATCCTTATGCCAAAGTGGACTCTGGTTATGCTGAATTATAATACTTTCAATAGTTACATACAATCAGGTGTGGTTCTGGTGAGGTTTGGCCACTTGATTTGCAAGTCTTTTCCATCTATATGTAATTGCCTTATCCCAAAAAGAGAAAAAAAAATTCACTTTTAATGTTAGCTAAGTAAAAAAGGGAACCTTTTGTCTCAAAGTAGAAGTATAACTGCAGGATAGCGTGTGTAGGCTGCAAAGTTACCAGTTTTTTAAACTTTCACCAGCTTTTTAAACAGTTTGATTTCAGTGCTCATGTGCTTGAAACCATTTCCATCTTCTAGATCATAGACTCCAGAGGAGTAAGGAAGAGTCATTTTTATTATCCTATTTTAGTATTTGAAGGGTCATATTTAATTTTTATTATCCTATTTTAGTATTTGAAGGGGTATAAAAATAGGTTGATGCCATGGGCAGATTATTATCACTGCCATCTCACTACTTTTTTCAAATATATGTGCATTGCAGGTATGGGATTTTTCCTATAGGTTTTCCACATGGGTTTTATCACAAAATGACCTAGTGAAAATAGGGACTTCTGAGCGCTACCTGCATAAAAAACAGGGATAAATAACGTAATTTTAAAGCTCCACTAAGATTTTTGTGGGTTTTTTCCTTTTTATTACTCTGTTGAGTGTTACTATAAATCTTTCTCAGTGTAAAAGTAGAAATATTTTTTTTCTCTGTGATTTCTTCTAAACTGAATTTTTCAGGCTCCATGTTAAAAGAGGTGCTTTGGGGACCATAATAAAACGGTCTTATTTTGACACACTTGGAAGTAAATGATTGTTTTGTCCATTTAAAAATGTTTTTTTGAAAATCAAATTAATTTTTTCTGCTAAAATGTTCTTAACATTTATATAGACTGAAAATGAAGTGAAACGTCATTATTTTTTTCAAACAAAACCGTTAAAGTGATTTAAATGTCTTGCTTCTCAATTTTCTTTTTTTCCTCCACTTTGTTTTTGATGAGGGAAAAAAATGTAGGGGGGGGAGGTGAAATCATTCTATTTCCCATTAAGTAGACAATCTGGTGTCTGCCCTGCTTTTACTCCCATGGGAAAAGCATAACAGATGTACAAAAAGGACTAATGTTATATAACAGAAAAGTTTAAAAGACATCAGACTGTTAAACTGTTAAGTAACGAGTCTCATTTTACCCATCCCATGACCATACACCTGAGATACAATCCTGGAGCGTGTGTTGCCAGTCTAAGTACCCTTGAAGCACCATCTGGTAGTGATACCTGTCTGTCACCGGATTAATGCTGGGATACTGGACAGCATTTGAGCTGTTGTGTGTTGATGCATAAAAGTATGATTTTGTGCTGGAAACTAGATATTAGGGAAGATTTCCTGGATTTTTTTATGAATTAATGCCAAAAAATACATTAAAAGACTAAGGGGACACAAGCTCAAACGATTTATATTTTCATGGAAACAAAGCAGTAAATTGTGTGAGTGCAGTGCAATCTAACTCCGCTGAGTGAGTGCGTAACTCATACCTAGACATTGTGTTTGATGAGTAGAGGAAAATAAAAAGCAGCATGGATGTGGGCCTGTTTTTTCCATCCCCCATTACTCGAATTGAATGTTGCCCTGGGGTCAGGTGGCAGAAGAGAAGAGTCTAAGACCTGAGAGACAAGGGTTTCAGAGATAAGGAAACACGCTTAGCACTTATAGGGCAGGGGGGATTTTTCCATACAAATCCCTTTCCTTTCCTCCACCTTCTTGCAGCTCTGCTGCTTTTATCTGCAGGAGGTGGTGTGTCTCTCTTGCTCCCAGAGGCTGAATATCCTTCATCCCTGGTCAGAGCATAGAAAAAAATCATTCTTGTGGTCCAGAGAGTTTCACAAGGACAGACAGGAGGTCTTTCAGGGTGAGGAGGAAAGAAGTTGTTAAATCTGATGTTGGTCACAAGTGCATTATCGACTGACCTGACAAATGCAATTCACCCTTTAACTAGTGAATAAGCACAGCATGAATATTGTAGAATTCCTTCCTTTGACCTCGACATTAAATTGTGGAATATTATTTGTCTCTTCACCTAGTTAACTTTCCTGTCTCCTTGGTGAGTTGAGAAGACTGCCTATGAGCACCAAGTGTGTTTGTTTTGGGAAGAAGTGTCTTTGGAGCATTAACTCAGTAAGCAAAGTCTGTTACAGTTCATAAGTAAGCCACCACTTCATAAAAGTCCCATCTTTTCCAAGTCCTGACCTGAGGAGTATTCAAATTAGCTCTATGATGAAAAGATTTCTTACCTATTACTAGTGACTTAAGCCATTTTCTTTTGCTGGCTCTGGCTGTTAAGGTGCCCCTGGAGGAAACACAAGCAGTAGAACTCTGTAGCTTCTACAGCAAGTCCATCTTCTTCCTTGGAAACAGATTTCTAGTTCAGGAAGGAAACTTTCTTCCCTTAAAGATGCACAGCTCTTCAACCTTGGCTTGGAGGTAAATAGTCTTTCATAAACACAATATACATTATTTTCTTATATATCACTGGTCACTTTATCCCTAAGTTCCTATAGCTGAAGCTAGTTTGTCTCTCCATGTTGTTTCCTGTAAAGCAAGAGGTAGGTTAGGTCACTGCCTGAATTCTGTCATGGAAATTGAAACCGAGCCAACAAGCAACCTTCACAGTGTTCCCGTCCTGAGAAAGTAAAACATGTCAGCGGAGGAGTTTAACAGATTTGTTGTCATGAATATAAATTTGAAACAGAAGGCAAGCTTGTCTCATAGGGCAATTTGGGAGCCCCACGATTAGTGCTGCTATTCAGCCAGCATGGGTGCTTTATCCTCATGTACCACAGCATCCCATTGCTGGGCTGACACTGGGGACGCCTGGCTAAAAGAACAGCGTGCCTGGTCTTGGGCAGGGCTATTTACACAATACCTGCAGCACACAGACTGTTTACACTGATGTTGCTGTGACCTCTGGAAAAGACCAATAACCAAGAACCTCCTCTCCCCAGGTGCCACTCTGCAGCTCCCATCAGCCTTCTCTGCAATATAGTTGTTCATTAGCTTCATTATGTCCCCTTTCTGCAGCAATTCCCCCCACCTCTGCAGTGACTAGTATCTCTCTACTCCCTTTGGCCTCCATTCTCTCTTTTGGTCCTACACAGGGGATTACTATATGGTTTGAGTTTCAGTAGAAACCATTGTGGTGATGCTTTGCCCCCTTTTCTTTCTCCTTCTTTCCTTCCTTTTTTTTTCTCCTCAAAATAAAATATCTCTACGAGGTGTTTATAAATTTAATAATTACTGCTGGGAAGTGAGGCCAAAATGCCATTCATTGCATAAAGAATTTATTTTAATTTAATTGAGTTGGTACATTACATATCTGAGTCATATAATTCCAGTACCACAGAAAGAATGATGGGTGCTAAAAAAGCATTAAAGAGTATTTGGGGGAAACACTCATGGTTGGAAGATGCACTCAGGAGTATGGTGGAAGTCAGGGAAGCCTTTGGCACTAATTCTGAGTATTGTTGTGGAGGCAAAAGGCTGAGAAGTGATTTAATTATATAACATTACAACAGAGTAAGCAAAATTTATTTATGTGAAGTCTGGAAAAAAAGAAAGAACAGCAAGTGAAAGAGGAAATGTGGATTGGGAGGGAACCTGCTTTATCTTACATTCTGAATCTGGTGACATTCCTAGCTATGTGTAGAGGTCTGGAAGAGACGCCCTGATCACCGATCTCCTACCCAGCATGTGTCAGTTGTATCATGGAGGTCTCTTCTCTCTGGTCTTCCAATATTTTTTCTGTGCTTTAACTCCCCCAGAGCTATTGTTTCATAGGATAAAATGACAGGTCAATTCTTGAGGGCTTAATGACACAAATGGTGAAAAGTAGCAGGAGATGTCCTTATCCTCATGAAACAAGTAATCTTCTCTTTGTAAAATTGTTTTTATCACATATTCATGTATTTTCCATTCAATGGGCCAATAATGATACTCACCATCCTCATTATTCTTACAAAAGACTTTCACTATATGTTAAAAATAATTGTGGTTGTCCCATTAAAAAGACAGCATGAGGGAGCCATATAGAAACAGTGCTCAGAGAATCACAGTTAGCAACAGCAATAAATAAGTGAAAAAATAGAATTATTTGAGATTCAGGAGAGCTCATATCCCTATTAAAAGGAGTCAATCAAGCCTAAAGCATTAGTAACCTATATATTAAAAGAATGCCATTTTTGTTTTTCATATATGTCTTCCTAATGTCTTATTAGGAAATCAAATTTTGAAGTCCTTAACTCAATTTTTATTCACTCCTCACTCAGACAAAACTCTAATCAACTTCAGTCAAGACCTTGCCCCAGCATGCTAGATGAGCTGTGTCATGTTTTACTGCCATCAGATGATAATAAAAAGTTACTGTTATAAAATATAATGAGGTAAAGGATGTTTTATACTGAATGATTTAATAACACTTTGCACTTATAGTGTGTCAGTCGAGAAAGGATCTCAAAGTGCTTTACAAACATGAGAGAATGCATTTTAAGAACAAGGTCTGTGATGAAGTAAATGAAAGTTTATTTTAGCTTACCTGATAAAAGGCACTGTCAGGTTAGATGGATAAAACAAGTCTCTTAAACCAAGGCATTCAAAGCCCAGACATTTCTATATGTGCCGTGGCTCTGCTTCAGTGTGGGCACGTGCCTACAGGCTTTGCTCAGATTTCCTGATGCCCAGTTTCCATCAGCCTTGATTGGGAATCTATTTTGTCTGAGAACGCAGACAATTTTCTCTGTTCCCCATATTTCTTCAAAGGTCACATTCAATTTCTTGTGCTTTGGTTCATTCATTCATTCTTCGCACTGACATATAGGAAGCAAAAATACCTTTCTAGCAATACAGACCGACCATTCACTCAGGTTGGGTGGTACTGGCCTCTTTTTCAGAACTGCCAAATTACTCTCACTGTATTTTGGTAAGTTAATTTCAAGTGAAAATAATGCAGAAGGAAATATAGCAGAGGTATTGAGTTATTTCTACCATGACTTGTTGATTCCTTCCAATTATATTTTATTGTTCTTTAAGTAGAAGATAAAAATATCTGAGTCAGGAGCCTTCTGTTCACAGTGGAAATGCTCAAAATGTAATCATAAAATTCTATTACACTGTCATTGCCTTTTCAGACCTTCGAGTCAGAGGAGCTTGCTTACCGTCAGAGATCAGAGATCACAGCCTGCTACAGCCACAGACTCACAATGAATGAAAGAACGCATTAGTATTTGCTGAAGGCTAAAGCCAAGGCTTTGCTTTATTATATATTGCAGCAAGGTGTTTTAGGTGCACAGCTGTAATAGTAATAAGAAGCTATCAGAGATGTGGTATCAGTTCTGAGTAATAGGGAGATACCAGGCCCTACAGAGTGTGTTGGAGATGGAAAAGATCTACTATTTTAGAGAATCTGTACCCATGCTGTGGAGAGATAATATATCTCTCTGCCTAATCTTTTGTGGTGTCACCTTTCATTCAGGTGACTGTTAATCTCTTCGACTCCCACTCAGTCATTTTCATGGTTTCATCTGACCTTCAGTCCCATCCAGCACTGATAGATTCCTTATGTACCGAGAGCCTTTGCTGAGAAAGGCCCACATAAAACACTTTTGTTTGATAATCAAAGCACAGCCTAATATATCACACAAAATTTCATCTGATATAGCCCTCCCATTTATCTTTTCTGTGGCTTCCAAGCAGTAGACAACTGTGACTTCATTGTCATGTTTTCCTTTTGGTCCTCTCTTTTTTCCACCCCTAGGGCTTCCAGAGTTAACACCTCACATCTTCTTCCCTCCTCCTGCCCTTCACTGAATTACTTGCAGCAGTCTTTCTTGTTTACTCCAGGATCTCCTACAGTCAGAACTTTGTTTCCTCTGTTATCTGATCTCTGGAGAAAAGATATTTAGTCTGCCTTCCTCCAGTGCCACTCACTCTTGCACAAAGTAGCTTAGCTTCTTCCTCACTGAGTTCCAAGTCCACAGCCTATGGCATCCACATTTTGATTCAATTGGCTATACTGAAAATCATGCTGATGTGAGAATATATTATACAAATAACTGTGCAGGAGGCAAAAGGTGTTTGGCTGAGTATAAAAGACAGGATTTTGTTGAGTAATGAGATGTAAATGATAAAATTCACAACATATCTACTTCTATATCAAAGATTGTCCTTTGTGAAGTGAGAATATCTTTAGAAGCAAAATATAAAATCATCACCATCATTTTCCTAATACTTCTGTAACAGTTTGGTTAAATGTTTACTTTTTGTGTGTGTGTGTATGTGTGTACTGTTATTATTTTATAACAATATAGCATTCATTTAATATGAAAATGATATTTGAAATTCCTTTTAACTGATCATTTTACTGTCAAGCAGGAACTGATGTAGATTTCTATTCTCTCTGTTTCCTGAAAGGAACCTTCCAGTCCCAGAGTGACCCTTTGGTAGCTATTCTCAGCACTGGTGAGTCATTCATTAGAGCTTTTGAGTCATAGATGGTATCAGTTTCACATAGGCATCAGAATCACAACTGCACTTGCTATGTAAGAAACAAAAGAAGCAGTGGGAGATAAATTACTTTGTCAAAACTTCTCTATTTTCTTGCTTTTCCACATCCTAATTTCATATCTTCTGGAGCCTGTAGACATTCATTATCGAAAATTATTGTCACCTGCAAACTTTATTTTGATCAGCTTGATAGGAAAAAAATAAAATGTGTTGTGCTGTAGCTAGAACAGTTGTCTCCAGGCAAAGGATGTTTTACAATGACATTGAATGAGAATTTATTCCTCTGAGAGATCATAGTGAATTGTCAAAGGGATAAGAGGAGCTCAGTTTTTGGTAGAACTAATTCTAGGACAAAGTTCTATCTACCCTTGAGTCAAAAAAGAGGTTAAGGTAAGTCTATTTGTTAGGAGAATCATAAGCAATAAATTAATGACATTTTTATTCATTTCAGTTCATTTATTGATTTACGTGTAAGTGGCAGCCCTTTCTATTTTATTTAGTGTAATGAAAAAACCCATCAGTACAAGGGAAATTAAATATAAAAATCCTTCTTTGAAGGCAAATTTTGCCATTCTTCAGTACCACCCTCATTTGACATCCAGAGTCTCCTACCTTTAATGATGGCACAGTCTGTTCTTTTAGGATGAAAAACTCTTTTCACATTCCCTGCTATCCTGGTTTCTCCCATAAACAGATTAATGCCTACAAAAAAGAGGGAATTTCCTACGTGTTTTCTTAGAGGTTTCAGCTTCAGTCTCCTCAAACAGAGATTCTGGTTTTCAAAAGCATAATTTCCACTTTGGGGGTGATAAAAAAATATTAAAGTACCTGATTGCTGCAGATCTGTAACAGTGGAACATAACAACGGCTGATGGACAGGTGCTTGCTCTTATGGTTTCTGGTACAATGTCATACTTGGCTCTCTCTTTGCTGGGGTTGCAGGTGGTTGTGGTTTCAAAAGGGCTGTGGGAACAGGACAAATAAATTGTTCTTTAAGTGGGTGGTGCTCTCTGTAGCCTGCTTGCAGCAAGATACTTGCATCCACATTTCAGCTATTCTTGGAGTCTTTCATAGAATATTTTCTCCAAGAAAATCTCTACAAAATCAAAATATTCTAGAGAATGTTGGATTTTTTTTTTTTTTTTTTTACTTTTGTAGTGGGGAAAACTTCCATTAAATATTCTGTTCATTTTTTTTTACTCAGTGTGAACCAGAATTCTTGAATTTTCCAAACTAGTTCAGCAAAACACTAAGCTAGATGTTCCTGTTGTAACACATTCCCAGCAGCATTCTGTTCCACATTTTTCCTGACTAGCAGCCTTCCCAGGAAATTATATTTTCCAGAAGTCTTTGCAACAAATTTCACTCTGAGATACATAGGAAATGCATGTTACCTGCTTGCACATGTGAGGAGTAGTTCAGCTAATGAAAATGTAGCCGTTGGCTTCCTGAACTATAGGAAAATACACTTTAATATTAAAATTACTTGTGAAAGATTTTGAGTTATTTCAACAAAGCAAAACTTGGGGAAAGTTTAAAAGTTTTTTTCATCAGAAATGTTAATATACAATATTCTTGGCAATTCAAATGTGATCATTTTCAGTTTATATATTTTTTAATATATATATATCCCCATTGCATAGGAATACAGAAATATGAAAAACTTTGTGCCACTACTTTGTAATATCAAGAAAACAATGAAACATCAGGATGACTTATGGATTGGAAATTCAATATTTTTTTTCAACCAAATCACATTTTTTTCAAAAATTCTGGATAATGGTTCCTTGATTTGTTATTTAGGACACTTTAATAATACCAGTAGTTGCACAAATAGGTGAAGCAGTAGAAATTATTAAAATGCTTACTTTAATAATACCAGTAGTTGCACAAATGGGTGAAGCAGTAGAAATTATTAAAATGCTTAATGTGCTGTTCATTCCAGTAACAAAATTCTGTGGACGTTGCTTTGTGGCTTCATTTTGGTTCCTTCTTGAAATTATGTACAACCTCACAGCAAATACCATAAAGTTGGGAACTTGAGAAGCCTATTTTCTCTGAGAATCTCCTTAGCTTGCTGAGCACCTCTGTAGTTGTTCATGAAACCTGAGGGATTTAAAAAATATTTACAAGCCTGTTGCAATGCTGGCAATAATAGTTCTATTTTTCAGAGGAAAAAAAACCACCTAATCCTAGGACTGTGACGAAAGTACTGAGAAAGACTACCTACTACTGAATATTTACGTCTGCAATTTACATTCATTGCTTTTAGTTATAAAGTAGCAGTGCCACTCCTTAAAAAATAAACCACCCATTCTAAAATATGTCCATCTTTATTGTCTACACTGCTTTAAGAAGCATCTGCTTTGCTGTGGTGTGAATGAAGATAAATCATTAATTTAAATATTCAACCCTTGAACTGTAAGCTTATGTTTTTTATACCCTCAGAATGTATTTCTCCAACCTAAAGCTTTGTTTTCAGAAAATGTAAACAACCTCTGTTAGCAAATTCAGAACTGGGACATTGCATTGACTGGATCAAGGTTAAGTTGAACAGAAAAAAAAAGGGTTGAATGAGCACTTGATAGAAATTATAGTTTGAAAAAGCATCATGCCCTTGAAAATGGGGAGTAGTAGGTTGTTGGTATGCCAGGTTTAGTCTCTTCATGGACTTTGGTAGGAGCTGCACTCAGTTGTATGTAAGCAAAGTTGAAGGGCACTGTTCAGAGGAGATTTAACTCAGTTTTCTGAAAACTAGAAGCTGAAGAAAAAGCTGGATTTACACAACAGGGACAAATTCTGCCTTAACCAGCACAAGCACAGCTCTTTTGAGGTTTAAAACTACTTGGTAAGACCACATCTGATTGAAATGGATTCAGAACTTCTGTGTGCTAGAGGAAACTATTGACTTTTATTCAAAAAAATTAGGATTTTATACCTGATCACAAAAACACTTGTGAGTGAGAACATTTCTGCTGATTACAAACAATTTTTTTCAGGTTCCAATTGAAAATTTCAGCCTGACAAACGTTTGCTTCAGTTTTCTGTCCCATGTCAAGAGAACTAAGAAGGCCAATCTTATTTCCCCTCTAAAAAATTAATTAATTAACCAGAGTTTTAAAATATGAGACTAGTGTGTAAAGGTCTGCTCAGATTTAATATGATGGAAAAAGCAACAACTACTGTCACTAACAGGAGCTGGAGATAGGCGAGAAGAAAGAAAGAAATAAATCTAAAATTAGTGCTGTGCATGACTTTACTTCCTCGGCTGTGGTGAGAACAACCAGCTTAGACACTATTCAAATCTCCGAATATTCCTAAATAACAGAAGGTGCAAAGATATTTTATGAGAGATGACAGAGGTACGAAGAAGATCTCAGTTCCAGCTTCTCTAGAACGCACATGTGTGTGCATGCACACACACACACAGAGTGTCAAACCATCTCTTCAGTAAACAGAAATCTCAAAACTCTTCTGCAAACATGCCAACTTTCTGCCAATTGGTTATTACTAAAATTATCTTGTATTCAACCCATCAAGCTAATGTGATGACAGAGAATACAATAGTCTAGATGTTTAGAATCATTAAATAATCTTTAATCACTCCACATTTCTCCACATTTTGAATCTCCAGGTTCAAATCCTAAGAGGATTTAAAATAATATACATTTTACATTGAAAAAACAATAGAACTCACTTGATGAGACTGTGAGCATAGATTTAATGTAAAGAAGCAAATGTTGTAGCGTATTAGATATTCATTACTATAAACATATTCAGTGATTCAGAAACCCATTAAAATCTTAGCCTGTTTTGCCTTCATTCTACATAATTTAAAGTCCAGTCTTCTCTCGCTTTATGGGAGGTCAAAGAAGCTCTGAAGTAAAAAGTACATTTTCAAAATTCCTGTAACTCCTGAACTAATGAAGCAAAAAAGAGATCAAATGAGAATGGTAAATAGTTGAAAATATACTTCTATTTGTTAACAGATAAAAATAATGCAGTAAAAATGAGCTTGTCTTAAAGCAGAAAAACTCTGTCAACCCTGTGTCCTGACAGGCATGATTCTGGGTATAGTAAGTGAGGTAATCTATCGTCTGTCGGTGGATTTATTTCAGACTAAAAATCATATTTATTGTGATGGAGGTACTTGAGATACCATGTATAAAATTATGGAAGAATTTTTCAGTTTAACAAGTGTTTCACATCCATTTTTTAGTTTAAAAATAATAATAAAAAACCCCTCAAACCCCAAAACATAGAACTTAACATTTTATTATTATTTTCTTTTTCTCCTGGTTTGGTAAATGACAGGTTAATACAGGAAAATAATCCCCACCCACCCCCAAGGTTTAATTGCATGCAGTCCATTGAATTTGTCAACTAATAAAGTGATGCTCGTAAGGGGGATCCCCGAGTTGCTTATATATGCAAGGAAGACTATTTAAAGACAGGCAAAATGAATTTGTCTCCTGAGGTATCTGTTTTTCTTTATTAGGTATAAAGAGATGTAGGCTCCTATTTGAAAAATACCTTTTCATTAGACGTGTTAAATTTAAGACCATGTTAAAGTGCTTAAGAGTGACAGTGTAGACCCAACCCAGGTCTGTCTACTTTTTATCATTCTTTTAAAGAATTTGCCTTGATCTGTGTCTCTTTTTTTTTGCTTTCTCCTCTGGAGAGAGAAGTTCTGGAATCTTCTCTTTGTCCATGTGCTGTTCACCTACATTTAAAGACTTATCAAGTCTTATCAAAGGCTTTTATATCAATAAGGCTTGTTTGTATTATAATTAATTACTTCTTTCCATGGGAAGGAAAAGAAATCTCTAAGTCAATGTAGGACAGAAGGATGCCCTGTGCAGTATGTGAGGAGTCCCTCCCTGTTTGAACTCCCTATGACACAAGAGTACTGGGCCACACCAGCAAGCCAAGACACACCAGTGAGTGACACTTCCCAAGGGTAGCAGACATCGTGCTACTTTCAGATAGCCGTGTCACTTGGGTGATTTAGTTTAGACTTTCTGTGCAGCATTGCGCTGCCCTGTGTGGGTGTGTTGTGATGTTGGGCTTTCACCAGAGCAATACAGGATTTTATTAGGGAATCCTTGCTCACTGCAGCAGGAAAGAAGAAAGGCTGTTCTACCTACTCCCTCCTACTTGAAGGGAATACTCCTTGAGCTACAAAAAAGGAGGCTATGGATTTATATTAGTCAGATCTACTGACTCTGGCTTTTATTTTCATGCACTTAGCCACTTAAACTGAATAAATCCAGGCTTGCCTTCGAAGCCAGGGACATTCAAGTGTGAACTGCTATCATATTTTATAAATATTCTAAACATAAGGTCATGGATTGCCTCAGGAACAGAACCTAGGACCTCATGCAATAAGTTTTAGTCTTAACAAATCATTCATGTGGCCTCTCAGACTGAATATGCTTTTCGTAGTAGATCTCTAACTACTAACCCACAATTTTATTCTACAGTCAAGGATAGCAACCAAGATTCCTATCTGTAGCACGTGACTGGCAATTAAGCAGAAGTTATGTGATCCAGGTTAAACACGCGTGTAAAGATTTCTTCTCACAACTGAGTGTGATAGAATAATTCAGGGTTGGTCACGTCATGAGAAATTATACCAGAACACAGAGTTCTGATACAAGAATCTTAATTGTACAAAATTACAACCCCCCCGATATTAAGGTATTTCATCTCCCTGTTTGGCTTGGCAATTTACTTGTTGAAATTTAGTAAATACATTTCAAAAAAGAAAAAAAATATCACTAGCAAAAAAACTTTAGTGACACTAAAGGGTGCAGCAGACACATCCTGTAAACTCAAAACCTGAGAAAGCGGATGTAAAGAGAGAAGTTTCCTGAACTCCTTATCACTTTTTCATTGTCTGAAATACTGTCAGCAGTGTTCTCCCAAATCACATGAACTTTCTACTTTCATCTGCAACAAACATCAAAAAGGAACACGTATTCCAGCTCACAGACTGGTTTATATAGTTCCTCAGGGTCTCAGGCTTGCTAAGACATAACGCTTCCCGACCGCACAGAACAAGTGTGAGTGAGTCAGATAGACCCGTCTGTTGATACAAAGAGCATGTGAGGTCAGCCTTAAGACTTGGGAGTGTGAGTTTGATGAAGTTCATGTTTATGCTACTAGTAGGTTTCCAGTAAATGATACAAATCCTGAATCTAGTCCGTTTGCCAGTACACATTTCTCACCGCAATATATCTTCTGCAGAAATGCTCATTTTTAAGTAACATGAATATGTTCTCTTTCTCTCCCTCTCTTTTTGTTGTTTTTTTTTTTGGTTTTTTTGTTGTTTTTTTTTTTTTTCCCTTGGTTTTATTTTTTTTCTCTCTATAAGTGAATTAACAAATTCACTTATAAATATTTCTGGCACAACAGGAAGTGGTAGAGATTGATGAGGCAGTGGATGTGCCTGACAACATTGGCTGTATGTATGACTTAGGCAGAATAAAGATGTAAAGATGCTATAGTAATACTAAATATTAGCATAAACATCTGTTGCTGTTTCCGTATTTATGCCGAAAGATATCTTGGTGAGTCAATACACCCTCAGAAGGTATTAAATGCCACTAGAATGAGCAGCATGCTAGGCTATCTCAAACATTAAAAGTATTAGACAATTCTCACGCTGTGTAAGAAACTTGAAAAGAGAGCTGTAAGTAGAATCTTCAATAAAATACAACTGTAACCACATGAGATACGAAGGAACAGATTTTCTTTTACTGTATGTCATACATAATTACTGAGGATTCAGTCCTGGAGGTAGTAAACACTTGGGCTGAAGAGAAGCATATTCATATGGAGCTTTTGAGCTGTGCTAATGTAAAAATAGGACAAAAATTGTGAGTATTAGCTGCTTTTGTGGTAAAAGAACAACCTACCATAACACCATATTGTAGTAGCAATATAACAGGACTGAAAGGCAACAATGTTGATATGGAGAGATGAGATGGAGAATGTTTTCCATATGTAGGGAGACTAAATTGGATGCACTTCATCTTGGAAAGGACAACTTACAGGAACATGGCAGTTGCATAAATTTATGAATAGGGTGGAGAACAGGGAAGACTTGTTGGATTTCTTGCAGCACAGGAACTCAGGAGGACACATACACAATAAAGTTATCAGGTAGTGAGTTTAAAATAAACAGAAGGAAATACTTTTCCGTATTGTTGCATAACTGCACTATGAGGTCATTTCCATGAGATGCTGTGGATGCCAAAAATATAAACGGATTTAAACAAGGTTTAGAGACATTCATGGGAATACATCCATAAGTAACCCAGATGCAATGTCTGGCTCAGGAAATATTTAAACTGATTGCTGCTGGAGCTGAGAGGATAGACAAAGTCAGACACTTTATACATGTCTTGTTTTTTCCACCTTTTCCTGTATATTCACTATTGGCCAGAGACTCTCAAATTCATCCCACCATAGAAGGGGGAAGGGTCATGACCAGGAAAAATGGAAGATACTGTCTTGTAACTGGAGATATTTTGAGATGGACTTTGAATGTTTACAGAATCTATAGGAAATACAATATGCACGTAGAACAGAACTTTGAAATTAAATTATCTTTTCCCCCTTTTGTCTAGTTCAATAGAAAAGCTGAATATTGCCCAGCCCTGTTCCAAAAATTTCTCTTAGCTCTTCCATAGGAGTGGTCTTGCTCTTCTCCATAGACTGGTGGCCAAGAGGCTTGGGGTCCCTGAAGACAGGGGCACAGTGAGGCTCAGTGTCCTCCAGTGGGTGTGACTGCAAGACAATTCTGGTAGCTTATGAAAGGGAATGTAAGCAAAGGCCATTTGAAGAAGAATACTTCATGAAAAGAAGAAATGGGATCAATTATTCTTAACATTAGCCATGGAAACTTATGTGACTAGTCCAAGCACTCAGACTACCTACAGTGAATCATTATTTGGGATCCTTCTGTAATTGATAAAGAGATAAAAGTGTTAAGGATAGAGAGAGTGGTTTAATTCTCTTTCTTTCTCTGTGGACTATAGAGGGTTCACAAGTAATTAGCTTGCAACTAATTCACAAATTTTATATAGCTAAAGTTAGGATAAATGTGACTCATAAGGTCCAATTTCCCAAGTGAACTCCCTTGTCAATACAAGGGGATTTTTGTCACTGAGTTCTGTGACAAATTGCAGAGCTGAATCTCTGTAACCATTTTGATGTCTCATTTTGTTTTCTGCTAAATGTAATTTTCTTTCTGAAGTAAATTATCCTTTAGTCAAAGATAGTGGATTTCCAACCCTAAAAAGCCTTCATGAACTAGACATAAAATAAACAGTAGCAATTTAATTTCTATCCACTTATTACATTTTCAGGGTCTCTTTGTGTGCATGCCATCATTATCCGAATAGCTTCTTGGTCAGTATGCTGCATCTCTGCATTTGCATATAAGCTGAGGCTGACAATGAAGTTTCCAGTTAGCGCCAAGTGAGTTGGTGTTCTTGTAATGTTAAACACTTCTCCAGTGGCCTGAGACCACGCATCTCATTTCATGTGGGATATTGAACAATTAACATCTTTCAGTCACTTAAGCACCAGAACTGAATATGAAGTGACAACTTAGAGTCTCACCATGAGCGAGTCATGATCTACTCTGCCCCCCTGTATATGCATTTTTAACATAACTGAATGTAATTATCAGAGGATTTTGCATGAGAAGAAAAAGTTTAGTGTTCTACAGCATGCCTTAATTACAAATCTGATACTGAGTGGGTCATTTCACTCTTATTCTCAATATCTATATAATTCCGATATACATTTCATAAACTCCAGAAAGTAAACAAAATTATCTATATCTATGGAGAAGCTAGCCAATCTGGTATCTCTATTTATCTTTGGAGAGTCTGTCCTCCTTTGCTACCACACCACCTCCTCTGATTGCAAGGTACTGCTAGAGTGCAGACCACTGGCATTTTTAATTACCTCTTGATTTTGGTCTCGTGGCAAGAAAGGAAGCAGAAAGGAGAATGCTTAGCTTTTGAGCGTATGATTCCTACAGGTTCAAAGAGAGCACATCCTGAAGAAATCTTGCTGCGTTCTACTCTTTCTGTATTTAATAGCTGATACACTTAGAGAATAGTATATATTTGCATATTATATAATTATTTTATGTAGCATTGCTGTCATTATCTTCTAGGATAATCTATAATGGAGAAACTGAGGCACCTGTCTGGGATGTGACTTTCCCAGGCTCCCACAGTGGTCCTTTGCTGAAGTCAAAGCTGAAATTCCCCCTCAGAAGCATTTCTTTCTTCTCTCACCTCCTGACTTCTTTCTTCTTCTCTTCAAACTATCATTTCTTATTCCAAAACACATATGTATGGCACGCTTATTTGGTTCTTTTTATCTTTTGAATCCTGATTTAGAGTTCTCTGTCTCACAAAGAAGGTGCTGGTAATTTTTATCATGTTATTTCAAAGGCAAAGAAATACTAGATTCTCTTTTCTTCTGTAGCTGGTTGAAGTCTCACAATAAACATTTCTTCCTTCAGCTTTTGAAGAAAAATTAAAAGAAGCTCTTGCCCTGCAGTTATTGGCAGCTGCTGCAGTGGTTAATTATCCATATTTCAGGTTCAGATTTACTGTACAGCTTAATCAGCATTTCTCTAGGTTTGTGTAATCTAGGAATGGTTTTATGAAGCATGGCAAAAGGGTACATCCAGGGTCACACAAAACCACTGTGGATGCGTACACCATTTCAAACTCACTATCACCATTTTAAGCTCTGAGGGGAAATAGAAACCTCCATTTTCCACTGTGGAAAAGACACAGGTTCTTTGCCATTTTAATTGAGCCTGGAATTGCTCCGAGGTGAGTCTGTATTGGCAAACAAGTTGCCTCTCCTGTTTGCTCCTGGGGGGAGGTCTTGGCTCTGATGGCATCTTGTTGTATGTTTGTTAGTTCATCTCAGTTCTCTTTGGGGAGCGAACAAAATATTTATTCTGTGATGAAACCAGCATATGGTATCAGCAATGGTTTGGTCCAGAGGCTGTTTCTGATGGGTAGTTCATACCACCTATGCATCAGGTTTGCTCACTCACCCATTTTCACCCCTCCTCCAGCATATCAGTACTCCTGCAGAATCACAACATACCTGTGGCCACCTTCACAAGTTCTCTAGCCCCAGCCCAAGACATGCATGGTGTTATCACAGTACATAATAACCACTCTGGTTGATTATGACACAGAACTTGCATTACTGCAGGCATTTTGAAATTAAATATAGGAAAACAAATTAGTAATTCTGTCTCTGGGCTATAGATTTACTTTTCTGTTAGCAAACTAAATAACATGGGGATGACTCCGAGTATTGCACCAACAGTGAGGGGATGAGTCCAGGTTTTGTGCCTTGATCACCTTGAGTGTTAAAGCAGTAGAACAGTGCCATATGCAATTTTATTTTAGGTCATCTAACGCTATCCTAAACTACTGTTAAGCAAAGTTCAGAAACACAGCCAGGCTCCGTTCCCAATATCTAGAGGTGCAATGTGAGATGCATAGAAGACCCTGGTCAAATGGCTGGTTTGATACAGAGAGTCCATGTGGCACAAACCACTCTGAGCCACCAGACATCACTATGGGGAGCCAATAGCTTTAGCAGTGTAGGTACAACCCAAATTGTCCAGGTTGCTCAAGAGTATCGTTGGAACAGTATGGATGAGATTTGGAGGAGTCCTTGTTCTGAGGACTGGCTTGGCAGTTCACGCAGCCTCTGTTTTCCCTGCCTGCATTTTGCAGGACTCAGGCATGTTCCAGCAGGAGTTGCTGATGTTGCCTGCAGCAGGGGAAGGTGAGGTCTGCAGGCAGCCTGAAAGGAAGATGAGAAAGGGGTGAGACCTACTGCAGTGCTGAGGTGCACAGCAATAGCTACAGCTGTGGGATTCATGCAGGTCTCACATGGTTGTGGAGAAAGGGGGTCTGGAGAAAGAGACCCTCTCCCAGGCTCCCTAGGAGAGTGTTAATATCTCTGTATCCCCAGACTAAACGGCATGGGTTAGCATCCTGTGAAGGTAAAACTCTCACTAAACACAACCAAGAAGGCCTTTCTTGCGTGGGGACTGCAGCCATGAGGCAGCTTGCTTAATGCATCTTATTTATATGTGAAAAATATCAACCCAATGCTGTGGCAATTGCAATTTGCAGGTATATTTTCATCCATGCAAAGTTGGAAAGTACAGATCAGGTTGTTGGGGTTTTTGTTTAGCATCAGAAACCTGACATCATATACATTTGATATCCCATGACAGTCCTTGAGGTGTGTCATTACAGAGTGTGGGCATCAGATTTCTTTTTCAAAAAACATCAAAGTTTTGATGTTTCCCACAGAATAGGAGTTAAATCACTAATATGCTTTTTTGTCACTTGTCAAAATGGTGCACCTCATAATTTCAATTGACCTTATTTTGGCATATGAAGTAAGATACACCGACTTTAATCTACAATATGAAATTCACAATGAAAAAGAAACAATAGGTTGAAATTAATTATAAAAAGGTTTCAATCCATTTTTACTGAGAGCTACATGTTGTTATTTATTTTCCTGGTTCTGATAAAATGTAGTTTGGTAGTAAATAATTCTCTGGAATATTTTTCCCATTCTGATTACAAACATAATTAATTTGAAATGAACTAGTAGGAATATATGGCATACAAAACATTCAAATATTTACAATTTCTCAACTGAATTATTATTTTTTTAGATTTGTGGAGGGGAACAATTTGATCCAGAATTGTGAAGAGCTATCTGGAGTTGAAATAACTTACCATAGAGTAGCATATAACCAGAGGACTGGGAGAAGACAGGAGTGATGACAGTTACTTTCCTTCCTGCTTGTTTAACTCAGAGCTCAACAGCAGGTACAGGATGTTCTGAGGTATTGCAAAAACTCATTAGTTGTCTGTAAGGAAAGTTTGCCCTGGAGTTCACAGTTATTATCCTTGAAGCTAACGATGTGAGTTGAAATTCTATGCAGCCTTGGTGCAGCATGTTTCTGCATTTACTGTGTCACCTCAGCTGAACCCTTTTGGCTCTGAGAGCCTTGCTGTAGCCCGTCAGCAAAATTACAGGTTATGGTGAACAAATGCTTTGAGTTCTTGAGTAATTTCTGGATTAATCAATGGAAATTTTTACAGCTCTAGTATTTTTCTGCTGAAAGGATAATTATTTTTCCTATTTTGCCTTAAAATGAACAAATGGATAACACAGACTCCAAGACTAGAGTGTAAACACACATATTTCTATAGCTTCATGTGCTCAAAATTTTATTCAGTCACATGAGTGCTGTCCATTGAATTCCCCAATCTCTTACTAAACCTGCAATTACTTTTGGCAGTGGACAGCAGGTAGTATGCTCTTTGCTTGCAGGTGCAATATGCTGAGCAGCATTCATAACACTTTTCCCTGCAAGAATCATTTATTTGGATGGTAATTCCCCCATTGTATTCTGCCTACACATTCGTGCTAGAAATCTATGAAACCTGGATGTATATGATGTAATTATGGACATAAGAGGCAGATGTATATGCAATGGACCAATTTTGAGAGGCTTGTGCTTGGCTGAGAGAGCCAAGTTGTCAAGTGGCCTCCATTTGATGCTGCTGGATAGTGCTAAGCTCTTTATTCACTGTGAAGTACAAGGAGCACAAGACAGAGCCGGTTTATATTCACATACATCTGATATCCCTAGTCTTCTTTGACTAGTCCTGTAGGACGGAGCAGCTCACTGAGGAAAAGGCCTTCCTGATTGGCACGTGATCCCTTCACTGTTCCTTCTGGGGCAGCCCGGCCTCACTTTATACCATCCACAAGGCAGACCCCAGCGAGACCTGGATGGCTCCTATCTGAGCAGCCGTGTGCACCCCTCACAAGGAAAGCAGGCTACAAACACTCAGCCAAAACTCCCACATGGAAGCCCACTTGTGCCATTACAAAATTCAGAGCTAGATGGAAATTTAGAATGTCTCAATAGGAATTTTACTGTCTAAATGCTTACAACTTCCCTGCAAGAGGGAAGAATCTGGATATGAAATTCAGACTCAAATGCTTCATCACATTATAAACCAACATTTTGCACATAAATCAACTCTTCCAGCAGTTTGTCAACTTCATATTTAGTTCCTTTGCTAATCCCATTTTGCTATATGGATAAAAAGGAAATAGATACTTTTGTGTACCAGAGTAAAATCCAAATCTTAGAGGGGAGATTTGATATAAATCCAAGACTTCTAAACCTCATTATAAAGAGAGTCAAGGTCAAGTGCATATATACTATCTGCAACCTCCACTTGTAATTGAATTCGTAGCCTGAATACAACTTATCATTCTTCATTAGAAAGTAGACTGTGTTGTTTTGTATGTATTGGAAGAATCCCAAATTTATGGCTTGAGATAGGAATACAGTCTACAGCTTTGTGAGGGTAATGTCAGGGGAACATCTTGGGCTCAGTGGTAGTGTCTGAGCTGTGTAGTGCAATCTAAGGTGATCTGTGGTCCAAATCACAGACTCCTACCTCAGAATGTGCTTGCTGCTTGAATCCAACTTTTGTACTTCTAAATTATGCAAAGAATAGTGAATCTTCAGGTAAAATACAATGTATTTAGCAATGACATATAGACAATTAAATGGGACAATTTGAAAGGCAGAGGACATTACTTCAATATTCCCGTTCCTGAAAGGAATGTTGACGCAGGGTGAAGACATGCAGCAGCATTGCAACAGATTTCTCTGTTGGCAGATGAAGGCTGCTTCATCAAATCTTTCCTTTTTGGCATGATGCAGTGAAAGGGGCTCTTCCTCTCACCTTTGTGCAGCAGGGCCCTATCCTGAACTAAGCATTCCCCTTCTCTGAGAGGGGCGGTTACTAACAGTAGTAGATTGGGGCTGTGTCTCAGGAATGTGGGCAATAAATCAAGGGGACTGGAAGCACTGCCAGTTTAGGAAATTAATAAGAGGAAATATCAGCAGCTAATTTAATTAGTTATAGCCCTTTTGTCATAGTCAATACATAAATCTCACAGTAGGTCTTAGCTGGTGCTAAACTCACAGGCAAAGGACACAGTTCGGCAGAGTTTGTGGTTTGATCCAATTGTCTCCTACTAAGGAGACAAATCCCAAAGAATGGGAGCCTCAGTGAAGACTGAATGTCTTCAGTTAGTCCAGCTTTCGGCTGAATTATTAAAATAAGCTGTCTGGTTGTTAAACGAAGGCTGTCACTGTGATGTTGCCATGTCACATAAGGTTTTGAAGCATAGAACCACTAACTATGCAGTGGTTTCCTTGGTAAACCTGGTTTATAATTCCATTGTTTTCACTCCGTAATCTGCTTCTACCCAAAGTGCAGTCAAAATGGAACCAGATTGCAGTGGTGGGTCTTTGTGTGTACCAATATCTTGATCACTGGCCTTATTTTGATTCTCAAGATTGGATTATTGCTGAGGACAATCAAAAAAATGTGAAAACTTCATGTTTCAGGCTTCTTCGATGTCCATGTTTCATGGCTACGCAGTAAAACTGTTCTTATAGTGACCTGACTGATCCATAACTTTGCTCAAAGTTTCATGACATAATGTTGGCTAAAGGGCATGAAGCATGACAGAAAAAGCCGCTATCCAAATAATCACACCTCCTGAGCATCCTCCAGCACTTCCTCTGAAACTATCCCTATAATGGGTAATTTTCCCCCATGCAAGTAAAAACCGAGGTGGTTATAATTTAGATTTGGAGGCTCTTAGATAGTCACAATGAAGGTTCCAATTTGATCCAGACTAGCAATTTGACAGTTCTATGCTGTTTCCCGTGGAATGATGAACCACTAGCTAAAGTAGTCCATCAAACTGAGCCAATGAGGCAACTCAGTTGTGTATTCAAAGTATGAAAGCAGAGTGGTATGGAAATCAACAGCCTCATCTTGATGACAGGAAGCAGTGTTAATGATGGGCCACAGACATGATGACCTCCCTGGAAAGTAGAAAACTGTACTATGCATTTACCATCAACAAGGACAAAATTTTCTGTTCCATGACAGAGTTCTAACTTTGCAGCAAAGTAAGTTGACACATCAAATTCCTTTCAATAATGCAAAGCAGCCAAAACCTCAGCTCACTGGCTTCTCTGGATAAAATGAGAAAGTACAGGATGGTATGTACATAGAATCTCGTCCATACTTTCCATCTTTGATGCCAATGATGTTGAGATAGCTCCATTTCCAGCTTCTGTTATTGTTATTGCCTCATCAGTCAATGCCTCGGTTACTTATGTCTTTCCAGTAACCTCACCAGAACTTTGATTACATTTACATGACTTGGCAGCACGTATCATGTCAATACAAAAACTTCCCAGTCCTCATAAACAAACTGAGCTGGGCCAGTACCACAGCAAGCGACAAATGTAGGGACCATCTTATCAAGGATTATATATAGCAAGTGAAAACACCCAAAGCTGCTTAATCAAATAGTTTATGCTGAAAAATCATTTAAATTTAATAATATGAAATCAAATTATTTTTGAATGATTTTGTAGGCTCTTAAAAGTTTCTGTATTACATGAATCACGTAGAAAGGATAATGGAAAAGATCATATTATTCCTTGTACTTTAGTCAAAATTCTGTATAAAATTAAAACAGAAGGAGTTTATGTTTTGTGAAATTTGATGTCAGTGGTTTTCAGTGACTTATTAAAAGAACAAGAGCAGTCATGCAATTACAAATTATAATATGCAACTAATTATGCACAAGTTTTGAAAATCAATATGAATTTCATGTACTGTACTGGCAAAGCTCAACTTACAGGATGGAGATTTTTCTTGTTTTGAACTAAAAAAACCTCTTTTGAGTTGTGTGCATGTTCATTAGTGACTGGGAAAACAGATGAAAAACATGAGGCACAAAAATGTACAGAAAAATTGTAGTTCTGAGTTTTCCCGTACAGAATGAGGATCCTCAGAGCAAACCCAAGGAATGAGACACTCCAAGTGCCACGTGCTGGGGTGGTGGCTTAGGAGGAGTCATAGTGTGATTTTCAGCCAATCTTGTTCTGACCTGGCTCTGTTAGCTCTTTAATTGAGTCATTATCTCAGCTTAACATAGGAACTAATAGCTAAATCCAAATGTTATAGGACTGTCAAGGCTATAAGGGCAGTTAATACCTCCCTCACAGCTTCATCATGTATCCATAAAATATGGTTTGATAACCTGCTGTTTCATTAAATAGCATGCATCTACATCAGTAGTGGGGAAAGAATTGTGATCCAGCTCCTTATAGTGGTTACCTTATCTGGTTAATGACTACACAAAGTTAATTTTTATAATGAGCATCTTTTCCTTTTTTTTCATTGACTTCTGTTTCCCAGTAATGCCAGTCTAATCAGACTCTTGCAAATGGGAAACTAACGGATTTTTTTTCCAACTGTAGACTTTTCCCAGACAGCTTCAAAAAGAGATAAGAAGCAGTCTCAGTAGCTGCCACATTAATTCTGGCTGCTTCTCAACCTTTCTAGCTGAGATGCTCTGCAGTTCGTGTTTATTTAGAAACATTGTGTTCAAATACAGATTGATGTCACTTTCTCCTTTCCCCCCACCATTTAAAATAAATAAAATAAAATAAAATAAAATAAAGTATTAAAAAAAAATACAGCTTGTGGATGATCCAGATCATGTATTTTGTGCTTAGGCAGTATATAAGGATAGCACCCATGGGACCTGTTCTAGATGGTACTGAGTTCTTGCTGGTTTTTATTTGATCATATATTTCCTCATCACAAAGTGATGCCAGAATAGCTCAAGTACCTGCAGCTCTATGAACATCATGATCATGTGGAGGAATGTCTTCAGTCTGTTCTACCTGATCCACCACTGTGGAACACAGCATTACAAAGCCTTATATCTGCTGTATGTTTATTCTATTTTTTTCTTTTATTGTTTATTCATGACAGTGACTCAGAAATTATGCATTATTCTAATCATCACAATTGTGTCCAAAAGAAGCATTTCTATTACGAGTACCTCAATTTCAGAATTTGGACCACAGGACACCGTTTAGCTGCAGCTGTTGAAATTGGCTGAATTTTTATAATACCAACTGCTGAAGCTATAGTACTTCTATGTTAATCCTACCATTTATATTAGCACAAAAGTAATTGAATACTAAAGCTGCTCAATTTGCATTACAAAATCATTTCAGTAAAATAATAGCAAGTATGAATCTTTATTCTTATGGCATCAAATAAAACTGGCCTTTTGTGCATAAGATTTATTTCAAAACAGAATTAACCATGAACAGTTCCACAGGGAATTCCTGCCCTTTTTTCATATGAGTTTTAAACAGCTTTTTCTAAGGCAGGAATCAACATGGATAATATTACAATTCAGATGGGCAAAATAAACAAGTACAATTTCCTTTAATCACCTATGAATATGCATAAACACAATATCTCCTCTGTGGTTTAGATATCAGAGGCTTATTGCTAGTGTAGGAAAGCTTTGGGAAAAAAAAAAAAACAAATTGAGGGAAAGTCAATCAGCTGAGAATAGTCCATCAAAAAACACATCCTTCATCCCAAGTAGATTAAGTGGCAAAATGATTTAGGTATCATGTAAGTATTCCATAAAGCCCACAAGATTTGTTGGTTTTCTTCAACCTCAGTTAAGACACATCCTGGATAACTGTTACAATAGTCCCAAACAAACAATGAAACCCAGAGAATGGCATGTTTATTTTCAAATATTTATAGACTGACTTGGATAACTTTGGCAAAGGAGAAACAAATCCATCTTAATGGGTATTAAACAGCAAATAAAACTGCACAAGAGACTCCTTGGTGTAAAGAGCTTAAAGACTAATTGCAGGCACTGTACAATGAGAAAAAGGAAACAAGACACCTTAAACATGATGGCATAAGGAATGCCAACAATTATGCTTTCAAGGTCAAATAGTTAGCAAATGTTAATAGCTGCATGATGCCTCTACACATATTATTAAGGAGAACTTGATTCTCCCCTGAACATAAGTTTCCTTACTCTACCAGAGTAGCAAAGAAAGCTTTATTTGAAGTAACATTTAACTCCTGAATGGGCTAAGGGTCCATTTGTCCATCTGAGCAAATTACATGTCAAGAATTTGCAGATCATTTGAGCTCTTTATACGAGCTCATCAAATACAGATTCATTCAGCTTAACTGTGGGCAAATGAGAAGGCTGAAATCGAGACATGCTCCTGCCCATTTGCTAAGAAAATGCATAAATCCTGAAGTGGCTACTCAGGTGTCAAGAGGTAACTTGTAAAGGAAAAAAAAAATAGACTCCATGTTTAAATCTTAAGATAATGTAGGAAATGTACAGGAGAAGCAGCAATGTTAATAGTTTGATGAAAAAGGATTATGGAGCTATTCTGTGTGTAAGGGAGAGAGTTTGTATACTCAAGTAAATTAGTGCTATTGATGGAACAGTAAAAGGTAAGTTGCTTAGGAGACCTAGATATGTTGAATATAATCATGATAAAGTCTCACTTAGGACAGGGAGAAGTAACTAAGGTATTCAAAGAGACCAGAATACTGGTTTCTGTTGACTTCTTTGGGACTTAGGAAGTTATCAACAGCTACAAAAAACTAATATAATTTATTGTCCAAAGAATAATAGTAGTATGATTTACACATTTTTATACTGATATCAATTACCTTCCAAGAATAAAGTGAAGAACACTTAGTGTCCATAAAACCTTTGAGATCTTCAGATGAAAGGCACTGCAAAAGCCATACATTTTGTAGCAAAAATAAGGTAAGACTCAGTTTTTTTCCTTCTCTCCAGTGTTACCACATGTAGGACAAAATTGCAGACAAAATGCCAGTCTGTGTCCTCTTTGATTTTTAAGTGCAACCCAACTCTGCTATCTCTTTTCAGCTGGAATTCGCATATGAGCTGAAGAATAATAATTTTGTTTGGCATGTGTGATATTGTCCAGCTATTTTTACAAGAATGCTGAACACAGCTGTATGTTTCAGTCTCATAATACACTTCTTGCTTGGTTACATGATACAGTTATTTCATACCCAGTGCTGTTAAAAGCAACTAGGGTCACTTGCTTCCCATCTAACATTTCTGGCTCATGGAATTTTTCAAACTGACAAATAGGTTCAGTGTGGGTTCAACACTGTTTTTGAGCCCTGCTTTTTGCTGATACTTCTTAAAATTCCAGCTCCTTCTCCCTTCTCTCCCCAGGCATTGCAGATTAGAAGTAAATAGATACCATTCTCATTCATGTCACTTGTGGTTATGATTGCCTTATGACTCTTGAACTGCTGGGAAAGTATACATTTTCCATAAACTTTTGCCTTCAGTATTTACCTGCTTGTCAATTTAACATTCATTCTTCTGATGCCAAAATATATTGTGTATAATTCTATTCAGATTCCAGCTTTCTAGTGGTTCAGAAAATGTAAGTAAAAGGAAACTTAACAGAACACACATACATATTTCTTCCCCTTTTCGTGAACTTTATTTTTCTACTTCTCTCCCAGTATTAATATATGTCATCTTGCGAAACCTTCATCAGCTGCAAACAAGTCCAACCGTGTTTAGCTGAATAAAAGATGTTAATTTACAGTAGCTGAAGGTATGGTCCCAAGGCTAGAATATAACATTGCTTTAGCATATGTTTTTCTCTAATGTGGTTCTGACTGCTTCATTACTATAATAGTTTCTACTGTAAAGAAGAATCTTGTGACTACATACTTATTATCTCTGTCTAGTGTAGCACACCTGAATGGGGAAAGAGCAATCCTGTGGTAATAAGCCCTGGTCTGACATGTAACAGGTGCACTGTGCAGATACCTCAAATTCTTTAATCAGAATTAATAATTTGTTAAAAATTATTTCCCAACTTGCAGTCATATTATAATGAATTTTTTCAGGGAGAAATATTTTGTACAAATTTCTGGTGGCTACAAACAATTTTATACCATCATCCTTTATCCTGCATTCTGTATCTCACTCATTATTTTCTTCACAAGAATAATAGGACAGATCACATTTGTCTGAACGTTGTCATGCACAGCATTCATTATTTCAATGTGATGTTCTGCCTTCTTTTGAATTTAGTCTCTTTGAGCTGTGTTTCTGAAGGTATTCTCCCAGATCTAATGGCAAAGTCAGATCAGTCACACACAGTTCTTACACTGTTTTATCCTGATTATTTTTATGGAGATGCTGCACATTACTTGATTTAATCTTGCATATTGGAATGGTTCCGCTAAGATGGGTAAGCTGAACTTCTCCCACTCAAGAGAATGCATTGTGTTCATGTTTGGCTTTGATGTAAAATTTATCAGTACCTATTAACTAACTGTGCTGGTAGTTACTATTATCCAAAACCTTCGAGTATGAAGACTGGTTTTGTTATTCTTAAAAATTGGAAAAATACTCATTAAGTGGTAAAAGCCTTGTATTCAGATTGAATATTTTTATCATTCCCACCTAAATCAGCTCTAGTCTTTCTGAAAATGCTTTGTCTTGCCCATCTAAAGATAACCTTAAAGCTTCTTATTTGTGAAGTTCTACCACTTTAATGTGCAATTAAATAGGGACTTGGAATCTGTCTGGGAGGGAGGAAGGTCATGACCAACCCAATTTCAGAAACTTGTCTTCTGCCATGTCTTGAAAATTGCCTAGCTATGATCAACTGGTCACACTTTTAAGTTCGTAAGTCCATGTACTTTCAGAAGTGAAAGCCTAAAGCTTGCTAGCTTATTTGCTTGAGGATATCATTGCCACCAAAAGTGGGCACAGTAAGAAGGACTAGAAAGAGAGATGGAGGAAGACAGAAACGAGTGTTAGAAGAGTGACAGATAAGAGGAAAGGGTATAGTCAAGGGAATGGATGAAAAGCAGAGGGAAACACAGCGACCAAGCCTGTCACTGAGGGAATAAATGTCTTCCACAGCCCAGGATGGTACTTCACGTTCTTTTATTGTCGAGCAAGTGTCTGTAATATGTACAGGAAATGGAGGGTTATTTCCCCTAAAGAGAGTGGGGCACATATAAAGAACAGATGTCTGATCATCCTATGTGAATTTTTCCTCCCATAGGGTCTCTGCTCTATGCAATGCATTGGTCACATGAAGGCACCAACCAGATACCTACTGCAAATTACTTTTTTATCCTCACCACTGAGTTCATATAGCTTCCCACATAATTAACACTAATATTGTTAGGATTCCAAGAAGTGATGATGATTTCTTTCCTTGTTGCCCTGCAGTATGTAAGACCTTTCAATGCTGTGGAAAAATAAAACAATTCCTTCCACTTATATACTGTGCATGATGTCTATGGTATGGAATATTTCACTGGCCATTCCATTGTTCCACCTATTCTTCTATGTGAAGCTGGAAAAAAAAAAGCCCTTGAATAGTGTAAACATCACTTAGTAACATCTAAAACCAGTAGGCATTATTGACATTCATTTCACAACAATCACTAGAAAGAGAAATTAACTCTTTTCCCAGCTGAAACCGGGACATCCCCCAAGCCTGAAATTTGACTCACTCCAGAATAGCCCACAGACTATAATTTAGGGCCATCACCCAGGGTGTGAGCCATCATATTTCAAGTTCCTGCTTTACACCAAGATGAACAGGACTTGAACCTTTGTCTTTCATACTACTGCCTGGGCTTCAGAGTGTTACAAGTAAAATTCCTCTAACTTTGACCTGTACAAGTTTCACTGAAACTGATATGCTTCTTGGAGTGTTTCAGTGTCACTGAACACAAAAAAAAAAAAAAAAAAAAAAAAAAAAAGGCCATTACACTGAGAAACTGTTGCTGAGTTCTGCTTTGGAAAACCACTAGAAATGACAGTGGAGAGAAGTAAAGAGTTTAAGTCACCTTTTATGTAGTTTGGAGAGCAATGGAACTTAGAAAAAGTGATAAAAATATGATGCTTCTATCACTTTTCAGAAAGCAGTACAGGAGAGAGTTAAATGAAAGCTGTTTCTTACCTTAACAGTCTTTTAATTATTCCTATTTTAGAACTACACAGAACCCTCATTGTGAAAGAATGTTATAAACAATGACCTAAAGAAAGAGCTTCCTAAGTTCAGACAGAATTAAATATAGGTTGTGATCAAAAGAACAAATCTAAGTCATAGGGTAGGGCTGTAAAGTCACATGGGTAAGAAAATATGGTTGCATAGGTGACTAATCAATTCAATTAATGGCCTTCAATGGCCCAATCAATGACACCAATTTCCTTTACTGGACTTCTGTAGCTAGGCATTACAGAGCTTGCTATATAAAACAAAATAGATTCAATATAAAGAAACAACAAGTGAATTTCCACATGTTTATTTCCGTCTGCTGTTAATGATAGGTGTCTTATTACATATTCATATTCAGTCTGCAGAATTGGGAAATTCCTTATTTTGCTTTCTTGATTTTGCCTTATTGATTTTAACTGGAAAATATATGTGGCAGTTATGAAGCATAGACTTTGACAAGACAAATGATCTGTAATTTTTCGTAGGAAAGAGAAATATGGATATAAAATAGTATACTCCTTAAAGGAAAAATAGATCAAGAAGTTATGATGTTTTTTCTGTTTATTTAAAGTAATTACGGTTGCAGATTTTTTGGTGACATATTATTGATTTTTCAATTATGAACTAGATATCCAGCTACCGTTAAGTTAAGATCATTCTTACCCAAATGATGTAGATTTACATGACCTAAAGATCTTGTTTATTAACCTTATGTTTCTTCACAGGTTACATTTATCTGCAACTGATTTAGATTTAGGATTCTTGGATCTTCAATCCATCATATTTAAGGGAAATATTCTGCTTCGCCTAGGACTTTTCCACTGGTTTACAAAGCAAAGACTTTCTATGGAAGACAGGCAAATGTTTTGAGGAAAAACCAGCCTACTTTATACTGTGCCATTGATTTGACATAAATTTGGCATATTTTCTACATGGAAGAATGGTAGACTAGATTTTAACCCCAGTTTATAGCTGTGAAAATGAGGAAGCTAGATCAGAACATACTCTAGGATTCTTTCAGATGCTTATGAAGTATAGATGGGTTCCATATTTCCATAATTCACTGGAAAAAGAAGAGATTTTTTTTTGGTAATACAGTTGCCAGGGAACAAAATGATGAAACATAACTAAATACCTGATATCCCTTCATGTCACAAAACATATTTCTTACAATCACAAAGGTCTACTTGCCACGGATGCTATTCTATAATAAACAGCAAAGCTGTATCTGCATAAAAACTTGGTTAGAATGTGTAGAACTTATCATCTAGATTTCCAAAGGAAAGGATGGGAGTTATTTCATCCACACAGCAGCATCTCTCTGCTTTCTTGGGTTTTCAAGTTACCCTAGTTACTCAGCCAGATACGCTTCTGACAATAAAACAGCAAAGAAGAAATCATTACATTTATTTTTCTAAAAAATAGAATTCTTACAGATTCCCCTGAATTTCTAACAGTGTACAGTTTTGTCCAAAATCAACACCTCACCTAAGCACTTGTTTTATAGATCACCTCACAATGATGGTAGCTGTCTACAAACAGAAGTTAATACATATGAAGGTACAGTGTGACCTTAAAAGTGTCATTGCTCACCCTTTGTCTCACTGTGAAACACAGCTGAAGCTAAACAGAGTAAGAGGCTCTTACCCTATGTAAAAAGTTGTATAGCTACTAAAGAAGAGCTGTTACAGTATAACTATCCTTGCATGACACCATGTGTAGGTAAATTCTTCTCTTGTTGTATATTACCAGCTACCACTGCAAACCTTCATAAGAATCATGCTTCTTCCACATGGCAAATACGGAAGAAAAACCCATACCTTGTATCCCTGATATCACTGACCTTGGGTTTTTCTTCTATTATGGTAGTTATTATAAAATAAAATTGACTGCTTTTGGAATGCACCTTATACAACAAATTAAATTTACATACGTTGGTAGGTATTTCTGAGTATTCATTATGAAAATACTTTTAATTTCATAGTTTTCTTCCAGCATGGAGATGTACCTTCCCTTTGAATTACCAACAGGTTTTCCAAATTGTAGCTTGTAGAAGAAAAAAAATAGAACTTTCTGTAACCAGTTTTAAGCTGTGACCTTACACTGCTTGAGACCTAAAATGTTACTGTTGGTTTTACAGTAGCAAATGTTTTTCTCATTATTTTATTTAATTTCATAGCAAAGAAAAGGAATAGTGCATCAATGCTTTATGTTTTCTTTAAGGAAAAAGCTAACCTGGGTCACAGGGAGCTGATGGGAATACATACAATAGGCATCATATTTATTCTGCTTGCAAATGCCAAGTGATTGAACATCTGCAAAGCCATATTTAAAGAAAAACTTTCCCAGACCGTTTGATAGCTTTTACATCTGTAGCAATGTACTGTGGGTCATATTAATAACTCTGCCTAAGCTGGACAAAACCCATTTCTGTTAGGATTTCTTTCCATGGCTAACCTCTATGAGAAAACTATTTTGAATTTTCAAAATAGTAAGTATAATCCAAAGCTTAAGATCTCTTCTTTTTATGCTTCTAGAAAAGTCCAGATTTATGCACAAAATCCTATTTCAAGGCTAGTTCAGAGGACATTTAAAAACAAGAGTTGGAAAACCACAACATCTTTGTTCAACTCCATTTTTGTAGAAGAACATATTTCTCCATTACTATGCATATCTATGCAACTCTGTCACACAAGGTAGTAACGTGGTGGATTTTTTGAGTGGAATCATTAGTACTGCAATTGAAGGGTAAATCTTGATAAATTCTTACTCCTTCTGAGGAAGATACTGAGCTTTATTTGGCTACGTTCCACATTTTGCATATTCCTTGCTGTATCCTCTGTGTGCTGTGATTTGAGACAGACTCCAGTGGGAGTTCAGAATGCACTGAGTGCTATTGTAAGACATAGAAATGATTAGAACAGTTTTTCCAGTATTAGGCAGTAATGCTTCCATTGAGGTCATTGCAGAAGTTATTGTTTTAGCTTGAGTAATTAAAGTGTTTTGCTTAATGCACATAATTGCTTTCTGAAATAGAAGAATTTGTTCCCTTTTCACTGGGAAGAAGTTTCTATTGTAAGTATATTGTAGCAACTATATTGCTTTTTGTCTTATATAGACACATGATTCTTTCTCACTTCTAATTTTCAAACTAACTAGGCAAAAAAAAGAAGACAGAATAAAAATGTAAAGAATTAATTCCTTCTGGGTGGTTCCATCCTGTATAGCTGGAGGGGGAGAGAGGGAATCCTAAAGAAATTTTTATCTGCGTGGTGGTGTTAGCACAAAGGACTACTCGAGCCACACCAGGCACTATGACTGGGTAGAACACAAAAAACTCTTATGCTTTGTTTTTAACTCTGCTCTGCACAGCTGCTTGTCCTAGACACACAGGACAGCTTCTGCAGTGTCTGGACTACTTATTTTGCAGATCATAAAGCTTTACACAGAGATTTCATCATCAGACTCAATGATCTGTGAAGGATCTTGAATTTATCAACTCATCCAGGCTTGATTTCAGGACTCATTCAACTGCTGTTGCCTTTCCTTACCTTTATCCTTAATTTTCTGTTCATACTTTTCAATAAAAAATCCTCACTGATAGTTACAGTTTATTTAAGAAAAAAAAGTGGTGCATTACCTTCAGTTAAGGAAAGAAGAGTGTCTTGACTAAATAATCTGTGGTAGATTGGCAAGGTTTTTTCTTGGAGACAAAAGGCTAGGTGAACATAGCAGAGTACATTCTCCTCATAGCAGAGTACGTTGTCTTTCAGATGCCTGCTGGAATCACTGTATCCTGCCAAAAACAAAGCACGTTCTCCCAGTTTTACCTCCTCTTCTCTTTAGTCTAACTTGCAGTATAAAATAATGTAATGCGACCATCCCTTTCCTCTAGAAAGTAATTTTTTCTATTAGAGGTGAAATGTCTTTGGGCTGAAATACATGATGTTCTCACTGATTATTTGAACAGTTTCTAACTATTTTTTCTATATGTTATTGACCATGAAGTTAATTTTTAAGTTGCATTCCATATCCATAATTTCTCAGGTGTAACTCAGTCATTCTTGTCTCCCTTTGCCAGGAACACAGGAATGCACCTAAGACAGAGGACGCCCCCAAGATACATGCTTGTTTCCATTGGTTATAGTCCCTCTAAGTTTTGGTCAGTTTGCTTCCACTGTAGCCACTTTCATTAAATGCCTTGATTCAAGTAGGAAGAACTCTTGCCATGATGATAGAAAAACGGCATTCCAGATGCAATGATCTTATTCCATCGTGTGTTGACTGACTGCCTTGAAGGTCTACTACATTTTCCACACATTAGCAGATACAAAGGCCCCTTTCCCTGAATTTTATGAAAGTAGAATGCATGTGCTTTTTTCTACTGCTTTGATGTAGAAATTGAGAAGAAAGTTAAGGATGATGTAATTGTGAATTGAAATGGGCAATTATAGTAAAGCCCCTTGAAGTCAAAATGATATTTAAATAGAATTAATTTATAATTCAGTTGTTGGAAATGTCTCTTTGAGGGATTAACTTTTCATACATTACCAAAATAGAACGCAAAGAACTAGCTGTTCTAAACTAAGCATTAGTTGATTGATATTGTCCAGTAAGTTGTACTATATTCTTGAACACAAAACAACTGCCAAGGCTTTTTTTTTCTTAGCAAACAATATCAGCAATAGTGCTGCTTTTTCCTTCATATATAGTTTCTACTGTGTTAATGATTGACATTTCCTATGATATGTGTAAGAATAAGATGCTGTGTTACATAAGGACAACAAAATGCATTTTTGCTATTATCTGAGGATCAAATGGAGGTTGCATTCTACAGTTTTGAAAAATCTGCTTTTTAAACTTATGGACAATTAATGCATTTGTTTTTATCTTTTAAAGTCAAATTATTACATCTCACAACTACTTACTCTTCATTAATTTTATATATCTCAGTAAATTGATCCAAAAATTCGGGTTTGGGGTCACTGAGAACAAGTCTCGTTTGTTTTTATTTGTACTGTTTAGTGGAAACAACCATAATAAATTAACATGAATAGACAGGCTTCTTTCAGGCAGTGCTAGGTCAGTAGAGCAAAGCAATAAGCATATATTTTATATTTATTGCAGGCTCTGGGAAATAATGGAAATAGTGCTGGCTAACTTACAGAACAATGTGCCCTCTGGAGATTGCCTGAAACAATTTAATGAACTTTTGAGACTGCTGAGTATCATTCTGCTTGTGGGCCAGGTGGTTTACAGGTCTGCCCCAAAGCACAATCTGTCATTGTCACCCTCATCAGTGCCACTGTATCTCTTGTGTGGCATCTGCAGTATTTATAGATAAATATCAAGCTTCTTCTCCTAAAAGATTGTAATTTAAATAGACCATGCACTTAGGGAAGCCACAAAAAGGGGATGGAATTA
Source organism: Calidris pugnax (assembly GCF_001431845.1). Taxonomy (NCBI): domain Eukaryota; kingdom Metazoa; phylum Chordata; class Aves; order Charadriiformes; family Scolopacidae; genus Calidris; species Calidris pugnax. The sequence continues at coordinate 5,824,236 of NW_015091064.1, forward strand.
ACCCATATCATGCTAAAGGCCGTCATTATGATAAATGTTCCTATCCTTCAGTTGAATCTAGACTTTAGAAGTAGAATGTAGACTTCAAGAAGTATTTACCACAGGGTGTTACTTTGCCAAAACTACTCTCAGATCATCCAGACATCTCCCATAATTAGAAAACAGCTACCAGTATAAACTGCCTCCCTCAGAACTGGGAAATTCAGAGCCTCCATAATGTCATTATTGTTAGTTTATTGACTTGTAAGGCTATCAGTTACCTCCATGATAGACAGGGTCATTGCATGCATCCTGCCTGGATCCTCAGTGGTTATCAGAGCCAACAATCAGCATTACAAACAACAGAATTTTGTTATGTTCACACCACTAGAGTGTGTTTTCATCAAGTAATTTTTACAACTGGCCCCACTGGATATGACATTCAGCACATGTCTGAAACGAGTCTGAAATGCATATCTCACAGTCTGTCTCAACTAAGATTTAATTATCACACCATCCTAAATACAAATATAATACAATTAATTTTACTGGAAATAAAATCAGATCTTTCACACATTTTATCTGAAATCCTAGGCCAACAACTGCTATGCATTGAAATATCACAGTTCAAAAAATTACAATAATTACATTTTTTCCTGCAGGCCTCATGCCCTAGAGCTATCTTGCTGCTGTCCTACTGCATGGCTACAGTGAACTGTGTTGGATTCTGATCCTCAAGATGCATTCCTCTGTTATTTCTTCCTTTGCTACAACTCACAAACTCCAGACATGTTTTTGAGTTAAAGTTGTTGTTTCCAAAGAATTTTGTGATGTATTTAATGCCACCAGTGGACTTAAATAGAAAACTGGGACAGAAATAGTCAAATTCCCTGGGATAGTCAGTTCTGAAAAGAACCAGAATCAAGAAATCTTTCTGGTAAGAAGTGAGATGCTTACTGTTTTTCAGATCACAAACAAGACAGACGTGGGTTTTAAGAGCCATATATGGAGATTTATCCCCTAAATTTCCATTAAAGCTTTGCTTTAGTTTTTTAAAGCCTTCTATCAGCTTGGGTCTTAGTGCCTTGAATATTTATTGATTTACACCAAAATCAGCAGATCACAGCAAACAATCTGGCCTGTGCCATTTACACTTGCTTTTGCAGAAAGCTATTTCCGGTATTATTAGTCTGTATTACCAGTGATGGAAAATTATTTTCAACTAATCATTCACTTCACTTTCAACTGTCAAATATAGCAAAGTATAGGAAAACTTGATAGAAAGGAAATGAACTCACAGCATCATTTTATATTAAAGGACTCAAGATTTCCATCAGAAAATAGAAAATGAGATCCTACATTTTTGCTTGACTGATACATATTAATGAGATTTATGTATATAGTGAATACTGATAAAAATCCAGGAGCGCTGCATGAAGTGACTCTTTTCTGTCTTTGTTTTTTCTCATTTAGATTTGGTGCAGGATTCTGCTTAAACACCAGCAGATGTTCGAAAATGGGAACCAAATCTGGGTCGGGCTATTTGAAATGTTCCAAACTCTGCTTTTCACTCTTATGTTAACTCCTTTGCATCCATAGAAGGGTAAATCAGTTTCGTTTGCTCATTTGATCTCATAGTTTTTCATCTTCAAAAGTCCCTCCTGTGTTGTGCAGCACAGAATGGCAAACTCTGATTTCTGTGATCTGTAAGTACATACAGACTATGGGGTAATATTTCTCTACTGTTTTTCAGTCTAAAGGATAGCTGAAAAAGAGAAGTTTTACAAGGGAGACTAAGTTGAAAACAGCCATCCTAGATAGAAGGGTAGAAGGGCACTGTCCTATTTCTATGTTGGTTTGCTCAGAATAGGTTCACAGGTGCTTCACAGACCATGCTGCAAGCCAGGCACCGGGGAACTGAAATAAGGTGAATGGCCATTTCCCACAGATGGCATAAGAAACATCTTGGTTTTGTAGCCTACATGAGCTCCCATGGGCCATAAATTTGGGAGTGGGGAAGCGGGGGGCAAGGTATCCTTAGGAAGATTTAAAATGTTTTTTCATAGATTTTTGTGATTGGAACAATTCTAAATATGACTGGGACAATTTTAAACACCTTACCATATCTGCATAACAAAAGCTACTTGTGTTTTCTAATAGTGAAGCAGCATGTTAAATGTGGGGCTACACAAGCTCAACTTGACTGTGTAGAGACACACCCCAAAAAGAGATGAGGTAGCTAGCAAATAAAAAATTCCTATATTAGAACAAACTGCCAATAAGACAAAGCTTCCAGACTGACATGTAAAATATGAAAGGATTTTCTCAATGAAGATATTTTTTTCTGCTTTCAGACTACTGTATTTGTAATGAAATTATTTTCATTGGAATAAAATGAAATACTTAATTGTGTGAACACTATAACAGTGTGTTAAATAAGACACATTCAGCTCTACCTCAGCTTGGCAGGGACACGGCAGAGTCACACCTGACTTCAAAACAGGCTACACAGAAGGGTCTAAATACTTTACCCTTACTATAAAATATTTTGTTACTTATGTAGTGGAAAACTTACCTGCTTACTGACATTCCAGTAGGAAGTTTTATCCTGATGCAAGAGGAATAGCTCTGCCTTTTTCTTGATTCTTCTAGAGACTTTTTTTGGCTCTTCTGTCATCCCTGGGCACTAGCACATAGTTCAACAAAATTAGCTAAACTTTGTAGCAGCATATGGAGAAAATAAGCCATATAATTATGAGTCTCTTCTCATTCAAACCAGTTAGTTAAAAAAAATAACAGTAACGAGGAGTCCTTCAAAGACCTTTTCAATCAAGAATGGGCCTGGTGATGTGGTGATATTGTACAGGTAAGTATACTTCTAAGTGTGGGTATATTACAGCCAACGAAAGACAAGGTTGAAATCCACATGACAATGAGAAGAATTCAGTGAAAACAGATTCTTGATAATATTTTATTATGGACACTTTAAATTGCTTTAAAATACAGTATAGTGTTGACATAATCATTTTATAACTTCTCAAGAAGTCCTGAAAATTATTTAGTAACAACAATTTTCATATAACCAAATTATATTGGCATTGTGCTGTCTTCAGTTTATACTGCTTTTCAACAATACTTTCACATAATTTTTACTGGGAAAGACCGTTTTTGGTAAATGGCTGTCTGGTAAAATTTTAAAAAAGGACGATATTCAGAAGGGATGAAATCCTAGGTCATCTGAAGTAACAGACAACACTGTCATTGATTTAACAGAACCAGGAGTGTTCCAGAGTGATCAAACCCCATCCTAATAACCTGCCATATGCCACAAAAACATTTTTCTTTTCACAACATACGTGACAGCTTTGACAATCAGCACCTGTATGTTTTGATTCAAGGTGCGATTCGTGTACCTGGTTTTACATACTTGGGGAAAAAAAAAAAATGGGCAGAAGGGACTTCCTTCCATGAGATAATTTCATCACATTCATCAACAAGAAAGATCCTTTTTTTTCAGACACAGAGATGTATTCCACTGCGAGAGCTGAAACACTGTTTATGGGTTAACTTCTGTGGGTAATTTTTCAGGAAAAAGAAGCAACTGAGCAACAAGGGGCATGTTAACATCTCCCTCACAGAGTGAGGACACCGTTTATGTAGCCAAGATTGCCAGAGACTCTTTTACTTAAATTTATTCATCTAAAAGTTAAGCCTTTGACACTTACATGATTACTTATACAGTCAATGAGGTACAGGCTTCCAGTGGGTGAAATGCAACCTGGATGTCTACATTTTAGACAGCTAACATCAGATAAGGAAGGGCCACTGGTGATAAAAAAAGGGCCATTGAGGCGAGTTATGAGCAGAAATGTGATGGATCTTGGCAAGGACATGATGGCCCAGGACAATGCTAAGTTCTCTTCTGTAAATTGATGGGAAACCTGTGTACCTACATGAAACTAAACAGATGTGCAGGCAGCTTGCTGATCTGAAAACCCGTTTTGGCACATTACTCCAAATATTCTGCAGAAATTTTTATTTATGGAAGGATGTTGGTCAAAGAGCTTTGTGAATATTCATAAATTTTGGTGCTTGAACTGGAAAATAAAATAGAAATGAGAGTTGGAAGTCAAAGAGAAATGTTCATACCTCTTTTGTAAGACACAAAGTTAATTTCAGCTTAAAACAACTTTTTTTTTTTTTGAGTCAAATGATAAATTCTATTTTACTCTCAAGGCTTAAGCTGCTTTTAGTTAGATTTTTCCCTTACACTGTAAAGTTATGGTATTCACTCAAGAGAAAAAGCACCCTTGGAGTCCTGTTTATCCTCTTTCTAATTCATTCAGTGGGCTTCAACCTGAATCTCAGCCTTTGGGAGTAAGTTCTCTAATTCACTACCTTAGTGACTTAAAAACTCAGGCTCTCAGTCTTCTATTTGATGCTTTTTGTTTGGCATAAAGATGTATTTATAACCAAATCTTAACATAGTATTTGTATCTTCTTTTCCAAATGAAGATATAACTACTGATCTGTAATGTCTTTTTCTATTCTGATTAATATTGAATTGCTCAAGGGGGGCAACAGCCCATTCCAATGTATACTATAGTATAGAGTTTAGGGCATTCATCTGAAAAGGAGATGGCAGCTCCAAATTCTAATCGATGATCTAAATCAGGAGGCAGCTTTGTTCAATGAATGAATTCAGTTCTTTCACATGATTGAGAAGTGTCCTATACAGTGTAACTTGTTTTTCTTAGGTTTAAGTCCCTTTTGGGCAGTCTGGAGGGAAAAAAAGTGTACTTTCAAGAACTTAATTTTCTAACCTTTCAGATATTTGTGTTGGTTCTGTGTGTGTTTGTGACAGTATGACCGACACCTTTCACCAAACTCAAACTTGTTTTGCCAGTATGTTTGCCTACTTCAAATCACCTTTCCTTTTTGCAGAGAAAATTTGACAGCTTTTGTTGGGGGGTGTCAGTGGTCAGCACTTCCCAAAAGGTGCGTTTGGGATGTGTGGGAAGTGCTTACACAGAGAACATTCTGCAAAATAACAAGCTGCTGGCATCCATCAAGAGGCTCAGTGCTTTTCTTATGCATTAATAACTATGTATAGATATGTTCCTGTGGCTAAACATTGGGAATTTCCATTCACAGGCAACAAAAGAAGGGGCAGAAGTGCAAGTAGACATACAACTATAAAAAGATCAAAAAAGCAAATGAACTACATTGACCCTGCTTGTGTGAAAATCTATAATGTGTTTTATAATATCTTAATGTGTTTAATAATATTTTTCTATCACCTCTTAACAAGGGAAGTATACACCTAAACATGTAGATATTAAACATCAATTGAACAAAATGTTTTGCCAAAATAAGATTTAGATTCTTCATATCAATCAATCAAAATAGTAGTATAATAGTCCATAGTATAGCACATATAGTGTATAATAAAAGAGAAAACATCTGCATTTCAGAGGTCAGTCCTTCAATAAACTCTGTTCCAGTGTGCTCACATAACCCTTTGTGTGATGAACCAGACCTAAATGACATAGATATTCTTCCACAGTAAACTGATTGCATGATCAACACTGATGTGAGAGCAGATGTCACTGTCTTTTCTCTCCTGCCTGTAAATCCATGCCACTTTTTGTGACTTTGAACAAATGAAAATTAAAAGACTTGCATAGAGGATTTTACTGCTCTCCTATTCATGTACATCACATTGCCTTATAATTTCATGCTGACAGCCTTAGCGAAATCTTTCTTGGTTAAATTCAATGTAATCCTTTCAGGTAGTGGACATCCAACCAGCATTTCTGAAGGTAATTAGTGAATCAAATAAAATGCTAATGGAAACAGGTAATTACTTGAGAGCCCATGGGTAATAGTGGGAGGTAATTATTTCAATATCTGCATGCTCTTACTCAAATTGCAGATGGATTGCCACAGCCTGGCTCTAGGAAAGCCTGCAGTGTCACTACATTTCTAAAAGGATAGGAGAGAATACTTGGTTAAGCAAGGGTGCATTTCACACCATAAAAGGAAGCGCAAGTCACATAAACATTTTAATTTGATAAGATAGTCTGTAATTTTGACAGGCCAAAGTAATGCAGTGTAAGGAAAATGCAGCACTTCTTAAAAGCAGATTTTTACTCTGTACAAAGTTGATTAGAAAAATAAGGTTCATTAAAACATGGATGGAAAACATCTGGTTATATGGCAGATGGTAATTCAGCTATCAACACATCCAACTGTTAAATGAATGGACTGATTTAATACAAAAAGTATGGCTTTCCCTCCTCTATGGCTCATTCATTTGCAGATTGTTGAAGTAATTTTTTTTTCATATTAAACTGAGCTCTTCAACAATTCAAATGATTCAAGTCCTCCTTCTCCCCCTTGCCTCTGGCATACACCTTCTCTATTCTTTGTTTTAGCATTGCTGCTGAAACAAAGAAAAATTATTCAGCCTTAATGCAGAAAAGTGGAAAATTTGTGTGTCCTTTCCAGGCATTATAACACACTGGGCCAAATTTTTGGCTGCAGTAACATTGATTTCTAGGGAGTTGAGCTGACTTTATCTGGTTTCTCCTATACAGTGGAGAAGGACGTCCTGATTTTCTTCCTGAATTCCTAAAATAATTTCACAATCAGAAGTATTGCAGTAAAGATCTCTTTAGATACTGCTGTCAGAAACAGTTTCCTAAAATGATTGCAGTGAATCCCACCCTTAAAAGCAGTATAATAAAACAATTATGAGGCTCTTCACACATTGCCTTTGATGATCTTGGAGGCTAGCAAAAACTGTCATTATACATGGACCAGAAGGCGTTTCTTGGCTCTTGACTATTCATTGCAGAATACTATGTTCTGCCTTGCATTATACTTGTGCAACATTGTTGCAGCCAAAAGGGTTGCGAAACTGAGACCTGCAGATAGAATTTCAGATGTGTTTGCCCTGCATTTATATTGCTCAATTGCTGTGCACTGATTTCCCTGTTTTCTGAGGTTCCTAAGTGTCTGCATGTGCCACAGATGAAAGTCCTTTTAAATGCTTAGAACTGGAAACTTTTGGTTTTCTAATGAATTAGCAGCTTTGTGTTTGATCTTGAAATTGTTAAGAAATAAAAGTAGGAGTAGCAGGGAAAACTCAGATACTGAGACTGAGTGAGTGCATGGCAAATGGTTTCAACTCGGCCCAAAATCTAAGAAAAATTGAGAAGATGTTAACTTAAGCGTAGATTCCTTTAGTAGGGAGAGGTTGTCAGAACCTTAAGAAGGGATTCCTTTGGGACATCTACTAGACATTAGCTAGCAGACCTAGATGCATTTAAATAGAATAGGTGCTTCAGGTATTATTTATTACCCAAAATTTAATAATTTGAGACCTGTACAATGTAACTAATTAATTGACTGCAATGTTAATCCGGATGAATGACGATTATAAGCATAGTGAGAACTAAGAGTCTAATAGAATAGAAACAGGGATTGATCAGCAACAAATCTATATCATGGAGTTAAGAAAGTAATGGAAACACTGGGAAATTATATATCAAGCTTTTTTATACCTCATAATGGAAATTAAAACATGTAATAAAGTATAAAGGTATATGTTAAAGGAGTACAACAAAGTGGTTCCTTGGCCATATTGACGAGAAGAAACAAGAGAAGGTAAAGCTACTGTGAAGATAGGATCAAAATTACATATAATAAAATATAGCACTAAAAAATATCTTTTTCTATTTTCAGTGTTTGGTTTTCAGTTGCAGTTGACGTTCTTGGTTAGGACACAGAATGTCCTTTGACTCACATAGCTGTTCAGCTGTGGCTTTGGTGCGTACAGGAAGCTTCTCATCCATATCCATAATATTTCAGGAACTGACCCTTGGTGTTCTCCTCTTGGATGTGTGACGTTTATACTGAGCACTTTGTATAAATATGTGGCATTCTCAACTTTACTTCCCAATGGCTTGAAAATGCACACTAAATTGTGAAAGCTGCATATCCAAATGTGTAACCATAATAAACCACAGAAAAGAAATGACAGTATATTTTATTAAACTTACATGGCTCATAGAAGATAAAAGTCCAGTGGAATGAATGTAATGCTACTCAAATATGGGTCATTTATGCTGTGTTAGCATATCATTACATCTAACAAGGAAGTCTTCAAAATTTTAAAAATCTGTCCCGTGGAAGTGGGCACAAAGAGAACCTAGGAAAATTATCTCCATTAATCTATTGATCAGATTTCTCCACAACAAGTGTTTCAGTGTTTTGTTATTTCTTCTTTGAAGTCTGAGCCAAAAAAGCTTGTAAGTGAAAACTGCCTCTGCCTCATTTAGGGAAAAGAGGTCTGGCATGCAAGATATTCTCAAGTTATGTCAGGAATTTAGCATGTTAAAGACGTTGACCATATTTCTGGAAGTACCAGTTATAAGAGTGCAGAATACATATACATACAGATACCCAGAAACAGCATCTACTTCTGTTTACATCAGACTGGGTCTGAAGCTCACTGAACACTACATTACCACTATCCAAGATTCCAGTTCAGGAAACCTCTCCTACTAAGGAATGGACTTGAGCATGCTTATTGCTTTGAGCGCACGTTCCTCTCCAAGCAAAAAAGCAAAGCATAAATTTGCCAGCAATAATAACACTAGATAGGCTGTCTTAGCTCATCCTCAAAGTAGTTCAGAAAATGTTTTTCAGAACAGGGTTAGGTAGGTGGAACTTTGGAACAAACGCAGTTGGTATAACTGTGGATAAGTCAATGGACCTTTCAGGTATAAAGCTTTTATTCCTCTTCTGAACTCTGCTCACGTTCAGGGTACGCTTCTTTGGAACTTAGTCTTTAAAAATAATTTCCCTTGAAGTGAATAAGTGACTTGTCAAGACAAATGTTTTGATCAGGAATTTGTATTTACTGGCATGTTCCAGAGCTGGGATTAATGAATGGGCACAGCTTGAAGAGTCAATCAAGCTTTAGATGGTGAAGAACCTGAAAAAGTCACTATTGTGTTGCTGCAATTGTAGAACAGTAAGTATTTTTTGCCAGTTGTAGTAATAAAGGGGACAGATTGTTCAGCAGATCATTATGAAATCAATAGATTCTGGGGTTTTTTCCTATATTTTTGATATGGTTTCATCCATTCTTACAAATAATATTTAATAGGTTTGTATTACTTTAGGAGATATTACCTTATATTACTATTTTGCAAATTGGCAATTTTTCGTGTAAATATTTAAAAAGTTCAATTCATAGCAGTAAAACAAAATGTATTTTATAATGTTGTTTCTGCTAACTGTTCTGCAATGTTTTTTCTAAGAATTTGTGTTACTAATGCAGCCAGAATTCGGTAATAAAAGAAGGAAACTAAAAAAGGACATTTTGAGGCAAAGGCTAAGTCATTTGTGAAGAATGCAAAATAAAGAAATCTGTAGCAAATGCTAAAACTTATAAAGGCACACTGGTCTAAAGGATCCTAATGTTACTTTTTGAATCAAGGTGACAATGAAATGGTAGGTTCCAACTCAGCTTCACATATATACAGTACAGATATCTGAGCTGGGGATCCAAATCTCTTCTGCAGACAGTGGATAGAAAGAGAAATTTTCTGGCATGTAGCTGATTTTACCTGTAGCATCTGAGATGCACTCTGCTATTCCCAGCTCTCCCCATTGGCCATACAGGTGGTCTATGCACTTAGCTTAGATGCAGAGTCTATGCATTTAGCTCAGATGCAGGTATCTTCACTGCATACATTTTGTCAAATGAAGTATATTACGGCTCTTTTTTTTTTTTTTTCAACACAAGTAAATGAAGGAGATACTGTTGACAAGGATCTCTGCTTGATGGAAAAGCACAGATTATTCCAGGTTAGTGTTTCGTGGAAAAACTTGAGGTTAATATTTGATCTTTCTTCCACCTGTGTGGCTCCACTGTGACTTCTGAAAACCTTGTTGAATAGATTTTGATTTATTATTAGGCAGATAAGATTACAGTATATCTTTAAGCATGAGGAAAATACCATGCTCATTCAAGTTTGGAAGTTCATTATGTTCATTAAATCTGGACCTAATTTAAGTGATTTATTTTTTTTACTGACTCTTTAAAATTATGCAAAAGTAATTTGTTTAATGTGGACTGAATAAGTAAATCAGCTATTTTATTTTTCACATCATGATTTCATTTGAAATACCCCCACTTCATTATTGTTTTTTAATATGGTTTTAAAATCACCCACTTTAAAACCCCTCACCCGGGACCCAATTAATCTCACCTGAATAAATCTGCTTACGACACAAAGGCTGTTGAAATCTGTGGACAAATTCCACTGAGTTGAATGAAGCACACAAACTCCACACACTTGAAGGGACCAAAGCCTTTTCATAATCAGTGTTAGCAATTTTCAAAAGCTTATGACATTAAATCAAAACCAATTTTTTGTGCTCAGGAAAAAATGCATATCTCTACGCTATTGTGATCAGCTTCACATTTCAAGCCCATTCTATTCCATTTGAAAATGGTTCAGAAATATGGCTTTAACTGAGAAAATTGGGGGTTTTATTTTCTTTTATTCAAAATTAGCTATTTTCCCTAGCTTTAAAAATCATAATTTCCTAGCAATCGGCACAGAGGAAATTAATTCTTTGAGGTGGATTATCCAAAGACATAAGTAAGAAAAACCTCCAGTTGATACATAGTAATGGTATAATAATTTAATTACAAAACCAGACATCATGGACTGTAAATGTTGTATAATACTACAATGAATATACAGTACAGAAAAAGCTGTAAAATATTGACAGGTCATTGGGCAGGTGAAATGAAACTAGTAAACACCCGTCCAGACCCAGTCAAGACTCCAATTTGCCATTTTCTGGCTGAGCAAAGAGGTGAAATGAAACACATAGCTTTTACCTCCACAGCCTCATAACCTAAAAGTCCATGAAGAGAAGCCTGGTGGAAACAGCTAGCATGCAGTGGAATAAATTAAGGAAAAAAGATAGCAATCCAACAGAAATTAGCAACAGCAACTTCTGTCAGGAACATTTTATTGGAGCTGTTATTCCATTTTTCTGGAAGACAGAGGTAGAAGGTAGTGACATTAGTTTTTCTGATTTGTAAAAAATATCTCGCATCTCAGAATATGTGTTGTGCAAAAAAACCCAACCATGCATGAACGTTCATGCATCAACATACATCTCCCCAGCCCCAGTCATCTCTGTACTACCGTCTCTTGGGAAAAAGCATGAGGAAAGAGAATGCATTTGGTGTTTAGTGTTAAGTGGTGTGACATCAATCGCTATAGCTTATTTCTGTAGGCAAAGTGCAGAAAGGGAAGAGTGAAACATAACAGTACTTTGTCCCATGGGGAGATTTGTCTCACCAAAGCTGAACTGTAGCCCAAGCACAAGATCTATTTCTTCTGTCATGCATTTGCCCATGGGGAATAAAAGGGGAAGCCAAGAGACAGTTTGAGTGAGCAGGTAAATGAATCATCCCATGATTAGCAAAATAATAAAAAAAAAAAGAGAGAGAGAAAGAGGGAACAGAAAGGACCTTTTCTGTCAAAAAAAAAAAAAAAAATAAAAAAAAAGACTCCAACCTACAGATAGACCAGATTTACTGATTTACAAAAAATAAACAGTAGTTTTTAAAGGTAAAATTAACCTGACTAAACATTCTTGTCAACCAGCTTTATTTTTCAGGACACTTTAAGCAATGCAAGAAAACAAAATAATTGCATCCTCCAGATGAAAAGCAGCCAGTAAGACTCTCCTGATTCTGCTATATATTGATTTCTTTTATCTAATGTACCAAAATTTGGTACATTACAGTAGCAGTGGGTGGAATGTAAGAACAGCAGCTGCCCTGAAAAGAACCAAACTGGAAGACACATTGCCCAAGAGAGAGAAAAGGTCACTTGAAGATTCCTGGCATGGCCCTAGGAACAGGCAGCCTGGCAAATAGAAAACCATGGGCTGAAGGCTAAGGTTGCCCAGAAGGGCAAGGCAAGAGCTTACATCGCTCTCAGGTTGCTGCTGCTGGTAAGAGGGGAAAGGGATGATACAGATCCCCCAAGGGGTGACAAGGAAAGCCAAAACAATGTTTGATTTCTGAGGAGAATGAAAAAGAGTATCTGATTGACAGCAGCAGGATGCTTGTCTGGCAAAATTAAAGTAGTTTATCTGGTTTAAAGTTGTCTCAGAACTGAAAAGTCGTACAACAACCATCTATTACTAACATTTTGTAGCTTTGCTATTTGCCCTTTGGATAATTAAACATATATTTACAAAATATATTTTCTGTTACTCAAAGGATGAGCTTAAAAGAGACAGAGAAGAGAATCCAGTACACAACACATCTGCTTAAATATAAGATCCTAAATGCGTCAACCTTCCTCTTCTAAGGATCTACTTTCTCTGTCTTAGTAGGCAGGTACTGTTCAACGCCCTCAGAGGGAGACTCTATCCACCTGTAGTTCTGCCCCATAGAATTTGCAGGACACATTTTCTGCCACAGCAGCAACAGTGACTAACACATGCTATGTGTTATAACAGAGCTATGACTACTCAGTTAGACATTCACAGGGCAACGAAACCTCGTCAGCCCCAGGATACTAAACGGGAGTACTAAGAGACAGAGAAAACAATTTGGTCTGCTGAAGAAAAAAGCACACTTGAGTCATATTATTTCTCCTGCTGTAAATGTTATTAGTAGGTATTGATTCATTTAACTAGTAACCACGCAGCAATTCAAAGGCTTTAAAACCTTCTGCTTGGGTGGGAAGAAGACATATACTGGTCTGTGCAGTGGCTGTAAACAGGTCTGGTTCATTACATCAGTGAAAGTTCAAATGTCATGTAAATGAAATAGTATAGAAACATTTTTTATTGTCTTTTACAGCAGCAGCCAGATTAAGTAAGCTCTAGTTGAGCTTTGGTCCCTTTAATTTTCTCCCTGCATAAACTCACAACATCCTTGTAGTCCTCCTGAGTTGTCTACCCCTTCTTCCAAAGGTCTAACTCTCCTTTTTTACCTGAGTTCCAGCTGAAGCTGTTCAGTCAGGCCGGTCTTCTTCCCTGATGGCTTGTCTTTCAGCACATGGAACGGTTAGCTCCTGTGCCTTTAGGATTTCCTTGAAGAATGTCCAGCCTTCCTGGACTCCTTTGCCCTTCAGAACTGCCTCCCAAGGGACTCTGTCAATTACACATCTAAACAGGTCAAAGTCTGCCCTCTGGAAGTCCAAGGTGGCAGTTCTGCTGACCCTACTCCTTACTTCTATGAGAGCTGAAAACTATCATTTCATGGTTGCTATGCCCAAGACAGCCTCCAGTCGTCACATCAGTCACAAGTCCTTCTCTGTTCATAAACACCAGGTCCAGTGGGGCAACTTCCCTAGTTGGCTAACTCACCAGCTTTGTCAGGAAGCTATCTTCCATGCACTCCAGGAACTTCTTAGACTGTTTCCTCTCCGCTGTATTTTATTTCCCCCAGATATCTGGTAAATTGAAGTTCCCCGTGAGAAAAAGGATCAGGTGCTTGTAGAGTAATTTGTCTGCCTCTTCATCCTGGTTGAAGAGGCACCCCCTTCACTCCTGGGGGAGTCTGTAACAGACTCCCCCCACAATATCTGACTGTTAACCTTCACCCTGATTCTTATCCAGAGAGTCCAGGAAGGGCATGACACTATTGCAAAGATCAGTAGATCAGTATATTCTAGGCAGTCTAAGCACACTTTCATTTTAGGTCACTTGTGAGGAAAATATGGATGAAATAATTTGGAAATGGAAGGTTTCTTCTTAAATCAAACAGCCTAGATGAGATGTGGATGCAGCCAGTGAGACCAACACCCAACACTTTGCGAAACTTCCCCATGGCTACATCCTTGTCCACACAGAAAGGGTCAGAGGGACTCAAATGTTTTGGAGTATATATTAAATTTTTCCATCCAGAAGTTGAAGGAAGCCTAATTCAGCTTTTTGTCACTACTTTGGCAAACCTTGCCTGGGGACCACCCCAATTCTGGTCAGATCCTGGCAGATGGTGGCTGCTAAATAGAGCGATGAATCTGTAATTAATATAGAGGATTTGGCCTATTCTGTTCCTGGCAACTCTTTTTCCAGTTTCTCTGAGAAAGCTGCCTACAAGTAGAGGCTTGGGACTAACTGTCATAAAAATTAGGCATGAAAATTAGGAGAGGAACTGTTGTCTAGTGCAGGGCTGCTAAACTACACTGAGTAAGGATGCATAACGCTGTCTAGCATTTATGCTGACAAATTAACAAAAGCCTGTAGTTAAACTCAGTCAAGTTGGATTACAGATACACATGTAAGCTACTTGATTCAAAAGCTCTCTCAGCACTCCAGCTAGTTCCAAATATCACAAGGATGTATATGACAAACACATCACTTGACATTGATTTATGTGTATCAGATATGTGAGTGTTCTGCACTGCTTATTGACAAGCTTGAAATGCAAGTTGCGCATACTCTTTATATGAAGATGGGTGTAACTAGGATATGCTGGTTTTTAGCTGTTGGATAATCGGGTCTGTTATTATTGTGCAACCAGTGATACATTGATGTTGGGCTCTTTTGCTGCTTGTTGTACTGCCTGAAAACAGAAATTGAATCAGAATCTGACAGTTCCTGGCCAGAGATGGCCACAGCCACTGATGTTCGAAGTGGCAGACTGCAGAGGAAAACATAGCACAAAGGTAGTGCTTATTTAGGTATTTCTAGATCTTATAGCAATACAACAGTAAAAATGTTTTCTTTCTTCATTACACACATAACTAAAATCAGTTTATTACCCAGAATCATAGGTGTACAGGCTTTATCAGGAATCTTTTCAAACTGTTTCTTTTTTTAGCATGAATTAGATAGAATATTTTGAAAGGGTTTCTTTGTGTTTGTTGTCCAAAAGGATCTTAAAAAAACACCATTTGAAATGAGTGTATCCTGAGGGATTTTTCTCTTTCCTACTCTTTTTATCCACCTATTATTTTCTTCAACACTTATTTTATTTTGACAGTGTCTGCATCTTGCCCTTCCATCTAAATTTCCACTGCTGTGAAGAGTATTTTGGAAAAAGAGGTGGAGATTTTTTTTATTTCCTGACATAAGGACTAGGAAAAAAATTGTCTGATGGAGCTATTACCTTCAAGTACTTTGCCAATCTGATGATAATGAAAGTTATTTCCTCCTGTAGTTAAAAATACACTTTTCAAAGTAATCGTTTCACTCCTCCAGCCACTTCTGATGACTCATTGCCCCAAGGCAGGGATCCACATCATTGTTTGTGAAGTTCACAACCAAAAGATATTAAAAGTATGCCATTCTGTAAATCAGTGTTTCCCTGAGTGTGAAAAACAATTAAATCCAGATGGAGGTGTAAATCTGAAACTGAAACAAACCACATACAAATAACAGCTTCAGCCACTTGATTATTAAATTTTGAAGATGTTGGAAATCACCTGATATGGCAAATAAAGAAAAATTAGGGCAAATCAATGTTTTAAGAAACAACTGGATGCATAACTTAGGCTGATAGCAGCTTTGCAACTCCCACTTAACCTATTCTACCTCTCTGTTCTTATTACATCCATATAGTTTCAGTGTTAGGATATTTCTACTATGTTT
This sequence comes from Calidris pugnax, assembly GCF_001431845.1. NCBI lineage: Eukaryota > Metazoa > Chordata > Aves > Charadriiformes > Scolopacidae > Calidris > Calidris pugnax. The sequence continues at coordinate 5,839,869 of NW_015091064.1, forward strand.
CATCAACTTCAGCTTCTCTGTGGAGCCTGCACTTTTGGTTAATCATCCCAGGGTCTTTTAAAGTGTTTAGTTAGTCTCAAAAGTGTTATAGTGATTAATGAGTTAATCTCGTTTCCCTGTAAAGACACATGTTCAATAGGGTTCTTCTGAAAGACTACTGACTAGCCCATTGCACTGCTGCAGAAATAAATTCAGCACTTTCCTTGGAAAAAAACAGCCAGAACATCGAGACAAAGGCACTCCAGGTTGACAGACATCTAGAAAGTTGGCTGCTATACTTATACAGGTGGAAAACTATGGGAAGCGGGTCAGAGGCAGAACAGGTGAATGTTTAAAAATATATAAATGAAGCAACCAAAACCTTCTTGCAGCAGTGTCATAGAATCATAGAATATTTGGGGTTGAAAAGGACCTTTAAAAGTCATCTAGTCTAACCCCCCTGCAATAAGCAGGGACATCTTCAACCAGATCAGGTTGCTCAGAGCCCCGTCCAACCTGACCTTGAATGTTTCCAGGGATGGGGCATCTACCACCTCTGTGGGCAACCTGAGTTATCTGAGTGCTGAAACTTCCAGCAAAATCACTCAACATAACATACGCATTACTTGACTATATAACAAACTCCTGAAGCAGCCTCTCTGGTGGCAGCATACCATACATTGTGTGGGAGGAGGTGCAACTTTTATTGTAACTGTGGTTTATTAACCTTCTGCTAAGGAAGTCCCCAAAGAAGTGACGTATTGCAGGGAAGAGAACAAGAAGCTCTGTATAAAGCCCACTCTACTTCAGTCACTGAAACAGAGAGGCTTTGGTGCATGAGCTCTGCTCGTTTCTGTTCTTTCACACTTCTGATCACTGAAACAGGCTGCTGTGATTGTGGAGGTGGTATGTTGGGTCTGCATGAAGCAAATCAGCCGGCACATGTGTGGGCAGCCACCTTATTGTAGTTTAGAGAGGTTTGTCGGCAAGCTGGAAGGATGGGAGGTTGGAAGAATGGCAGAAGCAGCTTGAGGCTGTGTGGGAGCAGAGCCGGTAGCCCCATGCATGCTCTGCCTGCAGATGGGAGAACCAACGCCCTGCTGGAAAGGAGTTCAAATGCTGAAAAATTCCAGTAGAACATAAAAGCTAAAAGTAGCAGGCTGGCTCTTTGTAAATCAGCAGAACCCCTGGATTTACCTCAGCTGAGCATCTCGTCCTTTGCATCTCTCCCTCCACTCACACCACTCTGCCAACAATTCGGGGGATAATCGGATCATCTTGGTTTAACCACATTCCAGTGCAGGGGGGGAAGATGGCAGAAGTTGGTATCACAAGAATTTTCAATATCAGCTTTTATGCTTTTAGGACAGTTCATATTTGTATTTCATTCGGAATGAATGAGTTGCTCTAAAATGGAAGTTTCATGTATGATAAAGGTTTGCCCTTTTTTCAACTATCTTAGAATGGTTTAAAAAATAGAAGCTTCAGAAACTTGAAGCCTCTAAACCAATCAGTTGCTTGAGGTTGCTAAGGTATTATGTACAATTAGCATGTATTTTCAGAAAATGTGCAAGTCAGCCTGAAGGAAATTTTTCTGCTGAAATCAGTGCTTAACTTAAGAAAAATTGGTAACATTTTACCTGGAAGCACAACATGTTCCTAGTTTGAAGTTAATTTAAATAAATGAGAGGCCATCCACTGCTGCAATTAATTAATTGTCAAGACTTTCTTGTATCAGAGTTCATTTTTGAAGAGAGAACAAGAGAAGCGAACCTTGCTTTGGAAACTTTAAAAGAAAAACATGTTTCAAACCCTAAAAAAACTTGTCGGTAACCCAGTTGTACACATTTAACACATATCTAGCTGGAAATCAGAAAGATTTACTTTGACCAGCCTTAAATACCCAGAACCTAATAGGCCCACTCCTGTGCGTACAGTCTGAAAACACCATCTTAGTCTCTGCAGGATCAGAGATTCTGTGTGTAGAAAGGATAAGAAATGAGTTTTGTGAGATGGCTCTTTGCAACCTCCCAGTTGTTCTGCATGAATCTTATGTTATCATCCTGGTGCATCTCCCTCAGAACTAGAAAATTTCCTATAATCAGCCTGAGTTTAATAAGATATCACTATACATAGCAAGGAAGAATAGCTCTCTGTACTTTAAGTCTTACGATAGTGCTTCAAAAAAGCATACCAACCTAGCATTTCTTAATCTAAGCTTGTTCCAGCTCATCTCCTCTGTTTCTTATTGCCATTCATATCCTTGTTTAAAATAGCAGAGTCTCCATCAATTTTTATTTCCCTGTCATCAATTATTCCTCTCAGCCTTGAGCCATATTAAACCAAAGCTTTCATACTTTCCATCCATTGTCATCTGTCTCATGCTCAGCTTTTACTTGTGCTTAAAACATTCTTAGCAAGAAAAACACACTGTGTGATCAAAGTGTGGTTAGGATTCTGTCCTTTATTTTGTTACTTTAGGACAAAAATATAGGCACTAGAGGTAGATTAATAATTTGTAATGAAAGGTAAATAAGAGAAAATTGTTTGTGACTATTGTGGTTTATTTGCAAAACTTTGCAGATTTATTATATTCAGGCTATGGCATAAAGTAATACAATGTGAGCTGTTACGAATTAAAGAATGCATGTGTATTAAATAAAGCCAAACTATAATGTGATATTAGGTCATCAAATTGCCAGTGTGCTTTATATCCCTGAGCTGTTTATAAATAGGTAGCAGCATTGAAAGATTCATCATTTCAGGAGATTTATAAATAGGTATGTAATGTTTTTCCCTACATGAATAACACATTTTCAGTGTTTCACATTACAGCTTGAAAATCATGTCATACTCATTACTGTACATTAAGGCACACGAATTTGGCTCTTCTCTGAGTTAATTAGTGAAAAGAAAAAAAAAACACCAAAGAACATTAGAGATGATAAAAAAGAGGAGGCAAGGAAAGCCACAGAAAGAAAACTAATTTTCAATTGTGATTAATGTATGCATTGAGTTCCATATAGTACGAATATGCACAAATGTATTCATACAGTTTATATGGTTAGCTTGGCTGTGATAGAAAACATTTTTTGTGGCCAAAAATCTATTTGGAAATAATGCCGCTAAATATGTTCATTTTCAGAAGTAATTTTTAGGCAATGCCTTTTAATTCATTTGTGGCTTACAGTACATTCAGATTTTTCACAAAGTCCTGTCTCATACTGCAAGAAGTATGGTCCCAAGGTTGCTTCAGAAGACTCGCTTTCTCTTGCCTCCCAAGAGAAGATGATCCACCCTGCACACGTGGAAGGTGCTGGAATCTCTCTGGACATCCTTTTCTGATCACTGGAACACACTGAATGAATGAAAGTGGATTTATGATAATGCTGATGAAGGTGAGTAGCATGGCATAAAGGGCTCTTCTGGAAGGCCACAAAAAGTCACAGCCTGATACTCAGTCATTAAAACAAATGAAAAACCTCAGAGAGACATTTAGCTGCAAATAGAAGACAGGAGATACAGGGTGAAGGAAGAGAACAGAATGAAATGGCTCATTCTTTCTAAGAGCCTGCAAGACTCTCTTAACTTAACATCCTCAGATTTTTGGAAATTTCAGCATTTTGGGGACTGCAGCTGCTCTTATGGAAGCAAATGCAAAGCGACACAGAAAGAAGTCGTAAGACCTCGGTGTGCTGGAGTTTTCTCTATGGATATCACAGCTCCATGGCATTTCTTGCAGGCTCTGGTTTTGCTTTGAAAATAGAGTACATCTTGTCTGAGAATCCAAATCTGAATTTCTTACTTAAGAGGGGATCTGCAATGATCACAATGAGTCAGGCTACGGTTTTACAAGGGCGTTTTCCCACTGAGGCTGATTTGCTCTAATGGCTATTGATTCAACAAACTGTAACTTGGAAGAATGGAGGAGCTGTGAATGGAGCTGGGCTGGAGGAATTAAATTACCCTAATGTAACTTCTAATGGACCTACCAGCAGTGTCCAGTCCCTCCAGAAGGTCCCGAAAACAGCTCTGTCCCTAATTTCAGCCATTATCACAGGCAGTTGCATTGCTAATGCTGTGTATCGATAAAAGGATAAATGCTATTTTTGCTCATGGTGTCAGGAGGGCTGGGTATCACATTAAAGGCATAGATTGCTGAAGTTCTGTCCTTGAAATAGTCATGGCTTTCAATTTCTTTCTCAGCATGTGTTTAAATATTCCCAAGAGCCCCAAACTGCCTTCAGTTGCTTCCTGTTTAAATAAAAGATGATTCCTCTTTTTATTCTGTGGAATCCATTCAAAGGAAAAGGTCATGCCCAAAGGGAGAAAGCAATTTCCTTATTCTTCATTTCAGAGCTCTGGGGATTTGTAATTTAAGTTTCCCAGAACAGACTCAAATTTTTTTTAATTGATATTCTTTGTTAATTTTTTTTTTTTTTTTTTTTTTTTTTTTTTTTTTTTTTTTTTTTTTTTTTTTTAAGGGAGGGTCATGTTTGTCTAGTCCTAAAGCATAACCTTTACAGTATTAAGAGTTGTTAAATGCCTGGCAGCTCAGACACGCAGCATGCCTGAGATAGCCTCAGATTAGGTAAAAGGATAATTAAAAGAACTTATTTCTTTTAACTTAGTTTGTTTCAGCTGATGCCTGACATCAGTGGTTCTAAATGCACTTTATTTTCCCACTTAATAAGGGGAGACCATGAAGTATTTCACAGAGCGGTATTAATGTTTACTAATAAGCATTTCCTCAGTAGTGACTACAAGGTTTTGCTTTTTCAGAAGATTTCACAACATTTTTGTCTGAAAATTGAGTTGACCTGGCCATTATACTGATGAGGGGAAATTATTCCAGCAGTCTCCAACAATATTTGGAAAGAGATTTGTTTTCCTGTTGATATAATAAAGCATACTGATTTTAAAAATTGGTTTGTCTCTTTTCTTTTTTTAATGTTGTCTTACATTGATGAAGCCAGACTAATGAATAATAGAAATAGAAGAAAATCTTCAAGGATAAGGCCTGTGGACATAGTAAGCACCAGTATAAATGGATCTAAGTCCATTGATTTCTGTAGAAGTTCAAGCTTGGGAATCAAACATAACATCTCAAAATTATTAGATTCAATTGTTATAAACATTTCTATTTTTTGAGGAATAGATGATAGACACATCTCTCGTGATGCAGACAGCTGCTAGCATGAATTATGATATATAAATATTTATTTTAATTTTTATTCTAATATTCAGTAGTTTTCAACTGTTAAAAAAAAAAACAAAAAACAACAGAGTCAGGAAACCAGTATTTTTTGGCTGGAATCTGAATTCTTTTAGTTTACTTGCATTTTCTGTGCTTGTTAGTAAGGAGAAGGTGTTTTCTAAATTACTCAATACTGCCAAACCAACAAGTATGCAGAATGTCTTTTATATTTATGATGTTAGCTTTCTTTCCTTACAGCCTCTTTTCCCAACTCCTCCCTTCTTACACAAGCTTTGTTTAGTTAGACCTACAGAAATACCCTGATCAGTAGGATGAAGAACGTTTTTTGGGCTCTCTTCCACCTACTTGACCTCCTCTACTTGGCTTTGGGTGCTGTCACCAATCCTTCCTTCCCTCACATCTCCCTGACCTTCCTCCACCCAAGCGTGCTCCAGGCTATGAAATTACTTCTCCCTCTACACCTACCCTTCCCAAAGGCTGCCCCACGAGCTGTGAGACAGAAGTTTGTGTTCAGCCCCAGCTACGTGGGTCCCACTCCTCACAATGTAGTCACCCACTGCACAGTTTGTAGCCTGGACACTCTCTGAAGCGATGAAGGTTTTGTGACTGCCCGGTGTTGCCAAGGTTTAACTTTGTTAGGCACGGACCATTGCAGGCGCAGCAGCCGCTCTCCTGTGAGGGCGGGAGGGGCTGCAAAACAAACGGGTCAAACTGTTTTAAAATAACAGTCATTAAAAGCTGGAGTTTCAAGCTTATGTAAGTGAACAAGCTTAATGAATATTTACAAATAAAAAAATGGTTTAGAACTGTCTAGATAAGCTCATGTATAATTCAATAATCAGAGATGAGAACCAAAGACTTGCAATCTACTTTCCTTAATGTAACATTAAGGGTATACTTCTTTATAAGTAGGCCATCACCTATTCCTATCCCATACAAGTCCAGACTGATTACCTCCTACATGTGCATTTATTATTCATAAGTATCTACTGAAAACTATGGATTAACCATTTAAACAGCACAGTTCATTTGTGAACTTTCTTCCTAGCTTTCCACATTTCTTTTTTTTTTGTGATGGATAACACTGTGAGTGGATGACTGAGTCATTTTAACAGAGCTAATATTGGAACATGGAACTATGATATAAACTTTCCTTATAAATAATCATGGCGGTTAAAAAAATAGTCATGAATGCTAAAAACCCTACGGCTTCTTGGCATACAAAATACATTACGTACTTGAGGGGAGTCTTTGTGGGCAGTGAATAATGTGAGCACACAACCATAGCAAACCAAACTGATAGGCTCTGTTCACGGAGACACTGTGGATCAAGGCTTCCTTGACTGTGCCTGATGCTGTCTGAAGCCATGTATGAGAAATTGTTCAATTAAACTGAATGAAATTTCACAGGGGTGCCATCATGGTTGTATAATATTCTTAATCTGACTATGATGATTGCTGCTTGGCTTGAATGGATGAGGTCTGAGGGGGCGTGTGTGTGTGAGGAAGATAACAGGAAGGATGGCAAGTGACAAAATATGCTAAAGAGAAAAAAGGGACTATTGCTATTCCGTCCAAGGTACTGGAAGTGGTCTCTCCAGCTAATGAAAGAAGACAAATGTTCAACTACTCTTTCTAAATTTACATTTAATGCATGCACAATTCTGTGCAATTAAAAACCCATTTGTACACCTAGATGAGTATTTAAAAGAATGTAAAAAAATCTGCGTATGCACTTTTACAATCTGGTTTACAAACCTGAGTAAAATATCACCATGTGGAGGGACCTCTTTCCAGCACTGTCTCAACGCATATTCAGGACAGAAAATATGTAAATCTGATTCATAAAGCTCTGTACGCTTTCAATACTCAGATATCACCTAGGAGCAACCTAATGTAAATATTCAGGAGTAAACCAAACCAAATCAGATAATCATATAGGGCTCCTGGAAAACTCCGTCAAGGATTCACAGCCCTTTCCCAGCTTCTACCTTCTGTAATGAACAAATTGTTCAAAGATATAAACCAAGCTGTTGTAAAACTTCAGACTAAAGAATGTGCAGCAGGTGGCAACATATGTGTCCACTTAGTTCTAGCCAAAACAGTCTAATTTGCAGAAAAGGGTACAGAATTTCACTGTGACTCAGCTGAGGGGGCGATCCAAAGAGAAAAGAAGCTCTAGCTCAAGTGCTAGGCCTGTTGAAGAGAATAGTTATGAATTTAGTGGCATTTCTAGGCTACCCTGACCTATTGGGTGTAAAATAATTCACTTTGTATTCTAAATTTTTTCTGCCTGCTTGGGGCTCAGTTTCCCTTGGAATTTGGTCTTCTTCTGTTGCTCCATTTTGAGAAATATTAAATTGAGTGTATTTATACAGGTTAAAGCTTGGGAAAGAATAAATGAATTTGGCCAAAAGCCAAATAATGGAATCTCTGACTTTTCAGCCATTCTAATAAACAGAATTTAATATTTTATTATTTCTTAATATATACAGTCTCCCTCTAGTGGTCATTTAGTCACTGCTTAAACCAGTCAACACCTTTCTAACTGCAGTGTAATTATGTCTTATCCAAATTAGTAATTTTGATGACAACATATCAAAAGCAATTGTCCAGCAACTAGCAGCACTTACATGTTGAATAAAGAAAATAAGAATGAAACCAAAGTGTACCTCCCATCTGAAACCAATCCAAACTAAACCAAGTCAAGATAGAAAGCAAACCAGAGTTTCATAAACTAGGCATATTTCTTCGGAAAGTCTCAATTATCTCAAACCCATATTTTTCACAAAATTCACATTTTGACAGACAATTTCCAATAAGCATGTATATTAAAAGAACTTTTCATTCTGAGCACTTGACATCTCTCATGTATGTTGGCTGGCTGTGGTAATAATGGATAGCTCCGATATAAACACTTTGAATCACTGTCTGTGAAAAAGCTTCATGAAAGTGATCAGAATAATTACTTTTTTTTTTTTTCAACATCTGGAGTGCTAATAAACAAAGAGAACAAATTTACCAACAGATCTCCTATGTGATTGGCATTAAAATCCAGGGACTTTAAGGGACTAAAGTTCTTCTTTTTTTTTTTCCTTTTTTTTTTTTTTATTAAAAACATAATGAAGTAAACTAAACTCATGAATAAAAAAATACAGGCATCTTGAAACCATTCTGTTCATTTTGTTTTGCAAATTCTAAAGTTATATTTAAATTATATTAAAATGGTCTTAGGAGGACTAAACATCCTTCACTGAAAATGTCAGATAGAAGAAAACCCTTCTTTGTTTTCTTTTGAATACGCAAAAAAACACTGATAGCAAAAAATGTACCTTTTCAGACAACTAAAAATTAATTTTCCTTTCAGATTTTTCAGAAATATGGAACTCTGCCTGTGCACTGAAACCATAAGTTATCTGCAAAGCTGTATGTGCATGTGTACCCAAATCCTCCTGTAAGGTAGATAAAATGGTCATGTGTATGGGCATTTCTACTTTATAAGGTGAGCTTTTTCTGATTCTTTGGCCAAGGGAATGGAAGAGTTAATATTTATTTATGTATTCATACATTTATTTCTTTTTAAGAAAAGTAACCTTTAATATGCACAGACTCCATTTTAAACTAATACAGACTCTTTTTTAATATTTCTAAAGAAAGAAGATGGGGTGCAGAGATTTAAGACATTTCATTTCCTCCCAGTGAGCACACATTAGCCTGATACACAGTGGTTTTGAGATTGGGTATTTAAGTAATTTATATATATTAAAAAAAAAAACCAAACCCGTTTGATGGTTTCTAAAACATCCTGAATAGCTCAATAAATTAACATTCAGTGTTAAAAGGAAAAAAAGAAGTAATATTATTAACTAAATAATTTGAAAGTATTTGTTAAGTATATGAGACAATCAATGAACTGGAAGAAGTTTTCAACAGTGTATCCTACTTTTTACTAGTTTTTGTCACCTTCCTTTTTTTTTTTTTTTCACATTTAACGAGACCTGTTTTTCTTTTGAGACAATTCAGGTGTTGCCTGAACTCAGTTTTGGACCCTGGCCTTCATGGAGGCAGCAAGATGCCCTGTGTATTTATTAACAATACAAAGTAAGCAGGTAAATACCTTATACTGCACTTCCTGCTGTCATCCTGCATACGAAGAAAGCAACTACTGCACTTTTCAAGACTCTCTTCCCAGGAGTTAAGCTGGCATTACCACCCTTTTTGGATAATGAAAATAGTACAGAAGGACCAGTACGGGCAAACAAATCAGGTCTAAGAAGGGACATGTAAAATATGTCCTCCTTGACTGTCCTTTCGTCCCATCCTAACGATGTTTTTCACTTTCTCTCCTTCCTTCTTTCCACTGAACACTGATAAGGGAGTATTCAGCCTGAAGCTAGTATGTCATTTTTAAGATAATGATTTTGAGTATCAAATGTTTGGCCTGCACTTTTGGAATAGCAGACATATTAGATCATTCATTTTGTGGTGCCCTTGTTTATTGGAAAGTAACTTGTACTTTATCTTCTCAGCCACAATCATGTATAATGTTTTGGGTAGCAGAATCGAGTTTTGACTATTAAATTATAGATTTAGAGCTGTATTCTTATTGAATTTCCAGGTTAACTTTTTTGTTGTGGCTGCCTATTTTAGTTATGACTGTGTGTAGGTAACTGAATGTCTCTGTCCTGACATAATGTCATGCGTAAATAGGGAAATTAAGAAAAAACTTTTGCTGTACAAAATAGCAGTCTCACCCTAGCATCCTATATTTTGAAAATACTATGATGTCAGCAAAGCAGAATCTGAAGCTTAGCTGGCAATGCATCATTCATTCTTGCCCAAGACATCTTTCCAGGAGAAAATCCTGCCATCAGTCCTTTTACATAATGGGACATAAAAAATAAAGTAACATGTTGTAACTCAATGGTCCATCTTTGCAGGCTGCCTGACAAGTTACATTACAAATGTCTGAAAATCTGCACTGGGGGATGCTGAAAAAGCAAAAACTGGAATATGGTGAAGAAGTATGGAGACATAACATTAAGAAACACTTCAGAATAATAGTGTATAAATTCTGTATGACTCAACAGCTGTACAGGTAGAGAAAGGCCTGCATGACATCAGCTGATTTAAGAAAACTTGAAGGTAGAATTAATCATTGATGTGGCTATTTCTGGAAATGAAAGAGATTTTGAAAGGGAGGAAAATGTGAAAACCATACAGATTGAGTGACTGTACCATAAAATAAGATTTCTCTTGGTAATTTAGCAGTAAAAATAAAATGTGGTCAGCTCTAGGATCTAACAAGAATGTGTTGGACACAGAAATTGTCTGGATTTACATATGATGCTTGCCAAGTCTACCATTCTTGGAAATCCCTCCTGCATTCCTGTTTCTCTAAAGGGAATTCATGGTTCATTTGTTTGCTTCCAAAGATGACTATGAAGAAAATTCATACCCTTAAAGTAGGATGAGCACTGTAGCCCAAAGTTCTCTATGCAGGCAACTTCTGGTACCTTTCCTCACAAGGTCAATGAGTAGAGACTGTCATCAGCAAACATGGTAGAGAACATCATCTGCGTTCAAATCGTTGACAACCGGATTCTCAACACTACAGGTAGTGGTTGTATTGAGATAAAAACTCAAATAAATTAAAAAGACAAATAAATAATTGAATAAGGCAAAGCAACTAATAGAAAAGAATAAGAGAAGGGAAAATTGTCTGGTATGACAATTTGGATAGGAGCTACCCAGGAGCATGATATGAAGGGTATAGTAGTGAGGGGAGCCTCCCATCAAAGAGCCAGGGGAATATTTTGAAATACAGAACTCAGTCAAATGCAGTATTCCAGCTGAAAGACCAGTAAGAAAGAGGCTTGATCACACCTGGAATTATGATTATACATAAAGCAGACTTGGCAGGAGTGTTAAGAGAAAGAACCTGAACTGAGTTTCCAGGATCTTTGATGTAGGTATATACCCATTTGAAAAGATCTTCTTTAAGGACCTGAAACTAGCACAGAACTACGAACTCCTAATAACTTGTATAGATCCTAAAAAATACTGCCAGGGCCTGATTCTGATCTCAGAGTCTCCAAATTGTACAGGCAGAAATTTCTGCTGCCTTTGCAAATGTTATGGACCTCAGCAAACAAGGTTTTTCTCTCTCTAATTAAGCTGCTAGTCCTGCTTGGTGGTAACACTGTGTATTATGAAAGGCTGGAGCGAGAGCACCATTAAGTATGTGGTGAAACGGGTTTTAAATTCATCGAAAGCTGAGTGCCTAACCTGCTAGCTTTCCCCCTTTGTCTGTGCTAACAAGTAAAGCAGGTTTAACAGTGATCAAAGGTACCAGGGTGATAACTGGCTGCAGTAAAAAATACCAAAACAAAACAAAACAAAACCCCAAATCCTCGGCCTTCCCCAGCTATTCAGCAAGTTGGTGTGTTTTTCCTGAAACGATGCCCCCTCATATTGAGAACAGGCTGTTGCCAGAGCCATCACCTTCAGAATGTGAAATGGAGTGGCATTAAGTTCTGGCTGCTGTGAGTCATATTTGTTTGTCCTCATACAGCCCAGATTTCCTGCTGGCATCCTAGATTGCAAGAACATACACATGGCGCATACATGGAGCAATGCCTGCTTCCTCAGACAAAGAACTGAACATTGTGTGACAGCAGGCCCACCCCTCTGGAGATTGGAGAGTGCAAATCTGTTCTGATGATGAAATCCACAGATGATTTCATGGGAGAGGACGACGAAATTATATTTCAGCAATCCTGCAGTAAAGCACTGTAGCACTCATTCTAGAAGAGAGGCTATGAATGAAAAATGAGTATGTGCGTAAGTAATTTCTGACACTGTAGATTCAGGGCAGAACTACAGCTATTGACCTTTTTGTAATGTTTCACAATAGCCATACATTTTGATCTTCAAGCTCTTTTTAATGAAAAGTTATGGAAAAATTGCTACATAGAGTACTTTTAAAAAGCTTTTTGAAGGCTTCTTTTGTGAGAGAAATTTTTCTTGGCCTATTGCTGTGAGAGTGTTGACACTTAAAGTTTGTTTTCTTCATCAAATTTTTCTCTCAGTAAAACTGTAGAACTTCTCACACCATGCAGGGCTCTGTGTTTCCTTTCCTGTGCTGCCCACTCGTCACCCTGACCACTCCAAATTGATGCATAAATTTGACATGCATTTGAGAAATCTGCATCTGCATCGCGTACACATGGATGAGAAACAACGCAAATTTGGATCAACTAAAACCAAGAACATAATCCAAAAGTGCATCCTGGTCTCTGTCATTTAAACGTCGGCTGTCACATTGGCAGGTGTGGACGGAGCACCTGAGCAGACTGCAGAAATGTGCACCACTGGCAAGTGATGTGCAACATCCAGAGCAGGCAAGGGTCTTGCTTTCTGCTGGGTTCAGGATAGCAGAAACACTGGTTTCTGTTGGCTCAAAATGCTGGACGTGTTTAATCAGAGAAGACAAATGGAGGAATTAATTCCTTTTATGATACCGAATGTATGCAGGTCAAGGAGTTGACCTGCACAAGGCTGAAATGGACTCTTTCTGTCTGCAGCAGTGGCTCTTCAGTCCCAGTTCCTGGTAACCTGGACCTCACTGGCAGCTGGAAGTCACTGTCTCCAATGTGAGGACTGATTAGCTAGAGCTGTGTTTTGATTGCTGTATGAGGCAGATGTTTGGTTTTTTTTCTACCAAGCTGGACATCCAGAGATCCAAGCTGCCGGTCTTCTTTACAGGTAAAATCCTGTCTTGCCCCTGTGCAAGGAAATAACACTCACAATTGCAGGATTTAAAAAATAGTGTAGCTAATGCCTAAAAATCAGTAATACTATGTTGTTCAGATTAAAATAGTGACTGTTAAATACTGAGCCTATCTGAGCATTGGGGGTTGTTATGTTTCTAAAGACTTACAAACAGGAAAATTTACTGGCATAATTTTCCTGATACACATTACCTTGGAAATCACTGTACAGACAAGTTTTTTCTGAACAAGTTTAGAACTAAAGCTCCCAAATAGCACTTCTCTTCTGGAAAGTTTTAGGAATTTATTTATATTTGAATCACTTACCCTCTCTCAAATATAGTTAAAATTGGCTAGTGGGTTCAGAATAATTTTTTGGAAAAAATGAGGAGTGTGAGCAGACAGCAGACAGACAGCGCAATAGGCAGACAGCATGATCACATAAGTACTGTTTTCTTAGGAAACAAAACTATGTTGGAGCACCAGGAGGCTAGTTGTTTAAGATCTGTCATCTATAACTCTGGGGTAAAAGTAATGCTGGCTTATTGTCTTTTAAATGTCTAGTCCTAACAAACTTTTGCTTAATAACCCCTCTGATCACTAAATGAAAATAGAGTATTCAAAAATGTTCTGACACTACCATGTTCTGAAAACTACATTTCTGAATTGTTATTAACAACGTTACTCCTTCCATTTCACTAGTAGGCCCATAATACCATCACCAAAATATGGTGGGTTGTTAGTCAAATTTTTCTTTCTTGACTGTGGAGCTGTGGCTTTTTTGGCTTCTAATAATCTCTTTAAGTTATCTTACTTTTTGTTTGCATTTGCCTCCTAGTCAATATTACTCATATTTACCCTCAGCTTCGAGAAATTATTTGTTTAGAAGAACCGTGTATGCAGCTGATTAGGACTGTCCTCTAATTACCTATTGAATATAACCAGAACATGATTACCACTCTGTAGGCTATCACCTACTTGCAGGTCCAGGAAACAATTAATCTTTATCCATCTTAACAGCAGATAAAATAAACCATTTTTGAGTACCAGACCTTTTTTATAGGAAATCATGTTCTCCAACTTTTAGAAATTGTAATGCCTGTGCCTCACAGCGTACACTTCCTAAACAAAGCAGAATTAGTTTTCCATACATGACAGGAAGATATGGTAGTCAATTTTCTGAGGTAATTCTTTGACCTGCTATGGACCTCCCATGATCACCATCTCCTGAACTAAGTTACCCAGTTCCCAGTACCGATAAATGTTTTGCTGCATCTCCATGGTCTCTGTGTCCTTACATCTTGTAGCCAAATATTTTAAAATTCCAATCACTTGAAACATGCTTGCTATAACCTGCTTTGCCAACTACAACACCCTTCTGCTTTCCAATAATTTTCTGGTGTTTTTTAACCTAAATATGTGAACAAAAAAGTAATTTCTTCACCTTATTTCTCCCTTAGTTCAATGAATTTGCAAAAAAAAATTAGTTTGATTGGTTTTATTATCTCTAATGATAAAACTATAATTATTGTCATCACTATTAACCAAGTCTTCCGTACTACTTCAGTTTGCCATTGATGAGGAGGCTAGTCTGTACTCCTTATTTATAAACCTCTCCTTATATAAAGAGAGTATTTTTTCTACAGAATTGTCATGGAAAATTCCCCAAATCCCAAATCTTCCCTTTCATATAATTTGTATACTCAACAGTCTACAGCTCTCTCACTCATGAAGTGAATGCATCTCCAGGGAAGTCAGCTGAATCCTGTTTAACATCCTGAAGACTATAATTTACATAATTCTGTGTGGTATCTCCTTATGGAAGAATGATGCAATTGCTGTCGGAGCTTCCCAAACTTATTGTTACAATTTATTTTTACTCCAGTGAAATGTTGCAGTATCTTAGAGTCCATGAGATTTTTGCTGATTTCTGTTTTAAGAGCCCGGGGTAGTAGGGTTTTCAACAGTTACCAAGCTGTGTTCACAATTCAAACTAAACTGATCAAACTTTACTGGAAAATAAAAAAGACTGACCTCCTCTCACCACATCTATTGAGAAACTATTCTAGAAAAAGACTCCTCAGATAGATACCATCTAATTTTCAGCCATGTTCTTCAGTTTACAGCATTTGTTATCCTCCGTTCTTCCCAGTATGCAGTGAGGAATGACAATTTATCTCTCTCTCAAGGAGGCTGAAACACCTCCCTTGGATGCTTCTTGCTTCATCCCATCAGGATTATTATCACGTACAGACTTTGTAGCTTTCTGTTCCTTCAGGGACTTGCTGTTTGGTATCTGACTCACTGAGTAGCTGGTAGTGCTGCTGCACTTAAAGCAAAGTTAAAGGCTTCCCGATTTTCATTCTCTTCTGGTCACCAGGACACTTAACTCAGTTTCTTAGCACATTCCAGTCCGGTGTTTGTCCCTCAAAACAGCTGTTTATATGGGTGTGAAATGGCATTAAATAGCTGCTTCTGGATGATATACTTATTTTCCTATGATATGTTGGCCAGATTACATTCAATGCACTGAAAGGAAACATACAGGAAATGGTGTGTCTCTGTACTTATACAGAACAAATAAAGATCTTGGGCTCTTATAGACTTGCAAGAATATCAGGTTAAAATTGTTTTCTTGACTGCAGTGAAGGATTTACCACAAATGATGAAATTCATATTACCTGATTTTAGCTGTCTAGACCTTGGGTGTTTTTTTCTTCTTAGTTATCTATGTCCCTTATATAAGTTGGAAGCAGAAAGAACATCCCACCTATCATAAATACTTATTTTGGGATACTTTCTGGAAGTGTCTTTCCCTCAATTTACTACACAAAGAGTCTATACAACCAACTTTAATTAAATGCCTAATTTTTAGATTTTTTTTAGTTAATTCTCTCCTTAAAAGACTCTAGGCACTTCCATAAGTTTTTAACTCCTCAATTTTCATAGATGACATTTCACAATTATGTTTTCTGGGGATAAAACACCACTCACACAGAAAATTCATAAGTTACATGTGGCCCGGGAGCTGGTTTTGCACTAAAGGGTTTTGCAAGGAGGAGGAGCCAGACTGCCAACATAAATGAGTTGAAACCAAAAGGCAGAGATCATAAGTGAGAGAAGAAAGCTGCTTCTCATCAACAGGATGTATTATCTAGACCTGGAATTGCTGCAGCTTCTGTCTTTAACAGCTACTGCTTGAAATAAAGACATCCTTTACATTTAATGAAAAAGACCGTGATGCTCATTATTTCTCAGGTGCCAGTGATTTTCTTGGGTGTAGTTGTGCCAGCAAAACAACAGACTAGATAGTGTGAATAATGTTCCAGAGTCTGTTGTGAATTTTCTAAATTCCCTTAATTCTGTGTCACTAATTTTTCCATAGCAAAAATCTGACAGACTACAACCTGTCAATCTGCTTTCTTCCAGCAAAGGGACAGTGGCATATATAGAATAGTTTCTGCAAGTGACTCATTGAAAAATCCAGATTATTGATAGAAAAGACATTTTCTTAAACCTACCAAAATGTTAGCAATAGCATTTGTGACCATTTATAACCCTTTCTGAGTGTGACCTTAAACAAGTCATTGATCTCTTTAATGCTTCAGATACTCCGTTTATAAAAGGGGGATAATAATATTTCCTTTGTAACGTGCTTCAAGCCATACCGATGAAAAACATTAGATAAGCAGCAGCTATTATCTTCATTGTTATTAAAACCTTGCTGACAGGACATGGCTAACACTGCGATTCCTACAAGACCTCGAGATACAGTTTCATGCCTTTTGCAGAGACTGTACTTGATGTCCTAACTCGCTTAACATAAAAAATAAACAACATAATGTAATTGTTCTCTGCTTTACCTGGTTTGACTTTTAATAACAAGACGGCTCCTGGGGACACCAGCTCTCTCTGTTCTAATAGAAATTTGGAACAGCTGCACGTAGTCCATTCCAAGCTTTCCTCCTTGTATAGTTTATCTCCAAAACCACCTTAGAGCAAACCCCATTTGTTTACTTCAGTGGAAGTTTTTCCACTAGGCATGTAAACTTATCCAACCTATCTCTCCCCAGTGTTTATATATGAAAATACCTAATCCATCTCTGCCAGAAAATTCAAGGAAGAGAATAAGTGTAGGCTATCCAAGGCTAAGCAAACAAAAAAATCATCAAGGATTTGGAAAAACTTGTTAGTTCATTTTTTCTGGAAGAACAAGGAAGGGAAAGCAAAGCAGTGAGTGAAACCTGGTTTCCTAAGTTTGGTCCCCTATTCTCTAAGCATATACCTGGCTCCAGCTAAACCCTGCACCATTTCAATAACTTCTTCCCTGAAACTTGAATGGGAAAAAAGGCTGGCGGGGCTGTCGCTATCCTGGATCCATGGTAAGCAACTATTTGGGAGAGTGGAGAACTGCTAGTCAAAATGGCAGCTGACTATTTTTGTTTCCTTGGAAAAACAAGCTGAAAACAGCCACAGATCCTCACTAAATCACATCCATTACATCCCTGAAGGCCTAGGTCTTCAAGTGTGCCAAGATTTAGCTTCATCATCTACATGTTCTATTGAAGCACCTATGTTTAATCTCCTGAACAACTTCAAAATGTGCAATGCCTCATTCCAGTCTTTGCCACCTAGAGCCTGTGATCCCAACTGAGTCTCTTGTAAGTATGTGTAATCTTCAAGGAAGGGATTAAATTGCCTTTTTTTGTCTCCTTTTCTCTCCTTCCAGACTAAATATTACTAAAACTTGGTCTGCTTACCAATACTGTACTGCTACAACCTTACTGGTCAGAAGGACTAATAGTGTAATGGCTAGTAGGATGCTGTTATGCAAAAATGACGCTGATATGAAATATTTCTCTTCCCATCAAAAAGAATAAACTGTATGATTATAAAAAATAAACAATCATTCTTTTATTGATACTAAGTAGGCTGTAACCTTTTAACAGAATATAAATTGGTTCAGCTTCTGTGCTTAGATGTTAACACGTTAGACTGAAGTGCACCTGCTTTTACAGCTAGTCAGCCTGACTGCTGCTTCCCCAAGGGGAAAAAGTGACATGGGATCCCCAGAGTATCACTGAAATATTAGTCAAAGGCTGGCAAGTATCTGAACAATTTGCTGATACGTGTAGAGATGGCTTTCTCTCAGGGGAGTAGCTGTGACCTTGGCCCTTGCATTGTATCTCCATTAGTACAAACCTGGCAATATTCAAGAGAATTAAAAGCCTTCAGGCTTCCTGAGTGTAAAGAGCAACTAACTTCAGCCCAGTCAAGGAAAAGGCCTCAAAAATAGAATCATAGAATGGTTAGAGTTGGAAGGGACCCTAAAGATCATTGAGTTCCAACCCCCCTGCCATAGGCAGGGACACCTCCCACTAGACCAGGTTGGTCAAAGCCCCATCCTTGTGCCCAAGCTCCCATGATAGAAACAGTAAACAAGAAATTAGATTGGAGTGACTACTGATTATTGAAGCTATTGCCAATATCACATCCCTTACAGATGTTAAATCAGACCTTTTAACCATGTTCAGGCTTCAGAGTATGTTTGTCACATGCAGTACCCGTGGCTATGACACAGCAACGTTTGTCTCAGGGTTGTGACAAAGATCTGTGGGAAAAAAATAAACAAAACCAACTGTATTGCTCCAGTCCTTTCTTCCAGAATGTTTCTGGAGTGTGGTGATAAGTGATGGCTTTATCCACTTTCCAGAGCATTGTTTGATAAATGAGAGGTCACAAACAGTAAGAGAAGGAAGACCCTGAACTACACATAGTAACCGGAGATTCTGGACTGAATGCTTTCAGTTGTGGTCACATGGTCATGTCTCAATATTTGTAAGTAAGTTTGGTTTAGGTTTGTCTCCACAACACACACATGCATGGCTGAAGACATGTGAATGAATAGGCTGTTCTGCTCAGGTACACCCTGGGCTTAAGAGAGGTTAGAAAATAAAGATTTCTGTCTCCTGAACTGGTGATGTTGTCCAACAAATATGTGATTAGGAGATCACTCCTAGGTCATGACTTATCACATATGTGGCAACAAAATGCCCCAACTATCACTCCAATATTGAGTCCCACTGCCCTCAGCTCTATTATTCTAATAGCTGGGGAGCAGAGGCCTCAAGAGACATCATGGGTGATGACAGTCAAGCCTTGTTATCACAAACACACATGCAATACAGTAAAATCATAGAGGTAGCAGCCTTCAAACTAGGAGTTAAGTAGCGTTCCTTCAGCATCTCACTTCTTTGATGGTTAGGAAGTGATTCTAATTTTCTGCTGCTTTTGAGGCTCAGCATGAGCTTTTTGGATTCAATAGAAAAATTAAGTTGGACGGTTAATAATATTTCTCTTTATCATGTTTTTGTCTTGTCGTATAGTCTGAAAGCCTTCACTGGAAACAGATGCCTAGGAAGGATCTTCTGGTTATATTCTTATTCTTGGAGCTGTCTGCAGGTTTTGGTTCCACTGACTTCTGTCTGTGCCACGACATGGAGTTAGCTCCTCTGCAGTTGTAGGCACCATGTCTTATTATCCCATGCATTAAAGCCCCAAATTTCATATAAAAAACCAGCTAATATTTCTGCTTCTATTTTGATTGGAAGGCTCTTTTAAAACATCATTGTTCTGACTGCTTTAATTTCCAGAGCAATTTGTTCATGCACAACTTATACTAGGCTTTTGTAATGCCAGCATTGTTCCTTAGCTTAAAATAGCTCTTTTGAAACTCTGCTTGCTCCCATACAACAAACACAACTCCTCTCAACTTTTGTTTTCTTAGTCTAAACTCCTGCCAGACAGACCCTCTACTCCCTTATTACCCTGTCTTTCCTTCTCTAACTCTGTTCCAGGCTGAGTTCATCTTTCTTGAACACAGATGATCAGAATCATCTCCTCAATCTCTTGCACAACAACATTAACACTTCCTAGTCTCTTTTGATGTGTTATTTCTCAATCCATTTTAAGAACACATTATTTTTGGGTAGCTGCATCACACTGGCTCAAAACCATCCTCTTTCAAAACTCAAGAACTCTAAAGCCTTAGAGTTGTTTTTTATTTGTTTGGTGGGTGGTTTTGGTTGTATTTTTTTGTTTAATCTTTTAATAGATGAACACCTATCTACACAACTCAGCATCTAGCTGATGTTTTCTGGATGTTTCTTTAAAATGGTGTCATCTGGTATTAAGGAAAGAGAGTTTAAAATATAAAGGTAGTGTTCCAGAGTATCTAAGGGACTGTCTTACTTGTCTGAGTATCTTTTGACATCTAATAGTTAGGCATCTAAGCTAACTCTCTACTCTCTTTTTATCATCAATGGAGAGAGACAAGCACCTCTAGAGTGTGATTTAGCTCATCCTAAAATAGATATCTAAAACAAGAGGGAGGCATTTCTCTTTGGAGATTGCCTCTCTCTCCCTGTAGATGATAAAGGAAGCCTAGGCAACTGTCTCAGATGTTTTGCTTAACTTGTGTGTGGCAAAAATAAGAAGATTTTAATCTTATCCTAAGCAATTCAGGACCATGAAAAGCTGTTCCAAAAAAGATTTAGATTTGCCAATGTCTATACTGTACTGAAAGGCTATAAAATTTATGTTTCTAGATCGTTGGGAAACATTGGGCATATTTATCTACTAACTGTAACAGATTATATACATACAGGGCACTTCTAATAGTTCAAATAGGTCTCTCTTCAGAAAAACACCTGAATATGACAAAGGTTTTTATGCTCACTGAGTTGCGCTGACAACCCTGGAGATCTACAGATACACCAGACAGCTATGAATTCTGACCTAGATCCTACAACTATAAATATGATTATTTATCTGAAAAGGACTGCTCACTCATGAGAGGCTGCTGGTGAACACAAGTGCTTGCAGAATTTGGGCAATAATTCATGACAATGTCACAAATATATTATGCAGTATTGCAATAATACCCTTCCTATTGAGTACATGATATGCTGGGTTAGACACAAATAATTTAACACAGATCCTTCTATTATTTAATTATTTAATGATGTTTAAGGTGCTTTTCAACCCAAACCATTCTATGACTCTATGATTCATATTATACTTTTCAACGGGAGTGAGATGAAGTCAAAGGGTTGACCTAAAACATATTAGAGTTTGATATCCTTATCTATAGATATCTTTCAGTAAGAGGAACACTTTCTGTTAAAAACTGCCCTACCACATTTATTTTTAGTAGGTAATGAAGAAATGTACTTAACATTTTGTTCCTTGAATGTGAAGAAGCACTTAAATACGCCACCCCCTTTTGTTGTGGTGAGACACACTTTCCATTCACCCACCTGAACACATAAAACCCCCATGAAGCCCAATGAACAATTCAGTTGTTAAACCTGAGATCACCTTTTATCTTTCACTCAAAGGCACCCCAATCCTTCCACAAATAAGTGCAAAAATAAAATTGCGAGAGCTACTTCCACCTTTCTGTCACAGGAAATCTTGCTGAGACTAATCTGCTTTTTAGAAGGTTTACTTTTAAATAGGATTTCCTTTCACTGCATGTACACACACTGAGCCAGGAAGCTCCAGTCTGAGTCAATGCTAAATGCATTTAGTTTTCAACTTGAGTCGGCTTGCAAATGATGGAACCAATGATTCATAATTTCCATCCTGACCTTGTTTGCTTTATATTCACACTGTGGCAGGTGAACTGTCGTGTTCAAGATCATCAAGTTATTTAAGGGGAAACTGATGCCATCCATTAGCCTGCCATGTGAAAGACATATTTGCATGAATGAGAACAAGTTATAGGTAGGTGATATGCCACTCAGATATTTCAAAGAGTTCACAGTTTTTGGTAAGTCTAGCATAATTTGCATATTTCAATAATGCTGCACAAGTTAATTGTCATCTATGCTTGTTACAGGCCTATTATTTCTCAGTCATTCACTTCTTATATCTAATTAAATAAACTGTTTTTTTTTCAAGGTAAGCCTGTCTGATAATGGATTCTCTATGTGGTATGCTCTACTCGTGATATAGGAAGTTTAATTTTAAACATGGGTATGCAGAGCTGTATTGCAGTCTGTTTTCCTGGCATATAAAATTTTTGAATGGCCTTGAAATGTCTATTTACTTTGTCCCCTAATGTCCAACAGGAAAAACAAAGCAGATTTAAGAATCAGGTGTTTCATTGTTATGCACCAAATCCTTTGAAGCACTGATTTTCTGATGCTATTGTCTATCCCTAAGAACTTATCAGAACTGATTTCTTCACTCATTTTTATTTATCATTCCAATTTTATACACTGTTAAGGAGGTGTAGTAACACTAGACTTGCAAATCCTCCATTTTGAGGAGAAAGAACAGTCTGAAGAGTCCTTGTTGCATGTTTCATGTAATTTCTTCTTGAAACATGAAGACCAAGCCAAATTCAGACCATGTCTCAGCGAGTGATTTTGATCACTTTCCAAACCTTAACAAATCAACCAATATGTACTTTTTGGGTCACAAAATTTCTAGGTCCATTGTTCTAAATGGAAAGTGTATGGAGAATACTGGGACTGCACAACTGTCTAACCTTCCTCTTGAAGTGTATCATTTTCCAGCCAGGAGAGAAAGCAAATGGGTAAGAAGGTGCATGGCTCTGTCAATTGCTGATGAGGACTTGGTATTTGGGAGTGACAGTTAAGGGACTCTGACACTAGATCTGTGCATTTAAACTTGCTCAAACTGAAAAAGCCTAGAATTGAGTACTCTCATTTCCTTTTGTGAGACTACTATGCACAAGGATGCCTTTTCCTCTAAAGAAGTCATAGCACTGTCGATCTGGGGAGCACCATCTAGATTTTCACACTGGTTGGCTTCAGGGCACCTCCTGGCTTAATGTGCACTGAGCCAGTCTACAGAAGCATTAGGGTCCATGATTAATGGAGGCAGGAATACACACTTAGACTTATGAATCATTCTTCAGAGGTGCTGAGTTTTCACACTATGCCTATATATACATCTATATATAGGATGACTAGCTTCCCCATTCGTATCTTAGGTTGGCTGACTCACCATTCTGAGGGCAGGTACTTACTTTTTAGGCAATGGCCTATAAAACTAGGTAGCCTGGGTGTAACCACGACTGGTATGATTCATTGTACTCAACTTTACACATCTATCAATCAACTGCTTAAACCTAAATATTGGTTTCCTCTCCGGTCAATGGATGGAAACAGACACTTCTTGAAAGTCATTTTTCCCAATAATTTATGGACACATGCTTTCAGATGAGTTGCATTACCAGCTGGTGCTGCTGCTTGTTTCTCAACAGCTAGCTAAAATTTAAGTATCTTTTCATTAGATCTCTTCAGTAAAGTGGGATAGATCTACCTTAGGTATTTTAGGTCTCGCTAAGACTGATTCCACTGAGCCTTGGTCAGGCACATTTACTCTAGTCAATATGACTGACAGCAAATGGCTGTAGGGTCACAGTACTTCTTTCTGGGAAATTCTAAGAAAGATGGGAAAAGGAAGCCACAATAAGACACACAGAAATGTCTGAAAGAACTCCTATGTAAGGATGGTTAATTGTAACAGTATTGTTTAGAAAGTCTCTGGGCATCTGCTGTTTGGTGAGTAGCTTATTGTTCATGATGCGTCCCTCCAGAGTCTGGCCATGCTTGACAGTCCCCAGCATGAACACAGCACTTTCCGTCAGGCGTGCTCTCCCACTCAATGTGTGAGAAGAAAATGTGACTCACCAGAGCTTGGTAACACTTATTTAGCAGGTGGGTTTCACTTGTGGCTGTCACGCACTGTAGGTACACCAAAACAAGAAAATAAAATCAGTAGCCCAGATCTCTAGATAAGCAATTAAGAAACTTCCCTTTATTTTTGTGAGTCCAGCACAATTGCCCCAGAAAAGGGCTTTGCAAGAAAACCCTGGATCTTGGTCAAGTGAAGACCAAAGGATACCCCATTACCAGAGCTTTGTGATTTCAGCAAGGTCATATTAGCTCAGATACAGCAAAAGAATTATGAATGCACTATTGCCAGCTGTAGTGCTAGAAGAAGGACTTGACTGCACATTTCTCTACTCAAAGCAGCTCTCAGTTATGCCTCTGAAGAATGAACTGTAAATCTAGGCAGCTGCATTATAAAAGAAGAACTAAAATTTGCAATGTACAATTTGCACAGCTCTATTATTATATGCAGAAGAAGAGGGTGATCTCTGTGCACAGACTACCTGGAACGATGGGAGGTTACATTCCTTATTATTTTTGTTCAGAAAATGAAGTCTAATACTACAGTAGTAATAGTAGGACTGATTACGGAGCTATTATGGAGTAAAGATAATGATACATGTTGGAAAACTAGCAAAAGTAAAGGTCCAACCCCAGGCAACAGAGAAATGACAACAAAAAGTATATTTTGAGGAAGTATGATACCCTTAGAGATCACAAAAAGAAACCCTCTCTCAGAACTCCATCTTTAAAACACTTTGTTATTTTCTGTAAAGCTTCATATACTGAATTTCATTTTCTGTTTCCATTTTAGTCCCATTAAATTAGTCCCCTATAATACATTATAATTGGAATGGAAATATCCCAATTACAACTTCCCAAGAGAGAATTTTTTCTTGGCTCATCTATAGGACCTTATAAAATTCTTGAGATATACCTGGACCATATCCCACCTGCTTTCAGATAAACAACAGCAGGAGGAGTATATCTGGGTCTTGAGTTACTGTGTAATCATTTTCTTGCTGAAGGTATTATAGTACCAGGAATGTATTTATTCAGCTGTTAGAAGAAAACAGGCAGCTTGCCGACTGCAAGAGAACTACAGGGAACTTGTTTATTTACTACTAAGATGTATGCATTTGGCAGGGCATCTGGTCACATTTTATTTTGTCAAGAATGGGTATCCTGGAGGCAAGGTAGCCTGAATATCTGAGAACTGTTTAAGGTACATAAGGAATGTGGATTAGTGTCTGAATATTTTCAAATCTTTTACCAATTTTTGTTTGAATGCTTTAACATAATATAACCTTCTTTGCAAGAAGTTTTTGAAGCACAAGATACCAAAACCAGAGAGATTGCAAGAAGAATTTTCTTTGATCTGATTTACCTCTAGAGTATTAATATACTTTAAAAATAAACTGAGCTCAAGCTTTATATCCAATTGATGAACCCACACTATTCACAAAGCTGTGCTAGCAGTACTAATGAAATAAACAGATATAAATAGTCAATATAACCTAAAATAACTTGTTACCTTTTTGGTGTAAGATGTAGAGACTTTTTACAAACAAAGCCTTCCAACCTTTAGTGCTCTGAAAATGGAATTGACCCCATTTTTTCATAACTAAATAAACACAGGAATGCAATTGCTTTATCTGAGTCCCTGTTAACAAAATTCTAAAAATACTTTGAATGCACGTCATGGGCATAGCACGTGTGCACCTAATGCTTGGTGCAACTGCCTGCTCAGAATCCAGGGCATGTAAGAAGGCTTGCAGTTGCTCTTACTGACATTGAGGAGCAGGGAACAAAGAAGGGAGAAATGCAGTCCTTTGGTTTAATGAGATACCTGTGGAGGAAGAGGTAGTATTGGGGAAACAGAGAAAGAGGCAACCTCAAAGTAGCTGCACATCCTCAGATTAGACTATAGTTTATCAGGAAAAGGATTTTTAAATCCAGTAAAAGGAAGACAAGCTAGATTATTTATTTTTTTTTAATACTTTTTGATTTTTGAGTTATGTTGGAGAATGGGAGTTATTTCCCTTCCTAGACTTGTGCAGATCTGAGACGCCCTATACTGGACAGGCTGTGCTACCAAGCTCTTGGTTCCCTGTCAGCCAGCCACACAGATGATGAACAGCATGGAAGGTGAGCTGGCAGGAAATGAGGCAGATTTTGAAACTTCCTGATTTCCGTTGGCCTTTCGTTGATGAACAAGAAAGACTTCCAAGTTCTTTTGGAAAATGTCTGACCAGCCTCAGCTACTGACCTTCCTTCCTCACTTCTGCAGAGGTTCCTCCTGCAGTCATGGGAACAACACCAGTGAAGAAATAGAAACCTTTTTCTCTTGCACAAGGAAGTAAAGTGTGATGGCAGCTGCTTTGTGAGCCAAGCAGCTTCAGAATGTTCCTTGCCCTCTGCAGGGATAGCAGTCCCTGCTGATAGCAGTCTCAAGGGAAAGAACAGAGTGAGGAATGAAGACACATATGATCAAACAGTAACGAAGATTACTCACTGTGGGAATGTTGAAGGGCTGGAAAGCCCAGTGGCAAGCACAAGTAAATATTCATCACTTGCTACTGTGAGGGGAGACATCATGTCCAAGGAGAAATGACTGGATGCCATGGTTAAGATTTTCTGTGTGAACAGGTATGGAGGTCTAAGGGTAGGACATGTTTTGATTTTGCCTCAAACACCTACTGACATGCCTTTTTCCAGATACTCTACAGCAGGCTTTCCTATACCATGATGCTCAACCTAAAGCCACATCTGGTCTAAAGTCCTCTCCCTCCATTTTCTCCCTCTTCTTTTTTACTGACCTTTTACTGCTCTGAGGAAGGGAGCATGGTCACAATCCTCCTCTCAAGTCCTTGTGCTGCAGGAGAGCAGCTCTTCTCTAAGGACATTGACTGTTAGTTCAAAGGCAGAGGATCTTTCACAACATTTGACAAATCAGAGGCAGTGCACCTGTTCTAAAGAAACAGACAACTATGAATATGTTTTTTTCTGAGAAGGCCATAAATAGTCATAGTGACATACTATCTTTCTTATGTAGCAGTATGTGGTGTAACAGATGACTCCACATTCTACATATATGAAAGCTGTAACAACCAGAAGTCTTTGTTTCATTATTACACAGGAGCAGGGTGAAGCTTTCACTCATACACTGCCTCTACTCCCCGAGGGAAGGGTGGCTTTGACCTCTGATAACTGGCTTCGAGCAGTACAGCCATGGTTTGATTAAGATAACATAACCGAGTGGTCTGTGATCGTGTGTTCCAACCTGAGTCACCTGAAAGGAGACCCATTTTTTGAATATGGGTAACATCTCTTTTTAACATCAAGTGCTTCTAAAATATCTCAGGAATTCTTTTTAAAATTCTGATTTTACAGCATTTTTCAGGCTGAAAGTGGTAGCACCATAGGGAGTGAACACATCCCAGAAAACCTTTCAACTTGAGAAGTCATAGATGACACAGTTATTTTTTAAAGTTTCCACTACATCAGTAATGACTATGGGATAAAGGACATTTCATCATAGAAATATTTTGCATAGCAATGCAGCCTGCAAGTTTTGTGCCATGACGCAGAAAACCTCGTGTCAGAGATCACAAAGCAACGCTTCATCTGTTTTATGTAGCACAGCAATTGTTCCAGTGCTACAGAAGGCCAGGAAACAACTGAGAAGCCACTTTCTTAGGTTACAGGATGACATTTCTGGACTATTCACAGCAACACACATTAATATTTTACTCTGCTTGGAACCCTTTACGCATGGAAAGCTTTACAGTTATTAAGGCTGGATTCAGCAACTGATGCACAGAACCTGCACTGTGTGCCCTTGTTTGCTCTATGGCTTTGGAAGGACCTCAGGAGAAGGTATGAGCAGTTTCCACCACATCTCAGGCCTTGGCAGATATTTCATGTCCATTCTCCCTCTCTTCCATTAGGCCAACCAGCAAGAGCTGAATGCAAGCTTCTCCTCTGTGATCAAAAAGGACAGAGGAGAGGAAAGGGAAAGCAGACATTTATTTAGACTGCCTACAATTTGCATAAATGGAGGGATGGGTGCTCTGGTATACGGATTAGGCATACATTTGCTTCCCAAATGGCTGTGGCAGTGTAAGGAATTTTTCCTACAAAGCCCTGCCTCTGGCTGTAGGTTTCAGTGTCTGAACACACTTAGGCTCCTTCAGTGTAAAGACTAGTAGCATAAAATAAAAGGTCATAGGACCTTAGCTTAAGCTAAGTTCTGGGCTTCTTACTAAAACAGATGAGGAAGGTTCATGCTTCTTTTCTCCTGCCAGAGTTGATGAGGTGTTACTCTCTGGTTGATAGGAAGTAAAATATCAAACTGCTCCAGCTGCTTTCTTCAGTGAGCACACATCTAAGCCATAATTGAACAAGACCTGAAATACCCATGTGAGACCGGAAAAATAATTTTGTGGTCAAGAGAAAAGATGACCTTGTGGTTAATTCAGGAAACCAGGGTAAGTTGCTTAGATCCTAGGACGAGAAATTCAACCCAGTGCAAGGAGTAAGTCATGTACTGCTTGATAGCTAAAATGGTTTTAAAGTATCTATGCATACTGTAAACCACTTATGAATAGTACATGGTTAAACTGAATGTGTTTGCTTATAAAGACACAGATGAATTCTCAGCAGTTTGAGCCAGTTTCAACCAAAGATGAAATGACTCCTGTTTACTGCTTCACAATGGTTCTTATTCATAATGTACCCACAACTTCTCAGGGTGACATTTATCAAACTTTCAGAGGAATTCCTGTTTATATTTTAGATTAGAACCAGTAATACAGTGTCCCCATAGCATGGCTTCATTGGTTTTGGGATATCTGCCCCATGTTGCCCTTTCTAGGAAAATAACTTTGCCCACATTTTCTAATCTTTCTGTTTATGCATCAAAATGGTCTTTTGCACTTCACATTACACTTGACAGTGCAGTACGATCCCATGGGCACATTCAATACTATCCTGCAGCATTTTCTATTCCTTTTCTTCCCTAGGCTGATAGGGTATTCACAGGCTAAATTGGAAAATCTTTGCTCCAGGACCTGCCAGTATCATCTAGCCCTCTGTTGAGAGCAACAGGCATTTCAGAGAGTTGGTTTTTTTTTAATTAACTTTTCTCATGTGGTTACAGGAGGTGTTGGTTATTTGTGTATTTTTATAAAGGAAAGTTTTATTGCAAATCCTTTCTTTGCCCTCGGAATACTGTAAATATTTTGAAAATAAGTTTTGTAAACAAGTCAGCAGAGTCCCTAGTCTGACACTGTTGCTGATAATGGGCAGTTTCTGATGTTCCCATTGCTTAAAGCTTCCTTTTAATATGAATAAGGATATAACAAGATTATGCCCTTATCATATTTAAAGTATACCTTTTGATAAAACATTTGTAATTAGAGAATGACTATGAATGAAAATACAGACTTTCAATATGTATTACAATCAAAGCATATTTATTTTTTGAAATCCAGTATGGTCAAACAAAGGGAGGAAACAGAGATGGGAGGAAGGGAAGGAAAGATCTGGAAAGAGATCATACCAAAACAGAAACCAGAAAAACAGTCAGGGCATTTGTTTAGGAGATGGGTATCCAATTCTTAATCTGCTATATAACCTATTAGCAATAAATTATTAACTATTTTTTAATGTGTCTCCCATTTTCTCTACCACAATAGATCTTATATTTATTCTTAAACTTTTGGTAGAAAAATATTTCTAGTCCTAATTCTTTTTTATTAAAGGTAATTATACATATTTTGTCTTAAATTAAATCTCCTACTGATTATAATGGGAAGTATATCCACATATGTAGGGGAGATGACATATTTTTTTGTAGTTAAAGTTGCCTTGATAGAGCTGACTTTGTAGCTTCATTTAAAATACTAATATTTGATAGTCTGAAGTTGCACCTGACTTAATCTCTTTTAAAGGAAGAAAAAAAAATTAAAAATGTCCTCTTTCACAGTAAAAACATTAAAAAGGAGATATTTCTGTGCTTCAAAGATAGGGCAGAATTTCACAGAATGTCTTCCTTTCAGTAGTGGAGTGAGAAAAAACCTCTATTCCAAAACACCTGGAGCTCAGGAATTAAAAGATCAAGTATTTCCAAGCAACCCAAAGTATTTCTGATTCAAAAGCTTTCAGCAATCAGATTTGCACTGTACTAAAAGATCTGCAGCATGACTGCTACCACAGCCCAATTACCATGATGACGCAGGAGGAAAAGTCTATTCTAAGCTTCAACGGCTATTCATTAGGCCATGTCAAGAGAAGCATATTCACAAGAGCCCACTCACAAGGCTCAAGTGGCTCTGCTCTTACTGGGGGACTTGTCCAGTGAAAGTGCTTCAGAAGATGGCAAGTTTTCGTCAGAGTTCAAGCAAGTTCAGAGCTTAAGAATGACACCTCCAGTAAAGGCAAGCAAAGCTAGGCAAGGAGCAAGGGGAAGAGACATCAATAGGTAGAAAAAAGTCTCAACACCACACTGACTCTTTTGTGGTTTTCATTTGCCTTTCCTAATTAATTTCTTTGCCTTTATTCTTCACAATGTAACAATGAGCTGTTCAGAAAATTTTCTAAGCCAAAAGAACAGAAACAAAGAATGATCAAGGCAAGGACCTCCTTGTGTTCATTTAGTATAAAGCAAAGTAAAATTGGGCCCAGCTTTGAAGTGACTGTAAAGTCTGCAATCACAGCAAATTGCACCTGCTGCCAGAAATCATACCAATAGTTCTGCCATTTTAATACCACTCTTGCTCATCTTCTAAACCAAGAAATAGCCATTTATATTTCCTGTAGAAAAGCATTGCCATTGTGTATTGTATAATATTTCAGATGCCAGCTTGGCTATAAAGACTTTTTCCTATATTATAAGTAATTCAAATAAAGGAAGTTTTTAAAAAATAGTCTAAGGCTTTTAAAATGTAACTTAGGGTGCATTCCCATT
Source organism: Calidris pugnax (assembly GCF_001431845.1). NCBI lineage: Eukaryota > Metazoa > Chordata > Aves > Charadriiformes > Scolopacidae > Calidris > Calidris pugnax. The sequence continues at coordinate 5,870,517 of NW_015091064.1, forward strand.
TGGAAGCCACAAGTTATCTCCCCCCTACACCAGAGATAAATGAATAGAGCTCTATCAGAACAATTTATCTGAATGCTTATTATGGAATTAAGGAAAGCTTATTTAGGTTAGGAAAAAGAAAATTGTTCTTGTCTGCATTTTGAGAGACCAGGGCATGCAATTTAAAGTTATTTTGTAGTAGGTCATTCTTAGGAGTCTAAGACAACCAAGTGGGCCAGTCTCTATTATAATGGTTATATTTAATAATTACATATAATGATTTAACTAGTTTAATGGATTTTGCAGAAATCAGATCTATTTTAGCACAATATATCAAACCTCAATGTAATACATCTGTTTTAATAAATAGTAAATTAAAATTTACCAAAAGGTATTATTAAAATTATTGATGTCAATGACAACAAGTTAATGACAAGAAATTAGTTGAACACGAAATAAAGGCCAGATCTAATACTTAGTCTTGGACTACTCTACCATAATACATAATTATTGACTTCTCACTGTGCACATCTTGTACCCTTCGTACTAGGCTGTGAGAGTGGCTGAAACTAAGGAAGGGTATTTTGTTATCCTATTTCATTTTGTAGTCAGTTGCACAAAATTGGGATTATTTACGTAACTGCCGAGAGCCACTGTCTTTATGTCTCTCTAACTGCTTTAGTGGTAGGTGGTATATAAAATATTTAAATGAAAAGAAAAGAAAATACAAGAAGTTGCAATAAATTTTTTTATCAGCCACATCTTACTTTCCAAAGAAAAATGAAAATTTAGGGTTCAATTTTCAAATGTATTTGTGTGCCTGGCAATGCAGGCATGATAATATTTTCAAGAGCATTTCAGAAAGTTTGGTGTTAAATCACCTTTAATTAAGTGCCTGAACATCACAATGGAAATCTAATACTACTTTGCTGGATCAAAATACCTCTGAAAATCTGTTAGTTGACATTCAGCTGAATATAAATGGCGTAAGTCTATACTGCAAACAACTTAAAGGCCCCTAAAGCAAAACTTGAAATTTACCTGATCAAGGACAGATGAATTATAGAAATCTATGTATAAACTAATAATCTAAATTCCCTTTATGGGTTATTGGGTGCAATTAATTTCATTCTAAAGTATGCATCTAAAACAGGCCAGATGAACCACACCCTAAAATGTCCCTGTTTCTGTATTGTTTATTTCTCTCATTGATTATGAAAGGGAGTGTGAAGGATCTGGACCAGAAGAAGGGGTCAACATATACAGATAACTTAGGGTTACAATCCTTAGTAATTTAGCTCATCTGAACTCTCTTCCAAGAGCCAGTCAGACAAAAGTTAGGTGCTGTGATGTTGGTCCATCAGCGTACACGATGTGGGACTTTCAAGAGTCATTCCATTTGAGATTAGTCACCAGAACTCCCCTGAGAACAGCACAGATATACCAAATTATACCAACTCTCCTCCAAATGAGTTGTCCCCCAAAGTAGAGATGAATCCTATTCACAACCCCTAAATTTAAATATCCCTCATCCTAGGGGGTTTCTTAGACTGGGTATGAATCTTGAAGCTTGAACTCAAAGGGTTCACCTAACTTATTTTTCATTTCTTGTCAGTTAAAGTTTTGTTTCTTTTCTCAAACCGTTTAAAATGATAACAAGGAGAAGAGAATCAGGCTGCAAAGATGCATTCAAGTGAAAGACAGCAAGTGTAGTTGCAATAAAAAGTCATTAGTAAATCTACATCTTTTGGAAGATGTCACATCCTATTCAAAACGATGGATACCATCTGATGTTAAACAAATTGTTATCGTAGGTGATAATTAAAACAAAAAGTCTGTTTAATCAATTGAATTCTATTGAATTCATGTCTAATTAGTACATATCAAAAATAAATCACTTGCATGTGTATGTGAGGAGCTTTTAAATCTTTTTGATTATTACAGATAAGCCATTTGTTCTGCTTCCAGTTAAAGGTCAGCCAGTACTTCTTCTAACATCTTACTTTCAAGGTTTATAAGTTGGCTATAAAAATTCATTTTGAGTGGAGAAAGTAGGCAGCATTTTTTTCAGGCAAGGAGAAAGGATTCTTTCTTGTAAGTAAAGAAAATCTAAAATAGATCTCCTTTTAAAAGTACAGAATATCTTGTAGAACTGCCCATTCACTTGATTCAATGTAATTTTTGTGCTATACTTCCTTTACTTTATCAGGGGACAATAAAGAGAGAGCTAGTTAAGGAAGAAGAAACTCTTTCTATTTGGGAAGCTGGGCAGAAGAAGAGTGATTCCTAACAAGAAATTGATGTATTGATTTTATATAACAATACTGAAAAGTGTATAGAGTGGTCTTTGGAAATATATCCCATTATCTTTATCTATCAGAGAGACCAAAAGTTGCTCCAGCAGAAAATTCCTTCTGCATCGAGTGAGGGTCTCCTTGGACGTGTGTGTACACTTCATCAGCCCCAGTAGGGATCTTGGTAGACAATCTTGACATTCACTTCAAGGGTATTAGAGTTTAGTCCACTGGCCTACTGACCTCTGACAAATGCACACTTCTGTACCTCACTCTCTCCTGCAGATGATTTCTTCTTTAAAATGTTTTCAGACACACCAAATCCAAGCAGATTTGCAGCAAGTTTGTGGATGCTACCAAATTGTGGGGAGTGGTTGGTGTGTTGGAGGACTGGGTTACCATTCAAAGGGACCCTGCCAGTTTGGAGAAACGGACAGATAGAAACCTGATGAAATTCAGCATAAGGAAATGCCAAGTCCTGCATCTGGGAAAGAATAACTCCATGCACCAGTACAAGCTGGGGGTAGGCTGGCTGGAAAGTGGTTCTGAAGAACAAGCCCTGGAGAACCTTGTCATCAAGAAGCTGAACGTGGATCAGCAGTGAGCCCTTGCATCAAAGGTGGCCCATCCTACCCTGCATTAGTAAGACTACAGTCTCCAGTTTCAGGGAAGTGATCCCTCCTCTCCACTTGACATCTCTGATACAACCTCTGTGTCCTTCTGGGGCTCCCCAGTAAAGGTAAATATTTCAATACTGATGCTAGTCCAGCAAAGACCATCAAGCTGGTCGGGGTGCTTGAGCGCAGGATGTGTGAGGAGAGGCTGAGGGAACTGGGTTTTTTTGGTCCTACAAAGAGATGATTGATGGGAGATCTTACTGCTGCCTTACAGTCACCTATTGGGAGAGCATAGAGAAGATGGAGGTGCACAATAAAGAAATGAAAGTCAATGAGAAAAAGATGGAACATGGGAAATTCTGATTCAATTTAAGAATTTTTTTTTTTATTTTTTTTTTTAACACAAAGGTCATCAAACTCTAGAGCAGTTTGCCTAGAGGGATTGTACAAACTCCATCCTTGGAGATGCTCAATACTTGGCTAGGAAACCTAGTCTTACTGGACCTGCTCAGAGCTGGAGTAGATGACCTCTGGAAAAGCCTTAAAAAACCACATGAATCTGTGAGTACACTCTTTTTATGTACTTTCAAAAAGTTACATTTGTATGTACACCTCCCCTGAAATGGTCATCTACTTCCTAATTGGAGGGCCAAAACTTTTTCAGAAGCTGATGCCAGAGGAAGTTAAGTTTATTGTCTCCTGTAACATAGCAGTAACATAGTTAAATCAACATTATTAAGAGCTTAGATGTACAAATATTCTAGAGAAAAATTCAAGACAAAAGACCTCAGGACAGGCAATTGTCTGTAGCTCTAGCAGAGCTACAACAGCCAGGAGATGACACAGACCTCTTGCACAATGAGGACCTACCCCTCCCTCTTAGCAGGCAGTTGCAGCATAGTTCTTCTTTTTGGTCATTGTGTCCAGTTGACACATCTGTGGGCACCCATATGGTTTGAGAGGTGAAAGCTGTGCTTCAAAAGCTAAGGATCAAGCATCTTCTGACCTGTACATAATATTTACACTAACATAAAGGTTATGCTTTCACACAGGTGTTAAAAGGCCGCAAGATATCAGGTTGTAACAGCTGCCTCACACTGGTGTAAATGACCACGCAAAGAACTTAGCAGTGGAAAATGAAGGCTGCAATGAATTTGCACGAAAGTAATCTATGTCTACTGGGATTGCACTGTTTTTGATTATTTTTGAACTATGAAATGATGCACAAACATTTCTTTAAGTTATGTACAGTGTATTTAGTGATGCAGAGCACAATAAGTTATGTACAGTGTATTTAGTGATGCAGAATTTTGATACTCTGCTGTTAAGAGCTTGTGTTATTTGCAGCATGTGAATCACCATTTGCTAATAGGAATATTAACTTCACCGTGACAGCTCTGCCCTTGTTTCTTTTTTTTTTTTTTTTCGGCTCTGCCCTTGTTTGTTTTTTTTTTTTCTTAAACAGATCTTCTATACTGGGGCAAATTTTAGAAACGGCTCTGATGCAAATAAAAGTCTTTGGAGAGTGCTGAAATGTTTGCATACATTAACTTATTTGGCTACAGAATCTTTTTGAAACCTAATAAACAATGAAACTGCAGATATTAAAATGTGCCCTTTCAGATAGCATATATCACATTTTGCTTTCAATTCCCCTGGGGCAGCCCAACTGCATGTAGAAAGAAGGATGTAGCTCTATATAATTTAAGTTGCTCTTCAGAAAAAAATGCTCAGCTTTTTGATATATCAGAATATGCCAAAGTAACAAAACAAACAAACAAAGCAAAATATAAGCCAAGATTCAATACAAGTAATTTTTGAATTCTGGGCCATTGCTAGCTTTCCATCTGTCTGGAGAACAATACAATGCACTCATGTGACTATTCACCGAAACGAGTTTCAAAAATCATCAAGCCCTCTGCTCTCTCATTATGCAGGTGGTGTGCAATGACAGATGCAAAATAATTGATGTGGTTTCAGAGTTCCCTGGATCGTGTCACAATTCATACATTTTAAAATACGTAGGAACTCACAACCTATATGACAGTGTCTGCTAGAGTCTATTTTTCATTTAGTTTGAAACTGTCTTGATAATCAAAAACTGGTTTAAAATTCAAATGGTAGCTCACATTCTGTAAAGTTATCAATTCTGATTCCGGTACATAACTACTGGAATCTTAAAGAAATAATTAGAATATATTAAAAAATAATTTACAAATTAGTTGGAAGATAAAGTATTTTAACACCAGAATTTCAAAGTCATAACAAACAGGATCCTAGTGTTAACATGAAAGCCCCAACTTGTAAGGAACGGAGTTTGTTAGCAGCCTTTCAGAATATGCTCCTAATCTGTGTATCTGGTAATTACAGTCTATTTATAGCACATGAAAATTAAAATATTTCCCCAATTTTATTTAGTCATTTAAAGAGGATCTGGAGTGGTTAGGGCTATAAACAGATCCAACTGTTGGGGTCATATGAAAATGGGGGAGATACCTGCTGATTTTTATTTAAACCCCTACTGAGAGGAAATAAAGAACTCATCCATTCCCCAATTCATAGCTATCTGCTGCAGGCGGGAGAAGTGTTAGCAAACTAGGCAGGAGCTTAAGGCATGATTCTTCTCTGTGCACGGCCTTGTAAGACTACATGTAAAATTGATGCAGAGAGGGCATCACCTTTCAGAGCTGCTGTATTCCATTTCTGGTCCCACCATTTAATGGAACTATTGAAGAAAAACTGATGAACAGAAATGCTATGTCTAATGGGAGGCTGAGGGAGAGCAAAGATAGTGCGTTGAGTGTAAATGCACAGACCAGATCTGGGGCAAGAACTTTCTGTTTGTGTACAAATCTTGTTGCCTGGTTCTCTGAGATGCTAAGAATGATGAAATAAACTAAAAAGGCATAAATGTATCTTGATTTGAACTATTTTTTCCCCAGTACTTGCAGATGCTTGTTGTTTTGGATTTATCTATCAGTTCAGCTCCAAAACAATAGTAGTCTAGATTAGAGAAGACTCATTACAGGTAAGAAGTCACGGAAACTCTCTCAAAAAGTCTTATGTGGTAATCAGAAAATACAAGGGAAGAGGACACCACTGGGTAGGAAAGATCAAGGAAGGAAGAAAAGCACTCATGCTGTACTTCAGCAAAGCAATGACACTGATGACAAGTGTTTTCCTTTGAGCTAACATTAGACTGCACACATTTCGTCAGAAACCTGGCTATGCATCTGCAGTTAAAGGCTGCTTTGCATATTGGCCATGGCAATCTAAAACCCAAGATCTCATTCCTGCTTTTGCCAAAGAAGCAAAATTCTCACTAATTTAAGTGAAAGATTCAGCTGTATCCCTATTTGTATTTCCAGTAAAGCCTGTGGAGTAATGTGCCCTGGAACATTCTGATTCTAAACAATCACCCATGAGTTCATGTAAGCATCCTTGGAGATTGCTCTTCCTCCCCCACCAGCTACTTATACTGTGCATTTATCTACCTGTTATAATAAAGACATGTAATTAAGGGTTTTAATTTAGAGTTCTCATTAATCATCAGATAAGAACTCTACAGTCACTGGCTCATCATCGCCAAGAACATCTTGTGAACTCTCCAAATTCACTTTTAAAAGTTTAAATCCACTACAGTTGCATTACTATCAACCCAGTCTAAATTTCAAACAACATAAAAAATGATATCTGCAGTCTTTAGACACTCAAAGTTCTGATAAATACTGTGTTATCTTCTAAAATTCAGACATCTAGGACTTTGGAGAAGTTCAGCCTTATATCCATGAAGATTCCTCCCTGAATCAGAACATAAGCTATGTCCCTGCATGTAAAGGGCAGAATTTGAGGGTTTCTGGTTTTGCTTTGTGAGAAGACCTGAAGATCTCCTGAACTTCTCCTTCACAGCTGGGACGAAGAAGAGCTAATCCAGGAATCTTCTGGGGAGGGACTTTGCAAGCAACATGTGGGCTAGAAATAAATTTCCCTTAGCAATATGCTTACTGTCCCCACCTGATACATGAACAGATGCTAAAATTTTATGTCATTACTTTCAATTATAGTAAACTTGCCCATTGTGGTGTTTGTGCTATTAAAGCTATGGCGAAGTTTTAACTGATTAGCTCCTAGTGAAAGTGATTGAGAACTAATCTGACTCCAAATGCATAACGGTGGAACAAACTTGTACAGTAAAAGTTCTGGAATGACTGATGCACTGATAAAAACTTGAAGAAGATTTAAAAAAAAAAAAAAAGAAAAAAGATTGTGCCTTTCAAACTTGGTAATACATTTCATGTCTAAGCATGAATTCTATCCATCAACAAAGAAAATGTCACATATCAAAAACAGCAGAAGAATACATTTGAATTTAGTAGGCCATTTTTTGGATGTAGACTTGAATTAGATTAGTTTTATTCCTCTGTGAGTTTAGGGACTAGGAATAAGGTAACCGAAGAAAGAAAACAGACGGGGAAGTCCAGTGAATGCACTATAAAATGTGGGGGTGGAGTGGCAGAGGGAAAAAAGAAAAGATAACAGTAATGTAAATGCATTGCATCACACACAAAAATGACCATACTAAATGTCCATTATAAAGATGCCTGCTTCAGACACAGAAGTACTACTTTAGTGCTCTTTATTCCATTCCCAGTAAGTCCAAAGCCCTTCACAGATTCAGGGCTCAGCTGTGCGTTCATCAACCTAGAACTCCCCCACCAGCTGCTGGAGCAGGCTGAGCTGGAGGTAGTAGAGGGTTCCTCCTGCTACACCTCCTCATTGGGATTGCTGTCCTTCCTTTCTGCTTGCTCCATTCTCAGGAAGGTGATCTGGATCACAAAGAACACACTTGCAAGTATGCAGTTTTCTTAGGGAATGTGAGACACTCTACTTGTCTCCTCACTGTCTCTCTAGAAAAGACTTATCTTTTTAGCATGGCTGAATAGTAGCAGAGATCATTGCTAAAATGGAGCTGCCTCTCAATGAATGCAGAGCAGGAGCTAAATATAGCTAAATAATATAGCTAAATAATAAAGAAAAGTCAACAAGTAATTTTCCTCTAGGGAGAAAAAAAAATTGGGTAGGCTGCAGTTCTACCCAGAGATAAAGCTGGCCAAAATGATAAACCCCAAAATCTTATTTTCTCTAAAAGCAAAAAACCACACATTCTATTCAACAACTTCATTTTTTTAAACACAAACATTGAGCACTAAACAATTTTCAAAATTATGCTTAGCATGTAACCAGTCAAAATTTTCAATCAGCTGACTAATCTGGGAAACCTCCATATAAATACAAGATCCCATTGATTTTATGTACTTGTTCAGTTGTTCCTGAATGCCTGACAGGCCTGACAACTTGATCAATAAGTGATCCCATTCACCCAGACCTGCAGGTGCCTTTTGTGCTCTCCCTGCTGCAAGATGACAATCAGACTCATTAAAGGCAACACAAAGCATTACCAATGACATGTTTCCTGTCAGACAAATGCAGCCAATGCCTATTATGATTTTATCTGAGAGAAATTGATTTAATCAGCAGTCTAAGATTTAACCTATTGTTAATAATGCAATTTAAAGCTTTTCTCTCTTGTTTCTGATCAACCTAACTGGAATTTAAATGGGTAGAAGTGACGTGAACGAGCTCACAGGGGTCAGAGTTTATCTTTTCTGTCTGTGCCAGCCTCTTTGATGTTTGATGCAAAGGACTAATCCACACAATTCCAGAAACCACCCTGTGAACAAGAAACAATTTACCAAAGCTATTATGTCACATATTGCTGTCTTAATTTAGTTTTTACAGAAGATTCATGTTCTCAGAGTTTGATGCATCTGGACGATGCATCAAACTGAAAGCTGACAGGTTGTGTAAAGCTAATGTTACATGGATATGCTGGATTAATGATCTATTCATTTGAAGCTTGTTTTTAGTGTTGTCTTTCTTTCTGCTTTGTTTTTATTCAGCATTGTTCAATTCATTACAGACTACTCTGACTTGGTATTTGTGGGGAAAAAAAAAAAAAGTATGTTTTCATAGTGATTTTTTGAAAATTACATTTACTGAAGATACCAGAGAAAATACACAAAATAAGACTATAACGCTGCCTAAAAAATCCACACTGATTTCTTGTAATGGACTTATTCTACTGTGGTACTGCTAGTTTGTAGCACAAACATATCTTTTGTGAAAGATCTGAATCAGTCATCATAAATTTGGGTAATGATTTTCAAATATTGCTATTATTAAATATATTAAAATGAAGTTTGGGTATTAAAACTGCTTATATATTAAGATCAGCTTCTTACTCAACATATCCATTCACCTGCTGCTTTGGGTCACATTCTGCCTCCCTCATATCCAAACAGTATTTGATGGGTAATTCTTATAGAATACTGTTTTACAAGAGTGTTACACCTTATGCTCATAAAAAAAAAAAAAAAAAAAAAAAAAAAAAAAAAAAAAAAAAAAAAAAAAAAAAAAAAAAAAAAAAAAGAAAAAGAAAAAGAAAAAGAAAAAGAAAGAAAAGAAAAGAAGAAAGCAGCATTTAGTCTGTGTTCCCATTAAACAACATGAATTTGATGAATTTGGAGCGAATGTACAGTAATGTGGTCCTGAGGGGAAGAGTTGAGAGGATGGGTTCACAGATCCGTTAGGGAGGACATGCCATGCCCACAGGACAGCATGGCTAACCAAACCAAAAAGACATTCAGAAACTTAAATTCACAGCTGGGGGGCTCTTAAAATTTTCACAGATAGCTTGAAATTCATTTGTGAAACTAGTGTTTGTGTGGCGAAGATACTAAATCAGAGAACATTAGGATCCGAGGGAGTAATCTGTGTGCTCTGAAGAGAAGTGAAGATGAACTGATTACTGTAACCAACACTGCAGAAGATAAAATTCTTGGTAACAAACGTTTTCTGATTATGGGATAGAAAATTGTGGATTTACTCCCAAATGGCTGGAAGATGTATTTAATTTTCCTGTTACTCCATATTTTCCTCTGTCTGGGCTAAACTCCATGAGCTGATAAACCTCTTGCATCTTTGACACTTCTATGTGGGAAGAGCAGGTGGATAGTTCAACCCAGGATCCTGACAATATGCAAGGTGTCCTCTCAGATTTCAATTGCAGACATTAAGGGGGGTTTTTCAGTCGAATAGCTGTCACCTGCAGAGTGGAGGGAGACCAGTATCTTCGAAGTTATTTCACATTGGGGGAAAAAAATCCATCCTCAGTACCTGAACTAGGAGTTCATTTTTGTCTTGCTAAATTTTATGTTAGATCAGACAAGCAGAGGTAATGTCATGATGACAAGTCATGATATGAGACTGGGAAGGCAGACTTTTCATTCACCAGCAGAAAAATGGAAGGTGAAAATGCGTCATAGGTTGACTTTCCCCAGGGAGGCTATACTTGGAGTGCACTGTGCAACAAAAAGAGAATGATGTAGACCCCCTCAAGGCGCATTCAGAGTGTTAGGAATAGGCAGAGGAGACAGAAGAGACCTGTAAAAACTACAAGAGAAAATGACTTTGCAAGTGCATTACCATCAGTGACATTGTCAAAACAACAAGGCTGAGGTTTCGCAAGACAACTGAGTAAAAAGCTTACTAAAAAGGGTTGGAATGGCAGTGCCACTGCAGTAGAAGTCAAAATGGGAGAGCTTTAGCAAGAAGTGAAAAGAAAACACTCCAAATCCCTGGATGAATTTAGAGGTGAAGAGAAACAAGACAAATGTCTAGTAATGGATTGGGGGAAACACTGGTTAGCTCTGAGGAGTAAAGGGACTCCATGATCGCTGCAGTTTCAAGGGAACTGAGACCATACATAGAAAAGTGTCAGAAATATAAAAAAGTTATTAACTTATCAAGGAGAATTTCTATATATAAATTTTAATTGTAATTAACTTTCTAGTTTAGAAATGGTTTCTGCTGACAGTAAAGTGAAGAATGGGTATGGATTTTCACTGTCTTTTCAGTAATGCTTAGATACAAACACTTTCAGCAAAACATTTTAACATCACTGTTTAACCATATACAAGTTACTGCTGAATAGCCAGTCAACGTGCACGATCTGAGCTGTGGTAACAATCCAGGGTCACTCTTAGGACAGCAAAGGCGAAGTCATATGAGTTAGTTTGGTACTTGTTTGCCATACACTAAGTTAATTTGATTTGCCTAGTATTTGCTGTGGACTTAAATGCACCTACATGGATAGCTACCCCTTTGCAGTGTTTTTAACAGTGTGAGCTTTCAGTGTGAAATCATACAAGTAGATCAGAATAACTCTTTTAATTCTGTAAGTGACCTTTAATACTGCTGTCAATGTCACAGTGATCAGTTAAATGATGGTGAAAATGAAGACTTCCTCCCACTGTTACTACTGATTTTAATGAATTCTCCCTATACTATTTGTAAAGTAGTGACCCATTTCTTATTATCATGCTACTTCTATCCTACATTGAATCTTATAATAGTTTCTGCTTCCTCTTGAAAATCTGAAAAGCTTATTCCCTAATTCTGTTAGAAATTGCTAATGATTCATGCATATTAAATCCAAACAAACCACCTGGTTTTGATTGTTTCCTAATCCTTCTTAAAATCAGAGGCCCATTATCGGTGGCCTTTGCAACAGAACTCTGCAATTAGAAATCCACACAAGCTTCCCTCTTTGTCATCAAGCTGTGTGTGTCTGCTCAGAGAAAATTGCTACAGCTGTCAGCTTAAGTGCAATGACAAGTATGTTCCTCTGCATATTTGGTTTCAACTAGTTTTGCTCAATTCAGTATGACTTCACTGGCATGACAAGTTATACAAGTGTTGCCAGAGAGTAAGAAAGACAAGCTGTCAGGTATTTACTGTAGGTAAACCCTACGTGGTGTTACGCACTGTGCCTGGGTTCAGCCCTGCGGTCATTAGACAGCAATACTCTTTCTAGAATTGGTGGCAGGTTGCTACATAGCATGATGCTCCTTCTCCTTTTTCTTAAGGTTATATGGAGTTTTACTTCATTATTTCTAATGAATAATCTGGTAATGATACTGTGTGATTTGAGATAAGTAATTTGAGATAATGTTGATCTGTGTTTTTGTTCATCAGAGCTGAATAAATTTTCCCAAACCACCTGGGGTTTGTAGGGTTCTGTCTACAACTATTTCCCCTGTGAATTGCACACCCCCCACGCTAAAAAGCACCAGAGTAAGAAGTCCCTGAAGCAATTTTGTAACTTCTGAGGAAACAGGTCTGAGAGTGGATGGGGACTGACATTCCCAGCTATCAAAGCTTCTCCTCCGAGAAATCTGAAGGAGTTGAGCCAACTGTTATTGTCTGCTGTGAACTGGGTGCCTTCTTCAGCTGAAAAGTTCAGTCTATGACAGCTACAATGACAGATTTTGACATTTTCAGTGATGCCCAGCACAATCAGAAACAACTAAAGCAAATAATGGGAACTTTAAACTGCCAAGGACATAATAAAAAGGGGTGGAAGAGACTGGACTGGTCACCTGAAGGGAAGGGCTTGTTATTAAAACTGAGAATTTGCACAATAAATGTTTCCTGTGCTCAGAACTGCTACCTATTGTTGACATCGGCAGGTCCAATGAAACAGAACTGAATATTACTGCCATTGTGCTTCAGGACAAATCATATTGAGTATCCTATGGAAATCAGTGCATCTATACGCTCTAACCATGAATCCTGAATTGATACTGAGAAGTCTGAGAGAAGAGAAACACTTATTAAACTTAGTTTGATTATTACTTGAGCAACAGATATGTTGTATTCATTGCAAGAACAGCAGGGGTGCTTGCAGAATGCTCTTGAAGAGCTCAAAAGAAATAATGAGTTTTCAAAGAACCTCATTCTGACATCTCCAATCCATCATATCCGTATTATTCTGATAATCTCTTGTCTTCTAATCAGTGATGCTCAGGAGAAGGATGAGGAACCTGTGAATGCACGGATGAATCAGCGTCTGATTAGCTACCTTCATAGAATCTTTTTGGTGTTTATTCAGAGAAAGCGAAGTTCAAAACTTTGAATGATAATGATTATTGGTCTATATTTTTTTTTCTAGGAGAAACACTTCTTATTTTTTTCTGTAGTCCTAAGGTTTAAAGCATTTCAGTTAATTCACCAAACACACAGATACAGATGAGCAACACTTTAGGAATCCAAAGACATAAAGACATGCTGCGTAGCTGGAAAATGGAAATGTAAGTTGTTTTCCAAAGTGTTCTTTATCTGTTGAAGGCTCACAAAATAAAGAAAAAAAAAAAAGCCTAAACCCCCCACTAATGATGTTCTTACAGAAGCTCTTGTTACTATTGCCCATCTGCTCTGTCTTTTCCCACCTGCCCTAAAGTAGGTACATTGTTAGTTGGAACTGGTTAAACCTTTTCAGACTGCAGCATCTTGTTTGTAGCTCATATCCTGGAAGGAAACATCAAAGAGATAAAGCACGGGATTCTAATGCTTTTGGAGTGAATACCAAGCAGATTTTTCATGAGTTCCTGCATGCACTTTTGCCTTCTTCCATTCATGTTTTGCCCCAGGGACTGCCTGGGCTTCTGCCACTGCCATCCTGTGTCCCCACATCACCGCCTGAAAACCGCAGTGTCCTTTGAGTTCCCCCTTTTTAACTATGTGACAAAAGTTACTAGCTTGAGCTCCATACCACATTGATTTTAGGGCATCCTCAGAGAGGGTAACTTGTTACCAGTTACGAGTTAATCTGAAAAAAAATAGTATTGACTCAGTGTCCCTAAATTTTCCATGGCCTCCACAAATAGAGATCTCTGGTGGGTGCTTGTGTGGGTTCAGCTGTTTGGGGTACATGCTGCTCATCTCCTGGGGACTGAATGTGTTTCAGGAGGCTACCAGAGTCAGCTCATTACACCTTGCCATTATTGCTACCCTCAATTTTGAGCAATCAGTTACAGCTCTGCTCACCACTATCTCATCACCAGCCTGCCTTTGATGTTTCAGAGGCGGGAGAGGATATCTGTCCTTTGTGAGCTCAAATTAGCTGCAGTTACAAAAAAATGCAACAGCTTGTGGAAATACTGGTTTGAACCAATAATACGAAAGATTTGCAAGTGTTAGATTCCCACCATGTCACATCAACCTCTCCCTGGATACAAAATCCTAGTGTGTGAAAAAGGACAGTCTGGCAGCCACCCAACATTGTGTTTTCCAAAGGAAACCCTGGATATCAACCTGTTTTATTCACATTCTGCCTTAGCATCTGGATTCCTATAAGACAGGTCTTAATCAGATAGAGCTGAGTAATGGCAAATGTAATCAACTCATTATATTTGGCGTTTGTAACACATTCACTTATACATATGTACACATTTGAATATATATATTTATAAAATAATTTCCACTAACCCACTGCACTTGGCAGTCATCTGCTTGGCTGTTCTTTCCCTCTGATACCATCACCTCCGACAGGGCCAGCCACTGCTTCATTTCGTAAGCCTCCGTGAAATAGTTCAGGAAAACAACATGATTGAGCACAGTATTTCCTTACCTCTACTTTGTCTTCTGCATGAATCCATGCAGATACAAAGGTGGCGTGTACCTAAAAAGCTGGTTCCTCATTTGTCCAAACGTGCAGATAGGAGTTTGCTTGATCACTGTAAATTCATTTGTCTTACTGATCCCTCTATTTGCATGCTGTCAGCCTTCCGTAAAGCTAACAGAGTAATCCTTATTCTCAGCACTGACCTTGTCTCACATGATGCTACATGAAGATACAAGGATGCAGGTGACATTTTCTGGTCAGGTCTGCTGTGTTGTCACATTGGTCTTGTGATTTCAGTGATGTGGAAGGCTGCTGACAGGTGAAGTATTTAAGCAAATAAAGAGAAAGCCTTTTGCTGACATACTTGAGATTTCCATTTGGGGTATAATTGTCCCCTTTCTCAGTACAAATGACAATAATTATATAGCTGTGAATAGAAATTCAGATCTAGGTTGAGGAATGTATATATATTGAAGGGCAGATGTGCATATAAAAGTATCTGCTATTGGTTCAGCAATGCAGACCTTGGTGACCACATTTCTGCAGCTGTTAAACTGGTGCAGTCTGACACTTCTTATTTGGCTCTAACCTCACTAAAGGAAAATATTTGGCAAGATCTTATTTTAGAAAAACAATTAAAGATTATACTTTATAATAATATGATGCAATATTTTCTGTTGCTGTGGCCATAGAACAATGAAGGCGTACATCAATTTGTAGGGAAACTGTCTAAATTACCAAAAGCTTTAATAAACAAGCTAACAATTGATGTCTGAGGGCAAGTAGCCTTGCAAATGAAAATAATTATGAATCCACATTCAAACCTCTGCACTAAATTGCAGGTTCAAATGTTTTAGCTTCTAGACCTCTGACTGCTTGTTTTGTTGACTACCATCAAAACATTATCATTTGTGCCTGTAATAAATTGTGCCCACAAAACCGTAGTGTCTCTTTCTCTCTCTGTTTAAGGCAGGCACTAAATGTAATTGCATGTGCTGTGTTCCAGTATCACAACAGTTAGTAGCAGTTTTTGAGTACAAGCTATGTGCATATTCTTCACTCAGTCTGTGTACCAAACAGCCATCTTATTCAACATTAACTCTCAATTCAGTGGTAACATTTATTTTTTAATTTTCTGTTTCTGTATGAAAAGTCAAACGTAGGCTGGATTAATTGCAATCCATAACTACTAATAGCTGCTCCTCTGAGGAGCGGCTAAGGATTTTGGACTTGTCTAGTTTGGAGAAAAGGAGGCTGAAGGGTGACCTCATTTTTCTCTCCTGCTCCTGGAGGAGGGGAATTGCAGAGGAGTTGCTGATCCCTTCTCCTTGGGATCCAGTGATAAGACATGTGAAAATGGTTCAAAGCTGCATCAAGTACTTGTCATTAGGAAACATTTATTTACTAAGAGGGTGGTCAAACACTGGAATAAGCTTCCTTAGAGAGGTAGTTGATGCCCCAAGCCTGCCCATGTTTAAGAGACACTTGGACAACACTCTCAATAACATGTTTTAACTTTTGGTTAGCCCCAAATAGGTCAGGCAGTTGGACAAGGTGATCCGTTTAGGTTCTTTCCAACTGTTCTCTTTGACTTTATTCTAATATTTCTGACCAATAGGAACTGTTGCACTTGCCTTCACCGGTCAACTTAATTTTTCGTCATCTTTTGGAAAGCAATGCTTGAAAAAATATAGCTGAGGTTAAAAGTTTGGAGATGTGCTGGTTTCTGTGACTGGGTCCTGGCTGAGTCTTAGTCTCCACATGCTGATGGAAGCTCAGTGACAAGTCTATTATAAAATGAAGATGGTAAGTGGAGCCACACACAGTACCTTGAATGAAATTAGACAGCTGCACAGGCTTTAATCTTCAAATTGTGGCTCCCGTTTCTACAGGTTCTGAGAGGTTCCCTCTATGTCATTTTTCACGGGTGAATAATCAGACATGATCATACAAGTATCTAGCCTACCCTATAGCTTCTGCCCAATGGAGCAGAACCAGGATTATTTCATTTGGTGTAGAGTGGTCCTCGGTGGAAACATCCATTTGAGATGCCAGCATTACAAGACTTTACTAACAGATTAGCTGTGTGTGCATTCATTCATGGTTGCCCCTTTCCTACCAGCATAGGTGCACATCATTCAATCCACACTATGTGTGGATTAATTTTCAGATACAGAGGCAACTGATTTTATAGGTTACCATTAAATGTAACCTATTGAAATGATGAACTAAAATTTCAGCTGCATAAATCTGCAAGGTGTCATCAGTTTATACTGGCTAACACCACCTGAAGATCTAATTTATATTAACTGAAAGGAAAAATAGAGTTAATAAAAATCTAAGAAAAAATCTAGAATCTCTAAGGACACTGGGAAACTGAAAGGTCTGTTTTAGCATCCTATCTGGTAATGAGAAAATACTGCACAAACTAGATAATATTTGCTGAACTAAGAGGATTAAAAAGAAGGAAATACTGACTTCATGGATACACTGAATATTACAGAACAAGGAAAAATAGAATATAAACAGACAGCAAATCAACTACTGGAATAGGTAAAAAACCTCTACTAGATTGATGCACACCTCTTCTCAATCACCCTTCTCAGAAGTGTCCTTTTTCTTAGAAATACAGAGACCTGTATATTTTTATTTTTATGTATTATAAGTTCATGTATGTAACTGAAAATCAGCAAAGCTTGGGTCAGTGCAGAAATAATAGGGTGGTATTGAGAGAAAAAGAAGATGGAAAAAAGTACAAATATTCATTGCTTTCCATTAAACTAACTTCACCTGTAAAATTAGAAAGTATTATGTGAACTTTAAAAATGGGGTTCTAATTTGTAATGGCTTCTAATCAATGGTCTTTACAAGTCTTGTGCTGTGCAATAAAAACCGGCTTAGAGAAAAATAATAAGGTATTTAAAAATGTGCTATAACACAGACTGTTTCTTTATTATCATCTACCATATTCTCACAAAAATCATTAACTAGTTATTTTAACAGAAACTAATATTCTTGCATGAGCACATGCTGCCAGAAACTGTGAATTAAAGAATGAAATCAAAGAAGAGTATAGAAGATGTGTGATAAAAATCACAAGAATGATTCATAAATTGTATCAAAAGAACAGCCACATCAGAGACGTGGGTAGTCCAAGCAAGACCAAGCAAGACCAAGTCCAAGGTCTTTAGGTCTTTCATATAATTTTAGATTTTAAAATCAGAGGGAAGCTTCATGTCCAAATTTTAGTTCAAAGAGCATCATTAGCTAGTTACAAAGGTAAGCCCTTAAACTTAACGATCTGCTATCACACTTAGACCTGAGTATAATCAGGTTTTCAGATGACAGAAAAATTGCCAAATTGTAGGGTCATTTCTTGCCTGAGTTCACTTAATTCCAAATTCCAGCTATTTAACTATACCTTTTTTTTTGGTGGTCAAAGAGATGTTGGCTCTCAAAAATCTTCTGCGACATAATGTCAACAACTACCAAGTCAAAGTCAGTCACTTCTTTGACATTTAAGAGAACCACAGGAAATTTAGAGTGTCACCAACTGATTGGTCTTTTTAAAATGCTCTTATTTGTATTTAGATGTTTTGATATGTTCTTTCTTTCTGTTCTCCAGAAGCAAGTTTCTAGCCTTCAGCATAGTGAAAAAGAACTTCGAACATATGGGTAAAAGAGCTACAGAAAAAAAAAAAAAAAAAGCAAAAAAAGAAATCTTAAAGATTTGTATTTAGATGTTTTGATATGTTCTTTCTTTCTGTTCTCCAGAAGCAAGTTTCTAGCCTTCAGCATAGTGAAAAAGAACTTCGAACATATGGGTAAAAGAGCTAAAAAAAAAAAAAAAAAAAAGCAATAAAAGTAATCTTGAAAAAATGTCTCATGATCTGATGACTGAGACAAACCTCATGTATTTTTAAGATCTTATTCTTTATTTTGACAATACAAGACCAGTTTTTCAATATCTTTATCAATATCTTATCATCAATATCTTTGTGGCTGGAGAACTGGCTTGTGTACTGGACATCTAGAGAACTCCATGTTAGGTGAGCCTTCCCAAACTCAATTTCCCTTTGCAATGGAACTCCATGGGATCTTCTTGCTATCTGCTTCTCCTGGGTCAGCAGATTTGCTGCTGACATGTTTGATCATGGCTGTAAATTCATAACACCTATTCTTAAAACTACCTAATGAAGGGCATTTTTACTCCTTAAAAAGTTATATATAGTAATTATCTACCTTAGAAACCCCCAAAAATTGAACAAAAAAAACCCCCGCAGAATATTTTAATTCCTTTCTGTACCCCTCCAAAATTCTTTAATACGTTTCTTTTTTTTTTCCCAAAAGAAGCTCCTCTGCACTTTCATGCAATATTACTTTCAGGAACATCAGATAGTGGGCATAATTCAGACACATTGATTTCTATGGGAACTAGATTCATTCTCTTAGGTCAAAGCCCTAGAAGACTGAATGCAACCATTTCAACGAATATTTTTTTCTGGCAAAGAGGCCTTCAGACTTCAGATAAGCACAAATACATAATCTGTCTTACAGAGTAAAATGCACTGGAAAGAGGGCTGTGTTCTCACAGAATCGTGTTCTCTGTATGGATATTTGCTGTTCAGAATTCAGAATCCGTTTCTCGTGAGTATACTCTGGATTCATATTAAATTCACTGTTTCTGTTACCTTGCTTCCTGGAATATTCATAGAAAGAGAACAAACCCCATAACAAACACAAAGGGGATCTATTCATTTCTTTCCTTTCTGTCCCAACAGAAATTTTATGCAGTAGTTTCTCAGTTCAGGAAAAGAGCATAATTCAAATCCTTTTTCTCTAACCTACAATTGCAGAATGCCAATCTAAGAATTTTTAGGCAATTTTAAATGAATGCTATTGAAGTGACTATTCAGTAGATGAAGAATAGACATTTTAATTTCAGTTTTAGTAGGAGTGGAACATAAACAAGGGTTGCTTTCAGTATTTTCCAACAATTCTTTGAATCTGTATTGCATTAATATTGTGTGAGCTAGTAGTCTAGACTAGGCGGCAGTATATAAAAGAGACTAAATTGTGCTGTGGCTACAATCAAACCTGATTAAGTAATGCTTCTGCATAGCATAATTTCACCACAGTTGGAAAGAACAGCTAAAAATATGTCTGTTGAGAGGAGCTCTCTATTGTAACTCTTTAGATGATTTGGTATTTAGTAGTGATGGTTTCAGCTTCCAAGGATAACTTCTGTTCCTCATACGAAAGAGTCTCCAGTAGATCAATGGTAAAATGTCCCCTCCTAATGTCCAGAGGATGCACTGGGACAGAGCAGTGAAAGTGTCCAGGTGCCAAGAACTCTGGGATTGCCAGGCAATATAAAGTCCTTTGGAGACTATTATTCATGGTTCCAAGTTAAAGCTCAGTCACTCAAATGCTTTGGCAATCTGGAGCAGGAACATTGGATCAGAAACCTGTATGACCTCCCCAGCAGCTTCAGCCTGTAGGCTGTTATCCAGCAAACACTGTGTGGAATAATCTCCAGCACAGAACAGAAACATCTGTAGATATCAGTTTCCCTCATCTTCTTTCCCCTGCCTGAACCACAAAGGATATGATCCTATTACAGCTCTAGTGATGCAGCCTACAATTTTGAGCTCTTGCCATAGAGGCTTACTCTTTTCATTTGGGAGATACTCAGCTCAAACTTAATATATCAACAAAAATTACACAGCCGTTGAGTGAATCTGGAATAAATATACATTTCTTATCCACATAATTTACAGTTTATCTGCTATTCTTTGTTTTCTGCATTTTCTTGCCATGCTCCATTAAATCTCTTCCACCACCCACTTTGAAAGTGTCTGACATCCAGAAACATATGAAAACTTCTATACAAAATACATAAAGTATGTATGCCCAAGATTTCTTTTCAGGATGATCATAAAAGCTCACTCATAAAGAAATAAAATATCAATTATAAAAATGCTTGGAGAGCAAGAATTTTTCTTTTTTTGATATGTAGTTATTTAAAAGGAATTGTTCCTGTCTTGGTATTTGGCCTGCAGCACTTAATCAGCATTTAAACAATTCCACGTTCCCACAGAATTAAATGCATCTTTTACCATTAATTATAGTAACAGTGATTGATTCTATGCCCCCAGTACCTGTGGGAATACTCCCAGGGAATTTTACAGGATGTGGAACCAGTGCTCAGATCCACTGTTCAGCAAGATGACCAACTCCAGAGTTGTGAGCAGTCAATTCCAGTAACGTCAATGTCCTCCTGTTGCACCACTGAAACAAAGGTGACTTTCCCACTGCCTATAAAAAAAGGTAAGGATGAAAATCTTTTACAGAACATGAAACCAAACTAAGTATATGTAACTATTCCTATGCAGCAAACGGGGCTAGCCCTGAAATTTGATGAATGCAGCTTCACACCTGCACATAACTCAGGGCCAATTTAGAGGTTAGTAGAGGCTCCTTTGAAAATGCATTTCATAACAATGTTTCAGTCCCTGGGGCCAAATTTTGCTGTCCTTCTTAATGAACAGCAACTTTCCATGAGTAGCAACCATGGAACAACAAAGCAAGGAACTACAGTGTGGTGCAACTGAAGGTGAACAGAGATCCTCTTCTGATTGGGGCAACAGGGCTAATAACTGGTTCTATGGCAAAACAGCTGAGCTTGCCCAACCAGGTGTATTTACCTCTTTTGTTATTTACCACAGTACTGCTATTCATAAATAACATAATCACAGTTCGGTCTTTTGTGCTGACAGCTTCAACAAAAAAAATCAGAAGACATTTGATGGAGAATTATAACAGAATATTTATGACAAGTAAACTATTTTAAAATCGATTGGAATGCAAACAGACTGAATTATTCATTGTTACAACTTTGCTTTTCAGAAAACTGCTACCTTTTAAAAAAGCTAGCTATTAATAATTGTCATATTAAGATCTTGCTAGAAATAATACATTTCTTTTGATTACAGTGATATGAACTACAATATTTTTGCTATGATTCTCTAAGCTTCAATAGCTCAATGACCAAGAAACCAAAAGTGACATCTCTATAAACCCGTCAAGTTACTGTTCTGAATTTATCTCTCAAAATCAGTCCACTAGAACATAATCTAAGTCCTCTTCCATTCTTAAATTCTTCCACCAAAGCATAACACAATAAACCTTGTGTGAAATTTTAATTCTTGTATTTGCTACTATGTTTTGAAAGGTATGCAGCAGCCTAAACAAGCAGGATAGTCTCTAAAAAGATTTTTTGAAAGCACTTAAACTTAAAAAAACTCCATGGCTTTGAAAACAATGATAGATACTTCTATTAAAAAATTCAGTGGGCATTGACCTCTTCATACTTCAGATGAGTATTACCTTGTGCTTGTGAATTTAAGTGGAAATTAAGTTCTCAATAGAGGCCATAACCGTTACTGCAGGGTATTAATTTTAACATAATAAAGTGATATCTCTTGATAAATATCTGTTATACCTAAGCCCTCTCCATTCTATTTCACACTCTTTTGCTGTGTACCACAGACTTGCTTCAATATGGAAACTACTGCCTGCTTCCAAAGAACAGCAGGGAAATCCCATGAAAACTGCAATTATAATAACTATAAAGAATTAAAATAGCTCTTGGGCACTTTTTATTACTGTTGTTTTCGGTTGTCAAGGGGAAAAACTGAACAAAGGAAAAGAAAGATGTGCTCCCAGCACTAGGGAATGCGTTTAAAAGGATCTTGTAAACAAGCTGGCAACAATTCGTTCAGGGTTATACATTTATCAGAAAAAAAAAAAAAAAACAACTAGAAAAAAATAGTGAAGCAATGCAGTAAGAGGTCTCCAGTTGAGAATGTCCTGTGGGGACTGCAAAGTGACTTGGAGCAGTAAAACTGTACTATGATTAACTAACGGCAGCTGAAAAGACATGTTTAGAGGTGGTAGAAAAGTAGATACTCTCTTATTAACAATCACAATGCCACCTGAAGAGAGACTGTGTTTCTCTTGTCATTGAAAAACCCAGAACTGCTGGATTTTTTTACGTTAAATAAGATTGATGGATTTTCTTTGCACAGACTCTACCAGTTGCTTCTCATTTCAGTGAAAATTACTAGAAGCAGTGAGACTGATAATTAAAGACTTGCTGTGGCTCTTTTATCTGGGCAGTAATCTCCAACAAAACCTGGGGCTATTTAGTCAGTTTTACACAAACCACTGTCAGCCATTGGTCATTGCTGTACTGAGCCAGTCTCAGATAGTCCTGAAAGGTTGAAGGTTTCCTGCCTGTCCTTTTTGATATGCAATCTCCTCTCTGGACCCATAATGACAAAGTCTGGAGACACAGAAGTAACCTTTTAAATGGTCTGTTTTGAAAAGACTGATTAGCCAACAGCTCTTACATTGCATATGAGACAGGCAGAGCAGTATTTCGTTGGAGCGATGGCCACAGCACCAAAAAAGAATGAGTTGGTCAGTGTGGCATCAGGCAGGACAGAGGATTAAAAGGCTGCTGTTTCCATGTAAATATCTGTTGCTACTCCTGTCACTGAATGATTTACTTTGATCCTTCTGAACACCTGCAACTGGATGGACAAAGTTTTGGAGACTACTCAAAGCCACTTTTACCATGGAGAATTTTCCTGTCCTTTTCTCTGGAGGTGGCAGTGTGTTTCTAATTTACCAAGCAGATGGGTTTTTCAGGGAGAGCAGGAAAAATTCAGTTTAAACCCAAATGAGAAGTATGGTTCTTCCCCTCAAAATCATTACCAGATTAGAAATCCTTCTGGAAGATATACTTGCCTTCTCCAGTAAGAAATATGCCCTCCTCACCCCTTCACAGGTTATTGCCCTGCTCCAGGCCCTCTGGCTGATGAGGGAGTTCTCACCACCATAATCTCCACCTGGCCAGCCCAGCTCCAGGTGGAGCATCCTGCCCTCAGGCTCCACCACTGATCAAATCCCTCCCATGATGTCTTCCAACAACTTCTCCCTCACACTCTTTCCAGTTAATGCTTGCAAAACCTTTTTCAGACCTTGTGCTTCACCCCAGACTCCTTCAAAACTGGTAATGTGACCCCCAAGAAGACTGGTCAGTGCCTGGCAGATGCTCCATCCTTCCATACTGTGCTCTACTGGGAGTGCCACCACAGCTCCAAAAAAAGTTGTATGTAACTCAGATGGATGTGCTGTTTGATACACTCACAGGCTAGAATAGGACTGTTGAGATCCACAACAAGATAAGATTTGGGTATGCTTCAACCTTCATACCCAGGTTTCTATAAACAGCAGGACATGATACTGACTACAATCAAGGAATACTTTTCACAATGAGAGTGGTTAAGCCCTGGAACAGGTAGCCCAGAAAGGCTGTCAAGTGTCTGTTGGAGATTTAAAAATCTTACTGCACAATGTCCTGAGCATCCTGATCAACTTTGAAGTTAGTTCTGCTCCAAGTAGAGATTGGCCTCTGTGACCTTCAGAGGTCCTTTTTTGAAACCTAAATTATTTCTATGACTCTATGATTATACAGCTGATTCCCACTTTTCCAATGAACCAAAGGTCCCAGCTGCTGGCTAGAAGATTTCCTGGAATTACAATTCCTGAACAGTCCATTCTTTAGCAAGACAGAATTAGAGAAAAGGCGTGCAAAAAAAAAAAAAGTAAAGAATATGCCTTGCCATTACCACTGGAATCACTGGCAAAATGAGGGCATAAGAAGAATTCCCCCTTTTTTTTGTAATATATTACTAATTTCACAAAAATATTGGAATTCCCAAATAAACAGGAAGTGAAAATACTAAAATACAGCCTTTTACCTGGACCAAACATGCTAATACATTTTGTAAAGTTTTCATAGAGGACTGAGTGGAAAGTGATGGTACAAGAAGCTTTTATTATTGTTACACAGCGACTGCTACTTTTCAAACACAGTTAGATAGGAAGAAAAAAAGATGTTTTTCTCCTCCTAACAGGCAGCTCTGCAAACTCTCCTTATATCTCAAGAGTCTTCCTAGTGTAGTGTTGCAAATAATAAAGATTCTGATCGGGGCTTTCAGGGCAGTGTGGTGATTTTGCTATTGAACCTCCCCTGATTACAGCAGATAACAACATCCTTAGAAGAGAACTCTGTCTTTACCTACTTTAACTCATTTAACTGTTTATTACACACTGCATCAGGGAAAAGAGATTCCAGCTGTCTCACAGAACCAATGGCTTTGTGGCACTACATGAAGAGCAAACCTATTTTTTCCAGTAGTAAATGAGTGCCTAGTATACATTTATCACTATACGTTTCAGCAGCAGCAACAATGAACCAAACAGTATCTTCCTTTAGCACTTTCCCTGTTCTCCTTTGGTGAAATTTTACAAAGACCAAACTGAAAGACATGTTAAGGATTTAATCCACCACATCTGGGAACTTTAATATTAATATCTTTACATACATCCTCATTAAAGAATTTTGACTACCTTACAGTCAGAAGTAGTTCAATGCCAGTAAACATGTGATTCAGCATAAAGGCAAGGAACAAATAAATTGAGAAATTATCAAATTTTCCATGTAATCTTTGTGATAACTGCATTTAAGCAAACAGTTGGATCCCTTTCTACAATGATTCCCCTAATTCTTAAGTAATTTGGGGACTCAGTTGGTACAAGAAACCTAGAGACACACAATTAAGTTTGAATGATGGCACCTTTTTACATCAACATAGCTCATTATTTAATACTATCAAAACATCAGGCTTAATTACATCTGAGTAGCTAAAAATAAATGTCAAAGATGTTTTTTCTCTTTCGATTATTGCTGTAAAGAGTCCTTTCTTTTTCAAACATGTGCATGTATTGAATGAACAATGCAGTTTCTCTGACCATGCCCATAACCTCATTGAGTTATATTTATGCTTTATATCAACTGGAAAATAAATGAGAGTAAACCTAGTTGTGAAATCCTGCATGTGAACATTGGAATTGTCTGAAAGGTTAGCAAACTTCCTTAAACACAGCTGGCAGCCTTACTTCAACAGGACAAAGAAAATATAGGCTTGCCAAGGCAAAGGTTTTGCTGGTGTTTATTCAGTGCAATTAACAGAAAGCCGAGACATTGCCCTACACTATGGGATGCAATAATTACGTATTAGTTTAAATTGGGAGATGTCTTTTCTGTTGAACAACGCAGGTTCCACTAACAAACTCTAGAGTGTGTCTGAGCCAAATTTAATCATTTAAAGCTGTCTGGACCAAGACAGGAATCTTGTTTTTGTCTACAGCCAGAGGACGAAAGAAAAATCAACCAGTCTCTAGAGGGCAAGTCAGATCTCTGTAGTGTGAGTGGCTGAGAGACATGCAATGATTATGGCAGTGTGGAGAGTAGCTGGAGCCACCCACTTCTCTGTCGCAACTACAGAAGGAGCTACAGGACCACATTAGATTATATCTCTAATTTTTACACCACTCAGAGTGGTTGGGATAATCATATTCTGAGAATACAGCCTGGGCATGCACAGCTGAGACATGCTTTCTTCACAATACTCTTCCCCCTCTGTCCAGACTTCAAAAAAGGAAAGGGGTATATGCACTTTTCATACTGTCACTGGTCACCTCAACTCAGCTATTTTGGCCTACAAAAAGAAAAGCTAGAAGCAAGAGACACCTTCTCATCAATGGACATTTTCTTGGACCTCATTCAGTGGTCAGATTAAAAAGAGGGCCTCATTCTTCCTTTCTCCCTAGGAAGAGTGAAAAAGGGTGAGAAAACTCCAAAACTAGAAGTGTCAATTCCATATCTGCTCTGTAAGATATTAATCATCTCTCTTTAGAGTCCAGTAGCATTCGCAGAACCTTTGAGATTTACTGTGTTGTCCTTTGCTTTGTTTCTCAAACAAAGTAGGAAACTACCTACTGCAAATATTTTGAAAAAAAAGAGAAATCACTGAGTTTGGTTTTAGATATAATAGAGTGGTAAAAGCTTGTGATGTGGGGCAGTGCTGTTTATAAGTTCCTATAGTCTATATTAAAAACAGTTACATTACTACTGTAATCCTACAGATTATAGAGAACTATGTTAAACTAAATCTCCAGTTTTCACACCATCAAAGTTAACGGAGATAAATTTCACCCTTGAAAAAGATTGACTATTACACTGATGAGTGTTTTTTGATATTTTTTGATGCAAATTGTCACTTCCCATACTGAATTTTAGCTGACATATGCAAGCAGCTATCAGATGTCAAAGGGCATGCAGGTAAACAGGAGGTGATCATGCCTTTTCTTGAAAACTTAGGTAAGTGTACAAGGAACATATTGATGACAATGTAGCTGACAATGCTGCTTAATTTATCCTCAAACATTTTTGTACAGCAGAATATAAATGAGACCCTGCCAGACAAATATTTGTAAAAAAATATTCATATTGCTTCATTGTCAGCCAAAAGAGAGATTACTAAATTGTTGAAATCAGGCAAAACTCCCACTCATAACTCTTGGCTGGAAAATATGTATAGATTTGCTCCACTGAAAAAGGCTTGCTGTCAAATCAGCAGATGAACACAAGATTTCAATGAGATATGGCACACACCTTTCTGGAGCTTTATCTAATGATATACTGACAGTATTATCAATGAGCCTATTGCTATTCCCTGCCTTGCAATTAATCTCTGAACTTGCTACATTCCTAATTAAACTGGCAACTTCTTCAAGAGTTAGGTTCCGCTTATGGAATCCCACTCCAATGAGTAGACCCCAGCAAAATGAATAAAACCAACAAACCAGCCCCTGGTGATCCTCAGATTGCAAGACGTTGACCTCCAGTGAGCTACAGAAAAAATTCTAGCAGACTGTGCCACTAACCAATCTAAGGTGGGCAATGACATCTTCCGGACTAATCTGGGGTGCAGGAAAATGCACTGAGTTATGACAGGACATGCACATATGTCTCTTGCTTTCTCTGAGAAGTGCTCTCCAAGCAGCTGCTCCGATGAGTAGCCAGTAACAAATGTATGTCTCTTCCTTTCCCCTCTGTCTTTAACTTTGCTGGCCATTTACACATCGTGCGTATTAGTAGCTTGTTATTTTAAAAGTTATCACATAAGAAAGAATGAAGTGCGTCATGTGTTATGTGTTCGGTGCTTTTGAGAAAAAAAAAAGAGCTCTGTTTGCTTTGGCAACTGCAGCTCAAGTAATTTGTCTGAACAGGAGATGGAAATCTAGCAGCATATGGCTGCAGATATAAATACAGATCTAGAATTATATACAGACACACTATACATTAAAATGAAAAGCATTTCATGGGCAGTTGGTCACAGAGATAATTCCAAAATGCAGGATTTAGTTACCATTCTCAAGTATTTATCCCTTGCTATATATAGTATCTTGCACTCTGAAATCCTTATTGTAATCTAAACTTAGCTAGAAGATGGCAGATGACCAGATTTACCCCAAAACACTCAAAGGCGTGCCACTTTCCTCAGATGCATCTTAATATACTATGCATAGAGCAGAATGAGACAAAACTGTTTGGTGTGTTTCAAATATTGTTGTAGTTTGGGCTGGACTGGCCACTGAGATGAACACATTAGCTTTATGATAGAGAGTAGAGAGGGGAAAGTGATGAGTCTCCATTAACTCCTAGGGGAAAATTACAATTTGAAGAATCTTATTTAAAGTTTTTCATAACTGGAGTCCTTTCTTACAAAAAAGCAGACTCTTCTTCCTATACACAGTGTAACAAGGAAGAGTGATGGAGGATTTTCCTCAAAATTTTCCTATTTTCCAATTCATAAACCTTTGAAATCCATGCAATTTTCCCCCACTCCTTCAAGTTTTCTTATTGCTTACCCATCAGGTTAATTCTGGTTTTTAGACTGTCTTGCTACATCATCACATGAGTATGTGGCTCAACATACATATGCAATGGTGAATGTGGCTTAAAAAACAACAAAGCAACTTAAAATTACCTTACTAGTGAATGTGAAATCTTCCTTAGGTATTCGTATCTCAACATGTGACCATCATCTCTGTGAGGTCTGTAAGTAGAAGCATGGCGAGGGCTTGGGAAAAAAAGGAAAAAAAATTAAACCCACTCAACAAATTCTATCTGCTTGGAACAAGTAACTTGGAAAAAAGTACAAAATTAGATGTGTATTCCCCATTCAGGTTCCTCAAATTATTAACTGTTACTGGGATCATTACTGCTGTTTACTTCCTGCTGTGCTGGGGCAGTTTGGCACATGAATGTAGTAATGAGGAATGGCCCTACAAGTGTAAAAACACATTCCTGACTAAATTTGCCATTAAGCATAATCTGAAGTACTATTGAGATATACATTATTTCAAGCATACCAATGAGGGTAAGAAAAAAACCCCTTGTGTTTTTGCAGCATACAATTTAATTCTCCCATGTCATTTTAAAATGCTTTTAAGGGTCTTGCTGGCCAAACAGCAAAAGTATCTGCAGAAGCCATCAGTAACTGATGTTTTACCAGGTATTGTATAACTGACCAATTTTGGTTTTGAACCAAGAACCAACTCCAAATTCAATAGGAATTATATGGAGTTAAAAGGATACAGTAATTCCAATTATTGAGACCAAACAGCAAGAAAATAGAAAGGAAATGATATACCAAGATAAAATCTTTTTCTATTACATGAGCCTTTTGTTAAAACACCTAAACTGATCCTGATATTGAATAGAAGTTTATCATTTGTTGCAGAGGGATTTTTGTATCCTTACATTATTCTGCAGATAGAGGAAGTTAGTCACTAATATAATAACATGGAAGAGTATGAATTAGTTTTCAAACCTGTGGTGCATGTCAGAGTGTTCTGTCATTATTATTATTTTTAATCAGAGGTTTTAAGAGAAAGAAGCAAAACTTGAGTTGCAATTCTTGTTCTATCACTGCTGAAGCATGAGGTGATTTTTTATAAGCCTGACTTGCCAATATGACCTTGAAAACAATTTTATTCATTAACCCTCTGTTGACAAAAGAAACACTGTTCTACTAGGAAGGCAAGTCTTGACTTCTCTTTACAAAAAGAAAAGATTACGTAATCCATAATGCCATTGTCAGACTGTAATATGAGTCCAACAGAATACAGACATGTTTTTCAGGCACTAGGCACTAATAGCAAGGGATTCAAGCTGATTCTGAATGAATTTCCATCACTGTAGTAAAGATAATATTTCTCTCCATATAAAGTTAAGACATGGTACACTAGCACACTACAAATTCTCTGTATAGTTTTTGTTGACTGTCATTAAAGTCTAATTATCTCTAAATCCAGACAATCATGGAAGACCTGTGAAAAACACTTGGTTAAGTCCTGTGTTTTAGTTTAAATAAGAAAGTAAAAAATATTGCCAAATGGTCCTAATTTTTGTTTTATATAAGGCTACTCTGGCATTTCCAGTATACATTTTGCTTTCTTTTCTTTCATACAGAGAAGGATAATATCTAAATATTTACAACATCCCTTATTTATGAAAAGCAGTGGATAGGTTTACAAATGTCATAACTAACAGTAGATACTCAGATTATGTGTTATGTACTCTACAGGCATTATTTAGTTTGGTTGGACTGTGACATTCATTGCAAAATCCGGGTGCCTTACAGTTGCACAGAGAAACACTTGTTAATAACTGGTGCAGTCAAAAAAGTTGGTTCAGAACAGAGATCATCCCTGGCTGTGCCAGACACATCATTCAACACATACAAAAACGAACACCAACAGGACATGAAAAAATTATAAACTTAAAAATTGATCCATTTTGGATGCTACTATACTACAGAAACTAGCAAATTCCAGACAAGAAGTCCTCTCCCAAGATGACCACATACTGTTTCCTCCCTGGAGTCTGGCCTTTTGGACCAGCAGTGAAGCTGCAGTGAACGACAACCAGAGAGGATGAGGCAGTGCTGGAGACCACCAGGAATAGAGCCAGCCAGGGCTTTTAAATTTTAGCCAATACCTTGATTTTCATCCAACGTACACTGGGAGCCAGTACAGAAACGTGTGTTCAAAGAGCTGTGTGTTCATACTGGCCTAGCCCACCTAAGCTCCTGTCTCCCTTTGCCAGCATCCCACACTTATCTCCTGTTCTTCCCTGGCTCGACTAAAAAGGACTCTCCTCTTCTTCAGCTACTCCCCTGAGCACTTCTCCTTTTGTTTCATCTCTTCTAGCTTCTGGTCCTGACCACCTGGGAACTGGAGTCAGGCCATAATCTGGCCCTACTCTTTTTCAAAGCAGCTTTAACTCTAAAGTTATTTCCAAAGGCAGAATTTAAGTGATGCTGAAGTATGTCATCTCCTTCTGCAGTTTTCTCCACCCGGCCCAAAATAGCTGACCCTTGACAGAACCACACCACCACAGTGCTTCTGACATAAGAATGAACTCAGCTGCAGTTTTTTGGCATTCACTTATGATTGCTCCCACCTGCCTCTATTATTTATGCAATGCTGTTTTGGAGACCAGGTCAACATGAGGAAAAGTTTACCAATATAACTGTCCTGGCAAGCCATCCTTGTGTGGGTGCAACTTTCACTGGCCAGAAAGAAAAGAAAAGAAAAAAAAAATAAAATTACACTGGTACAGAAAACACTGGTTCTCGAGTGGAATAAGTTATACTGGCAAAAACACTTTCCATCTTAGTGTAACCATATCTACACCAAACTTTTGACAATATAAAAAATGGTTAAAGTAAAAATAACCTTAGTTGATACTGCTGTGCTGGAAAATGTGCCTACTGTAGACCAGGTTTTATGAAAGAAAAGCCAGTTCTACAGATAAACAAAGCAAGTGGCTCTTTGCTAGTATGAAAAGGGTGGGGAGGGAAAGAACCAACAATGAATTTGTAAATATGAAACATTCATTATTTCTGGCAGTAATTGTTTCCCGTGAAAATTTATAAATAGGGTAGAGTAATGAATCTAATTATCTTGGCCTTTTATTGGGCAGTTAGGGCAGCTGAAGGGGGAGCACAGTAAAAGATATTTCAGACTTACCATGGGAAACTGGTTACAAGTGGGACTTTCTGAGGAAGTTCTTTTACCATAAAAGTGCATTTCAAGTCATCCAAACAACAACAAAAAATCATTTAGGCTGAGGTAAACCGGAAAGTAAAAGCTTCTCCTCCTTCTTTCTTAGGGTTAAAACCTGTTATAAAGACAGAATAAAAAAGAGAAGCAGTTGATAGCTGTGGCACTTACAGGTTGGGTTTTTTGTTTCTTTCCAGAGACCTTCAGAGAGGAGCTGTTTTCATTTCTCTTGCTGACTCAAAGAGTTCTGACACTGCAGAAAATGCTCAAGATTTTCTTAATTGTTATGGTTGCACAAAGAAATATCTGTGTTGTTATTCCCATTATAACTGCTATCGGTGCTGTTGTGCAATCTGTTTTCAAAGGAGGTCTGGCAGGAGTAGTACTGTCATTTCTGACTTGCTGCTGCCCAGGGCAGTGGGTGACGGTAACAACATCTTTTATTGTTCCCGCTTCCAAAAGGTAAGACTCATACTTGCAAAGTGTGAAAAAAATCTCATTTTGTCTTTGTTTTATTGAACAACTGTCATGATGTCGATGAGAGTTGTTCATCAACGGTACTTCACTGCCCTAATTGCAAAATGACTCTCTCCCCTAGCAGGGACAGGACATGCGTGTGACTGGCAGGCACAAAGACTGTCTGAAAGCATGAAGGCGGTGGCTAAATTCACCTTTTTGCATTATTAGGCATAGCCCTGCCTTCAGGTGAAATGGTTTGTACTGAAGAGAAGCCACCGAGGAAAACCTCCTGTTAAGCCCTGAAGCTTTAGTGGTGAATCTACGGGTGTGAACAGGGTTCTGCTGCAAGCGGGCAGGCAGAGAAGAGGCATGAAGAACGGGTCTTGCTTTCCTGCTAGGCTGAAAGCAAGGTGCAATAAAGGAATATTAGACTCGAGTTTCAGGCTTGCTTCTGGTGCTGTGATAGCTACAACTATTATTTCTGATGCTATCTGGGTAGCAGTGTAAGTTGGCTGTGTGCTAAAATCAGTGGAAACAATAGCCTTAAATAATTTTAAACCTAGACAGTCAGAAGACAGACTAAGGTTTCTACTTGTCTACCAAAAAAACCTCTCAAAAACTGCCAGTGTAGAGTTTCATTTTTTGGAGTCTTGTAATTTTCCTAGTATACATTTTGTATACTAGTAGATTATTGGCATAAATTTTTTTCTGTTAGACCTCACAGCTCAATATGTATAAATACACATATTTCTTATGTGGGTAAAACTAATTTAAACAAGTGTCTGTAAAGTCAGTTTCTGGGTGGATGTTAAAGTTTTTGGATTTTTTTGTGATTTAATTGGAAAGAAAAGGGACTTCTCAAACACTCTGTAAAAACACCTAAAACATTTTCTTCCTGAAGGAAAAAAAGTTGATTTACTACATCTGAGCTCTCTGCCATGCTGTGCCAATGACTCACTGGGCACATCTCTATGATTTGTAGGAGCATGGTGAATGTCTGTACAAGGTCCTCCAGCTTTACCACAGACAGGGTATACCATTACGCAGGAGTAGTCCCAATCAAGTCAATGAATCTCCTCAAGGGAGCCGAGTTTCATCTGTGTCTGGATGTTTGCAGGAGCATGGATTTAGAATACAGGATTTCAAGAGCTTTAGGTGCAGAGTACTGACTGCTTTGATTGCACTGCAGGGAGAAAGAACTTGCCAATAGCTTCTTAGAAAACCTCGCTTCACTTTTCTATCTTAAAGATTCATTTTCACGTTTCAGGGCCAGTTGCTGCTGCATCGCTGCCATTACTTGCACACACTCCTAATTGCACTCGAGTCAGACTTAGATTAATTTTATGCCACAGGATTTTATAACAGTGAATGTAAGACTAGGAGGCAGAAGACTGTTAATCAATCATGGAACCACAGAAATTAGACAAGGAAAAAGACATGTTATTAAGTCATTTACTCCATCCCAGTGCCAAATGATTGTTTTCTAGAGTACGTACTTGAGCTCTTTGTCCAGTTACATTTCAAATGGCATCAGCCACACAAGCCGCAAAACACAGCTGTTTCATATTTTCATGGACCTCACTACTCAGAAAGCTTTTTCTGAAAGTCCATCATAAAATTAATTTGACTTGTATCAGCCATTCTGATTCTTCTTCTCAGATCTAATGAAAACAACCCCCTTTCTCCTTTTTACAGGTCTACAGCCTTCTGACCTCTGCACTCTTAAAATGATTATCACAATTGGCCCCTCCTGCTGTAACTTTTCTCTTGTGCAAAACAGTATTTTACACAGTTTTGGTCCTGTGGGGACCAAACATATGTGCAGAGAGGTACTTGTTTTCTGCCTGGCTGTCAGCTACCAGTACTGGCCAGCTGTGACAGGAGGAAGGCAGACATCAAGTTACAACAGCAAAGAACTGTTCCAGTGTTAACACTTCACTGTGAAACACTTGGTCAGTGCTGGTGTGCCAGAATTTTTAGTGTAGTAGTTACAGTAGTACTCATTTCTTTTTCTTAAAAAGACTGGACAGGGCAGTAGTTATTCACACAAGATGTCTACATGTACATATATATGTACACAGATGTATACAAAATAACATCACTGAAGATAAGTGAGTTTAATGGTGAAATGTCAAGAGTTGGACCTCTGTGTAGTGAAGGTCTAAATACAAAATATTCAGGGAAAGAACAATTCATTCCCTCAGAGCTAAAATTTGTGCTCCAACACAAAGAATGGCCTGGGGATATCCGTCCTTTGCAGTATTCTGGCATTTTTCGTCATCCTCCTTTTTTCTATGTCTGTCACTAGCAGTTGACAACTTGTCTTCCCACTGTTCAGATCCACACCTGGCAAAGCAGTGTCACCTGTCAGTCACAGCTTTAAAAAGTGTAACTTCATACAGCAGAAGACTTTAAAGCAGCATGTACAGAGAGTTTCATACATTTAGATGTGTGATGATTTTTTTTCTGAGTGAAAAAGAAGAAACAACAAAAGGAAAAAGGAAAATAGGAAAGCATAAAAAAAATATGTGGTGATCAAAGTGCAGAGGACTCCTGGAGAATAAAGGGTTAAATCTTCAACCCATTTTCTCCTTTCTTTATATAGGAGCTAAGGGGATGTCTGATATTTTACTGCAAGAGCAGCTGATGCTCAAAATAAGTGTTGGGAAGGGCAATCAGACATTCCCCTCCCGAAACATAATTTCAGACATCATTATATGGACACAGTTGCTTCTGGTGTTCATCAGGACATCAGGGTGCCAGCCATTGAGTCCCCAGCCCTTCTCTCAAAATATCAAACCTGCATGTTCTCTTCTGCAATTCCCACCATGTCTGCTTTTGAAAACAGCCAAACAGATTTCTCTGAGTTTGAGCTTTCCCCCTCCGCTGACTTGCAGACTCTCTCTTTCATCCCCGCTCCTGCACAGAGGCCTCGTGCTCCTGCCAACAGCAATTCCCATGCCACCCTCTCCCAGGAGGAGACTCCTTCCTACTTCTTTGTTAAAATCTTTTCCTCTCCAGTTTTTCTGAGTAGTGCCCCAATGACTACTCCTATGGGAGGAAAAGAGGTGGGCTGCAAGCCACGTCCAAACCCTGTTGCAGGGCTAATGACTACTGGGAGGGCTGTAACTGGAGGATTTAGCCCCTCATAGATAATTGCTTCTGCTTTGACTGTTTGCAAGGGGAGGAGAAAATACTTTTAAATGGACCCGATGCAATAGGAAAATCGTATCTGCTTTGCATCACTAATTGTGGGTTTCCTACCTGCTTAGTGAGACACTTGCTAATCTATCGCATGGCACAAAAGGCAGCTTGTGGGGGGATTTCAAGGGGTGCACGGCAGAGCCAGCTCGTGAAAGGGTGGTGAGGATCCACAGCACCCTGTGATGCCTCTGAGAGAGAAAGCAGCATCCAGCCCCTGCATCCCACCACACCTGAGCTTGGGCGCTGAGCTTCACATGGAGGTGGGATGCCATGAAAAGGTGATGCTGGCATCCTGTCTCCTCCTGATTCTCAGATTGCTGAGAGCTGGGAGTCTCACTGCCTCCCACAGCAGCAGCCTTTCCTGGCTTACACTGCAGTTCTGACACTAACATTTTTCTTTAGTTTAAGAAAGAAAAATGCAGTCTAGCTAACCATGGTAGAGAAATTGCTGAACTCGGGGTTTAGTGCAAGCTCACATATTTTGTCCATTTTCTCCATTGAGAACAACCATGGTTGCACCCTCTCGTTCTGATTTCTTTCTTTGTTTTAATATTGCCAGTCAGCTGGATTCTGATTCCATAAATGCTGATGTTTACCTTTACGTACACGAGCAGTCGACTGCTAGAAATGACCAACGCCCTGGACAAAGTTGAATGCATGGAGAATGCAGCATTAACTGTCCCATCTTTCATTGTAAAACTGTAAAAGTGAACAAAATATACACAGGATGAAGTATCCTGTGAAGGGATTTAAACAACAAAAATAGCTGAATAAGAGGATGAGAAAACAATAGCATGAGTACATTTTATCCAAATAAATATTTTACATTGTAAGGGCAGAAACTGTCAGACTGTGAAGTAAGAAACCTGCCTGAGACCTTTGATACAAGATACAGACTTTTTTTTTTCCAGAACACAAACTGACTAAGAGTAGAAATTGATGTAAGTACTTTTCATCTTCACTTTTTGTACATGATGTAATGATTTTGGCAGTGTTAAGACATTCAGGGTTGCACCTCAATCTTTCCTATCTTGATACAGCTAACAGATAATTACCCCCTCCCCAACAATCCAAGCCCTAGCTATGAGTCACTGCCTCTGATGAAGATGTCTCACTCTATGTTATCTTGGGCACAAGAAACTGCCAGCTTTTTTGGAAATTTTTTTACTGGGAATTACAATTTCCTGGTGTGTTGATTCAATTTGTATGTATTAAGCACTAAACCAAAGAGTTGTTGATCTGTCTGTTCTCGGGCACTGAACTCTTTGGAGACAGTTTCATGACAGATAAAGGGGAAGACACTGGATTAGTGGAGCTAAAGAGGAATCAAAGACAAAACAGCCTCTCAGACACACACGTACAAGTGTGCATTTGCCTCCCTTATTCTCATATCAGTCTCAAGAATTTCTCTACAAGGAGATCAGAAGATATGCCCCAAATCCTAACTCTTTCTATGGCAATAGACCCATTTCCTTTGGATCAGAACATATTGATTACAATTCTACAAATAATTTTTCATGTATTTAAATATTTTGCAGTAGCTTTTGTTTTATTATTTCTTATTCTTTCCCATGTGCCAGAATTATATTCCCTGAATAGTTTAAAAGTGAACCAGTTTTTAGAACTTAAAAGTAAATTCCCAGACAATAGCAAGGTCCAAGGATCAGATGGGCCAATCTCTGTAATATTGCCTCTGCTTTCTTGTAGCTGAGAAATGAGTGATGAAGGGTTGTTTAATGTAATGTTGATGTGCAATTAGACAAGGTGGAGGAAAAAATTGTCTGCTGCTTTTCCCAAACTGTGTTTTTAGAGCTTATATCATGTTGTCTACAAAATGGGAACTAAAATAAACATAGATTCAAAAAAGGGACTTCAGAAAATGGGAAGACATGATCTCAAATAATGTTATAGAGAGCATGATGCTGGTTTTGATAATGTTACAAGATAATCTTATGAGAATAACATTAAAAAAAAAATAAAAGAAGAAACAACTCTTCCTGCAGTTACCAATACTGGTTTGGAAGCATGAATAACTAGTACAAATCAGTATGTCACACTGCTGATCTTTTCCATTGCCCCTCTACTAAAAGACAGGTGGAAAATACTAGCAGCACTGATGCAGTGTGAAGTGTGTGGCTGCTGTCAAACTTTATGATGTCCTGGTTGGCACTAGAAGCAAACCCCAATACCTGACAAGTACGTCTGAATTGCTGAGAAGTACTCAGGGCACCATGACAGGACCATTGTGAACAGTCTAACCACAAATGGAAGTGACTTAGAGCATCCTGTAGGGCCAGGACAAGGTAAATAGTCATTCTTTCTGAGGACTGCAAAAGCTAATGCAGAAACAGCAGGGAGGTAGTTGTCATGAACTCAGGCACAACTTTACTCCCAGCTTCTGGAAAGCAAAAACCTTCCAGACCCTTAAGGGCTGCTGCAAACTCTACATACCTGCACGCACCTCTGCTCCTGGCTATACCTGTGGAACAGGCTTCTCTTTTTGTGCCATCTGGATGTCTTGAAGAGTGGTGTGTTTGAAATGCATAGTGTCTCTAGCCACCTCCCAGGTTATGTACCCCTAACCTCCTTCCCTTCTCCCTGCACATTGCATCCTCCTCAGGGCTTTCATCTTGCAAACAGTGATGTTTAGGGAGACTAGCCTGACAAAGGTAGCAGCTGGACTTTTGAATAAATCAGATTCCTTAAAAATAAGTCTCTGACCTTGCCTTCCAGCGATGTCAGTTGGAAGAGCCTCCAGTGGCATCAGTGAAATTACCATAAAATTACAAATGGCACAAAAATAGCAAACAGGAAAGTGCAGTCCATGTTTTTCACAATACAAGAAGGGGCATCCAGTGAAATGATCAGGTATTCGGTTGAATGCAAGAGCTTTTTCACGTAAAGCATATTGATGTTACAGAGTTTACTGCACTGGGACATTGTGGGGCTCCAAAACATACACAGATTTAAGAAGGGATTAGATCATGGAGGAGAGGTCTATATGTGGCTACTAAACTCTATTACTGACTACAATCTCTGTCTCCATTAAATTAGCCTCCAGTTCACAGGCTACAGCAGGAAAATTATCACTTTATCTGCCTTACTATTGTCCTAAGCCTCTGCTTTTGCCCACTGTTGTTCAGGCCTGAGCTAAAAGGCCTAAAACGATTTTCATGCTCACCCAGGATGGCAGGTTTTATGTTCTTATTGCGGATTTACAACTCTGTCACTAAGACTGGAACCTGGCCCACGATATGTGGTCATTTTTCACTCTGTTCATTTAGCTCTTGTACTACACTTAAGGCTGTGGGGGAAGGAAAAGACAAACAGCATGGCGAACTCTGTCTGCCTATTTGTCTCTTGAACTCATTTACACTAATTGCTTCAATGTACTGACTGATTTCTTTTTAATTTATAAAATATGCCTATCCCTGGCTCCCAATGCTTGCACAACAGCGGGCGGGGGTGGAG